>NC_091471.1:18920624-19288124 GCF_036971445.1 Narcine bancroftii
TTGCTTGTCTCGGTATTAATATGCGTGCTTGAAGAAGTAGATTTCACAGTGAAAACTGCTGCCTGCTGTCCATGATATATCTTAAAAAAATTAAGTCTGTGAAACGATACTCAAGGTCACCGATTTGTTAATTTCGTTGACACAGACGCCAGCACCTTGCCAGGCAGCTCAATCCAGATATTCAACATCTTCCACTTGAAAAACGCACTCTTTAGATCTCCTTTCAATTTCTTCCTCTCACCTTAAACTTGTCACTGGTGCTTTGATACTCCTGTGTCTCAAGGTACCTCATAACTTTATATGTTCACCTCCACCCTGATGAGAATAAACCCTGACTATCCATGTAATTACAGGCCTTTTTTCCTGGTGACATCCTGGTAAATTGCTTTTACACGCTTCTTGTGACCAGGACAGAGCACAATTCTCTCAGTGCAGTTGAACCAATATTGTGTACAATTGCAATGCGATGTCCTGACATTTGGGGTATTTGAAGAAGAATATGAAAACTAGATTCCGGAACCGTGAGTAAGCAAAGAGAATATGGAGGGCCTCAGCAGGTTAAACAGCCTTGATAAAAAGTCTTGAAACGATTTCTCTCCATTGATGTTGCCTGATCTGCTGAGAACATTCACTGTTTCCTTGTTCACTCATGAAGGCAAGCATGCCAAATACATTCACCACGAGCTGCTGTAATGGCGGCGCTGCCACTGGCACAGATCGGTGGAGAGTGGAGAGCAAAGTCCACTCCCCTGCGGGTCCAACCAGTCTGACTGCTGTTGGCACTCCACCAGCTTTAACCAGCCTGTTGAAGGAGCTGACAATGGTTTATTTTAAAATCTATGACCGCGGGGGCTTGGCCAAAGATAGCAGTGCCCATGATTGGTGACAAGGCATTTTGGACTCCGTTAAAGCAGAAGACTGGCACAGGGCAACAGAAAATGGTGAGACCAACTGAGCAGAGGAGATGACCTATGGGATGGTGACCTTGGTGGTGGACCAGTGAGGGGCTCTGAGGCAAAAGAACACACAGGAGGTAGGTCGTTGGTGACTCGAGGCAAGAAACCCACACAGGATACGGGTGAATGTGGTCAAAAAACTCCAATAGGCTGCGGATTGCTGAAGACTGGCTGAAGGGGTACCAGGTGTTGGAACCAGGATGCGAGAAGGCACTGGAGTCTTCCCGATCATGTCAGATGTGTGCATCTGGAGTTCGTGTTGCTGATGGTAGAAGGCTGTGTGACTGTGGAAAGCTGCTACTGGAGCACTGGAAGCCGTGGACATTCAATGAACATGTGGGGTGGGGTGGGGGGGGGTGGTGGAACTCTCTTTCTTTGGCTGTCAGGGGCACCAGTCAATTTTTGCTGATAGCAAATCTTTGTCTGCCTTACAGTAGATGAAAGAAAATGTCATGTAATATCACATTTTCGATTTTATTACATGGCAATAAAATAATCTTGAACTGCATGAGCTACCTACTTCACCACTTTCCGAAAACTATGGACCAGTACTTCAAGTTCTCCATCTACATCAATATTCCTAGTCCCTGCCTTGTGTGGAAGGTAGGGGGGGAGGTGGGGAAATAGAAAAATGACATTTTTAAATCATCTCAATTTTAGTAGTGGCAAAGAGACAAAGTGAAGGAGGATTGAGAGTTTGACTTTCCAGGTACGTCATGGGATTGGCGCGAGGAGCACATCAGAGTATTCTAGAGTTGTTCAACTTCTAGAGATAAAAGCTCAAGAATGAATTAGTTCTCCAACTGAAGAAACTAAAGAAGGGAAATGAGGAGACACCAAACACTCAAGGAGATGTTATTTATTCAACTTCCCCAGAAACGCCACACCAAACGAACCTGAGTTATCCTCAAGGCTTCTTTGCAAGACATGGGCTATGAGGCTGGGAAGGGTTGGATTATTGTGTGGTAGGTTTATCAAAGTCAGCACATCACTGTGGGCCAAAGAGTCCATACCGTGCTGTAACATTTTCTACATTCTCTGAAGATTGGCTGGTTAAGGAAGAAGCCGGAGCTGATCTTTGCTATCCAGAGAGATGGTGGATGGTGAGGAATCTTTTAACGGAGATGAAATAGGCTGGCTTTTGTTTTTGTAGCCCATCGACAACTGTACGTGCTCATATTTTAAGTCATAAAGGAGAACAAACAGTATATTTCAAAGCATTTTAATGTACTCAGTTGACTTTGATAAAGCACTAGAATTTTACTCTAGCAGTTTACGAGGTTATCTGCTCCCTTTGATGTGTTACAAGCTTTTAATGAACTCCCGTGTTGCTGTTATATTTATTATGCTCAGTTAGTTTTTTTTATCCAATTTTTTTTCAGAAAGCTTATTAAATGTTCACAGTATGAACTTTGCAACAGAGGCGCATTTTGTGAACATTTTATTCATTAAAAAAAAATCCCTTTACTCTTTTTATGTCAAGGAATATCATGCCAAAGCTTTCCTCATTTTATTCTGATACAAAATGTTGGTATTCAAGAAAGGTCACAGGGCTGGCACACATGGTGAATGTATTTTAAGTTATGTTGTGCTAAACGTGGTCTATGGGGCCACGACTATTTAGAGGACAGCAATGTATTTGACGCATTGCATTTGATGGTTAAGCCAACACTCATCCCATCTGCCCACACTGCCACAAAACTTCATATGGAAACAAATACGAATGTAGATGCTGCAAATGGACCAAAATATCGAGTTATTAGAGGAATTCAGAAGGTCGTGCAGCATTTGTGTAGGCGAAGTTGTCATCTTGGGTCGAGGCACTGCACCAGAATTGATTATAGGATATAACCATATAACCATACAACAGTTTACAGCACGGAGAAAGGACATTTAGGCCCTTCATGTCCGCGCCAGTTCACTTGAAAAAGTCCACTAGTTCCCCCCTCCCACTCTCTGCCCATAACCCTCCAACCCCCTCATATTCATGTACACATCCAATCTTCCCTTAACTAACAGAAAGGACCCTGCCGCAATTATCTCCTCTGAAAGATCATTCCATTCTGCCAATATTCTCTGAGTGAAGAAGCATCCTCTAACATTTTTTCAAAAGTTTTTTCCCCTACCCTTAACTTAAGCCCTCTTGTTCCAACCTCTCCTGCCCTCAGAGGAAAGAGTCTACTTATGTCTAGTCTACCTATTCACTTCATAATTTTAAATACCTCGATCAAATCCCCTGTCAACCATCTACATTCTAATGACTAAAGCCCCAGTAATCTTTCACCATACTCTAGATGTTGTAAGCCAGGCAAAATTTTTGTAAATCTTCTCTGCACCTTCTCCACCTTATCTATATCCTTTCTATAATTTGGAGACCAGAACTGACACAATACTCCAAACCTGGCCTCACCAATGCCTTAGACATTTGCAGCATTACTTCCCAGCTCCTATGCTCTATGCTATGATTTATGAAGGCCTGGAGAAAAGTGAGGGGTCAGTGGGTGAGGGGTCAGTGGGTGAGGGGTGTAACCCATATCACTGTGGGGTCAGTGGGTGAGGGTTGTAGTCCAGATCAGTGTGGGGTCAGTGGGTGAGAGGTGTAGCCCAGGTCGGTATGGGGCCAGTGGGTGAGAGGTGTATCCCAGATCAGTGTGGGGTCTGTGAGTTAGAGGGGTAGCCCAGATCAGTGTGGGGCCAGTGGGTGAGAGGTGTATCCCAGATCAGTGTGGGGTCTGTGAGTTAGAGGGGTAGCCCAGATCAGTGTGGGGCCAGTGGGTGAGGGGTGTAGCGCAGATCACTGTGGGGTCTGTGGGTGAGAGGTGTAGCCCAGATCAGTGTGGGGCCTATGGGTGAGAGGTGTAGCCCAGGTCACTGTGGGGTCAGTGGGTGAGAGGTGTAGCCCAGATCACTGTGTGGCTAATGGGTGAGAGGTGTAGCCCAGATCACTGGGGAGTCATTGTGTGAGAGGTGTAGCCCAAATCACTGTTGGGTCAATGGGGAGAGGTGTAGCCCAGATCACTGTGGAGTCAGTGGGTGAAGGGGGTAGCCCAGATTGGTATGGGGCCTGTAAGTGTGAGGTGTAGCCCAGATCACTGTGGGGTCAGTGGGTGAGGGGTGTAGCCCAGATCAGTGTGAGCCCAGTGGTCCAGATTGCTCTGTGGTCAGTTGGTGAGATATGTAGTCCAGAGCACTGTGGGATCAATAGGTTTGTAGTAAATGAGATAAAGCAGGAGACAGGGGAGAAAGGTTTGATAAATGTCCAAGTGATTTGGAGGGTGGGGTGGAAGTTGATAATGAAGTTAGCAAATTTGACAAGTTTCCCATGGTACTGGATGATGAATCAATGCACTGTTCGAACATTTGGTGAGGATGTCTATGTCGTGTTGGGACAAAGAGTTCATGCCTCTCCTTCCCCCATCACCATTCAGTGATAATGTCAATACTTCCATTTGCACCTGCTTTAATACATTTGATGCGCTTCATATGTTCTCTAGATTGGTAGATTAGACAACTGTTTTGCATAGCACCAGTGCTATCCACAGAGGCCATCTTCAGCTTCTTGTTTCAGGTCATTTCAACTTCAAGTCTGTAAGTGGCCCTCACCATTTCTAGAGTGAGGGCAAACAACTGGGAGAGCAATACCTCACACTTCACCTGGGTAGCCTACAACTCATTTTCTTGTGACCCATTCTCCATATGTTCCATTACTATTCCTACTTGTCCTTCCATGTTTTATCTTTCTTTATCCAGCTTTCCCATTATCATGCCCCCTACATTTATTACCCTCTTTTCATTTGGTTTCGTTACCCATCATCCATGCACCTGTCTACCTGCCTTTCTTCTATTTGACCTACCTTTTCTATCCCTTTCCCATTCTGGCTCCCTCATTTGGTTCAACCTATCACCTTCTATCCTCTTTATCTACCTTTCCCTCTGTGGTGCGCTGACGTACAGATAGCAGACACAAGACTTAAAGACTGATCAACAGGCTTTATTCCACTTAAAGTCCCTGCTGCAGTTAGCTGTAGCTCCATGTGACTGACCTTGAGGGACCAGATGTGGCTTATATCCCGGCGGGTGATTGGCAGCTGACTGGGTGGGGCTTAGTCCATTCAGGTTGGCCGATTGACAGCCGGCCAGCTGTTGTCTTGTCCTCCAATGCTCTTCCTGCAGGTACACAGGTCACCCCCTGCAGTAGGCTAGTGGTGTTTCACCACGCCCTCCCCTCCTTCACTGGCTCCACATGCCTATCATCACACACTTCACCTGGTTCCACCTGTCATCTACCTGCGACTCTCTCTCTCTCTCTCTCTCTCGCTCTCCTTCACTCTCTTTTTCATCTCTTTAAAAATGGCTACAATATATCCCCTCTTGATTCAGGGTGCTGTCCTCAAACATAACCCTTTTATAGTGAAAAAAAAAGTGATTGTAAAGACAGATATTTTCTGTCTTTAAATTGTTTCACTTACCTCCAGAAAAGGTCTGAAGGCAGATTGACTGGTCGAACTCGGTTAATCTTCCATCTGCCTGGGTGGGGTAGGGGGGCGGGAGTTGACTCAGAGATGAAGTGAAGTCGCTCCACCTCCTCCATTAAAGACATACCACTGAATTCAGCTCCAAAGGGGAGGGCTGATGATGTCATGATGGCTTCGCCAGCCCACGACCCAGGAGTGTGAATTTTAAAGAAACCCTGCTTAATCTGCCTGAATCCTAAGACTGCTTGCACAGATCTCCACTGCTCTTTGGTCGCCATTTTCTAGTATGGACCACTTTCCCTTCCCGGCACATCCATTTTACGTCACGGTGGCGGACGGCACTACTGCACCACTTGCCCCAGCTCCAAACGCTGCTCTGCATAAATGCACCATGGGATCTGCATTGTAGGTCATCACCATAAAAGGTAAACATGCCATTTTTTTTAATGAGCCATTTATAATGTGGGGTTTCAGTATAAAAAGGACTATTACTGACCTGAAGCCTCTGCAGATGCTATTTGACTCATAGAGTTTGTGGATTGTGGATTGATTCAGGCCATCGATTCAGTGACGTCTACCAAGAGAGTTCACATTTTCAACAGAGCTGCATTCGGTGAGTACGATGAGATGCTGACTGGCAGTGAGTGGGCTTGCATTTGTAACCATTTGACTCATGAGGGAATAAAGGGATCGTCATACACCACATAGTTAACATGGGAATTATTAACATAAGCAAGGACCAGCCTTCAAACAAATTACATTGAATGCACTGATACAGCAACAGTTAAGAAATAGAAGTCTTTTTCATGGTCATGGTGTGACAGATTATGTCATATTTTATATTATGTGTAGATATGATTTTTGGAAGATAAATTGTGGTTTTTTTTAGTGTAGGTCACAAACAAACACAAATACCACAACACAGATCTCATTTAAAATGCCAGAGCTCTGCTCAAGCCAGACAGTCCAGGCTCTCAGTGCCTTTGTAAAGACCATGGAAACTGCTTTACTGAAGGACTTCACAAGTAGGTGTTAATTGGACATGTGGAGTAATGGATTATTGTTTTGGAAAGCAACAGATGAAAGGACTCAAAAGATTGGGTCTGGTGCTGCAGTCTGTCTGAATGCAGTTTGCTGTTCTAAGAAGTTCATGTGATTTTCTCTGTGAGAGAGAGAGAGAGAGAGAGAGAGAGAGAGAGAGAGAGAGAATTCAGTTCTACAGTCAGCAGCAGCATCTGGGACTGGAACAGGACAAGCTGGAAAGCTTGTGGAAAAACCCATTTTGAAAATGAGTTGTGAGTTCTTAGATCAGCCTGTTCAAAGCCATTGTGGTCCATACAAGAAAAGATGTATAATATTTCACTTAAAATAAGGGAAACAAAAAGGAACTCTGTGGTGATCTGAAAGAAAGAGGTTAACATCTGGGAAACCCTGATGGGAGTGAGAAGTGAGATTAGACTGTGAATCAAATAATTTTCTGAACTTAGTTTTCTGAAGTTAGAATTAGAAGGGGGTTAAGTTAAGTTAATAGTAGTAAGTTAAAGTTTGATCCTGTTTTAATGCTTAAAGAAAATTGAAAGGAACTTTTGTTTAATAATCATTTATCTTGGTGAATTTCTATTGCTGCTGGGTTTTGGGGTCCTCTGGGCCTGTCACACATGGGGAAAAAATCTAGTAAGCTACTAACTGGTCAGTTAAAAGGAATATTGGTTAAAAAAAACCAAATAAATAAGATTCGTATGATGTGAATCAGACTATTCAAAAATTAATGAAACCTTCAGAGAATTTTATGCTAACCTTTATACTTCTGAATTTAAGAATGATTATGTTTCAATGTCAGACTTCTTAGATAGATTGAATTTGTCTCTACTTTTCTCAAGAGAATTGAACTAGTATGGAGAAACCTATTTCGCAGGAGGATATAGCTATGGCTATTTCCTCACTGCAGTCAGGAAAAGTTCCTGGACCTGATGGATTTCCTACAGAATTTTATAAATCTTTCTCTCAGAAGCTTGTTCCTCACTTTTCCTTGGTACTTGCCGACTTGTTTAAAGAAGAAAAATTACCTTTATCATTTCATGAGGCTTCTATTTCTATTTTTTTAAAAAGGGAAAGAGCCAACAAAATGTACTTCTTATAGACCTATATTGTTACTTAATATTATATGAAGATTTTATCAAAGGGTTTAGCACATTGATTTGGAAAAAATAATTACTAACCATTATAGATTCAGACCAAACTAGTTTTATTAAAAAAATCATTATTCTTATTATAATATACATTGACTAGTGAATATTTTATATATGCCTTCTACTCCATCGATTGAATGTGTTCTGTCATTAGATGCTGAAAAAGTGTTTGATCAAGTTGAATGGGAGTATTTATTTGCTGCATGGGGTAAATTTAATTTTGCTCCAGATGTTATTAAATGGATTAAATTATTATATTCAAATCCCAAAGCGTCAGTCCACTCTAATATACAGCAATCAGAAATGGAAAAGAGATTCGTCCCCTATTTATACGCAGTGGTTATATGATGTAACATCCTATTTAAGTTTAGATAAAATCAGATATAATATTAAAGATAGAAAGTTTCAATTTATGAAGTTATGGGGCCCATTCTTAGAATTTGTTGATAATTGAAAGAGTCAATAAGTATTGTTCATTCTGGTAATTCTTTGTCTGATCTCCAGGGGTCACCAGTGATTCCACATCATTATTGATTTATTTTTCTTCTCAAAAAAAAAGATAACCTTGATTAGAGAGATGGGAGTAGATGAGATTAGTTTTAGTCATTCAGGTTTTTTCCATTTTTTTATATAATTTGTAGCGGCCGTTTAGCGGACTGAACGGGCGCACAGCACGGTAATGCGCACCGTCGCCGGCATGTTTCTTTGGCAAGTGCGTGGAACCATAATACGGACAGCTGGGTATTCACCCATTTAATGGACCACACGTGAGTGGTGCTGCATGCCGAGGAATGGCACGTTGATCTGCTGAGTCTCCTGCCAGAAGGCGCACGACTCTGACTCACTCTGTTTAATTTAAACCTGCCGGTCCCGTGGATCAGCAGCAAACTCGTAATGACGTCCCACCTCGTCCCGTGGAGCCCGGGATATGTGGTATATAAAAGAAGCCTGTAAAGTATGAATAAAGCAGTCTTGTGTTGACTAACCTGGTGTGTGTTTTGCTTTAGTAGCTCTACCAAAGTAGCCATTATACATTATTATTTTAATAATAACCATCTAACAATGGGTTAGTTGCATTCATTATGTTTATTGAGTAATTATCAAGGAAAGTGATTACAAAGATCCTGTCTCATCTTATCCAGAGAACTATGATGGCTACCTGGTCATCAAGGCTCAATGATGAGATGTCAATCATCTGTATCAAAAAGGAAAAAAATGTCCAATATCTTCGGTTTCCAGGAGATTCTTCATCTGAGCTCTCCTGTTTGCTTTTCATGAATAAAGGAATGTTGCATCTTTGGTTCCATTTGCAAGTGGCTGTTCAGCTATGGCAGAGTGTTAATCTACAAAGCCACAGATAATCGCAAAATCAATGCTGTACTTTCAATTTTTGCTCCTTGAAATTTGCCCTTACAAATTCATAGAATGTTTAGAATGATTTCCCAAATATCTTTTGGGATTTTATAATATCCCAAAAGATATTTTTGGTGAGAGAACCAACCAGAAAACAGACTTTTATGGATATTTAAAAAAATAAAAACTCATTGCTGGAGAAACTCATCAGGTCAAACAGTGTAGTTTAAAGAGCAAAGATAAAAGATACATAATCAACATTTTAGGCTTTCCGTTAGAAAGCCCAGGATTCAGTTACAGAGAGTCAGAATCAGAGTTTATTGTTATGAATAAGTCATGAAATTTGATGTTTTGCAGCAGATCATGGTGCAAACATTCAAGTAAACTACTTTTACAACAATAAATAAAAAAACAAAAACAAAATAAGGTATGAAAAGCAAGGCAGTGTCTTTGGTTCATAGATTATTCAGGAATCTAATGGCAGTGGGGAAGAAGCTCTCTTTGTGCCGCTGAGTTCTCGTCTTTAGGCTCCTGTACCTTTTTCCCGATGGTAACAGAGTGAAGAGGGCATGCCTGGGTGATGGGGATCTTTGCGGATAGAGGCTAATTTATTAAAATACTGTCTCGTGTAGATGTCCTTGATGGAGTGAAGTCTGGTGCCCATAATGTCGCAGTTAACAACCCTCTGGAGTTTTATCTTGTCCTGAGAGTTGGCGCCTCCATACCAGGCAGTGATGCAACCAGCCAGAATGCTCTCCATGGTCCACCTGTAGAAGTTTACAAGATACCTCAGAGACATACCAGATCTCCTCAGACACCTCACAAAGAATAGACGCTGGCGAGCCTTCTTTGTGATTGTATCAATGGAGAGAGATCCAGGACAGATTCTTGGTGAAGTTGTCAATTAAGAATATGAATGTACAAAATCTTGAATGGTTTTCTTCTTTTGTAAATAGTTAATTGTGAATAAAGTATATTTTTGGGTTAAAAAAAACCACAATTCTGAAGAAACTCGGCATGTAAAACAGTGTACATACTTTATATAGCAAAAGTAAAGATACATAACCTACATTTTTGGCTTGAGGCATGAAAAAAATGTTGGCAGGAGTCTGAACAAAATGGTAGGAGGGAAGGGGCTGGGGGGAGAAGCACAGTCCTAAAGGTAGGTGGTTAAGGGAGGGATGGAGCACCAACAAGGAGATGGAGGAGGGATTACCTCCTGCCTGTGGGATTGTGCTGCTCTCCCTACCTCTCTCTCCACCAGTTTGTTCGGGCACCTGACAACATTTTTCCATACCTTGATGAGAGAGATTTGAGTGGAGTGGCACATGGATAATAGTTGGGGTTTAATATATTTAAAATTTATATTAATCATTGATTTTTAGGTGAAGAATGTAATGTATTGAGGTCGGATAAGGTTAGTGCAGAGTGATGTAATCAGGTTGTGAGTAAGAAAGAAGGGGGAAAAGGAAGATTTAAGATTAGTCATTCTGGTAGGGGGAATATCAAAGCAGAATAATATTTATCTGATGAGAAGCACCCCTCGTTGATGTGATCTACTGGAATCGTTGTCTGAAGAGGGTGCGCAACATCATTGAGGACCCCTTCCACCCCACACACAGCATCTTTCAGCTGTTCCTGTCGGGGAAAGAGATAAAGGAATATCAGAGCCAGTACCACCAGGCTGAGGAATGTACAGTGAGAATGTTGAATGACCAAAGGAACTGCTCACACTAACCACCTGAGGCTCTCACACTTAGGAAACAATATTTATTTATTTACTTGTCCTGCGTATATATTGTCAATCTGCTTGTGTGTTATATTTGATTGTGAGCCTCCAAGGTTTGCAACCAAGACTGGAGAGCACTGTTTCATCAGGTTGTACTGTGCAGTCAGATGCAATAAACTTGACCTGACTTATATTTTTATGTTGTTTTAATTTTTTTAAATTCTAGAAAATTTGAATAACTATTTTATTTTTTAATCATTTACTTCAATTTTAATGGGTTTCAGATGTGTCTCAATTCATAAAACAGAGAGAAGGAATACATTAGCTTTGGAGTGGAGTGGAGTAGCACATGGAGGCGGTTTCCTGAACCCTTTTCAGGCCCCAAACATCAGCAATATATCTTTGTCTCCTATAGACGCTGAAAAGACCGGCTGAGTTTCTCCAGCATCTTGGTGTGTTTTTACTGCAATCACAGTGTCTGCAGACTTTCGTGTTTCAGTCAGAATAGCAAACCAGAATCGTTTATATCTGTTGAGAAGCTTATAAATGTCGGCGTACAGAGAAGGTTATTAATAACTGTACGCAGATCTCAGAATATAGGCATGGCAAATAACCAGGAAGGTTAAAGTTCAAGTTTATTGTCATTTAGGTAAGCATGTGCCTGGTTTGGAAACTCGAGTAAGCAGGAACAAAATGTAAACCTAAACCAAACCATCACGGAAAATGACCAACATCAGTGTGAGGCAATGCCTCAAGAAGTCAGTCAACATCATAAAGGAAACCCCATCTGTCTGGTCACGTTAGTCCGAGTCTCTCATATTCAGGGAATGGTATTTATTTATTCATTATTTGTATATCTGAATACTGCATATTATTGTTTGCCTGTATGTGTGTTATGTTTATTTATGTGTTTTGTGCTGAGGACCGGAGAGCACTGTTTCGTCAGGTTGTACTTAAGCAATCAGATGACAATAAACTTGACTTCACTTGATGCCTTCTCCTCTTACTGCTAGCTTAAGGCAAGAGGCAAGAAGCTTGAAGTCCAGCACCTTTGGGTTCGAGAATAGGTTTTTTTTCTCCACCTACAGCTACAGGTACACAATCCTTTATCCGGACATCTAAAATCCAGAAAGCTCCAAAATCTGGCAAGTGGGGCAGGTGGTTGGGGGAGGCAGCCGGGGACTGGCGATCGGGAGAGGTGGCCAGGGGAGACTGTTGGACGGGGAGACTGCTGGGCGGCCGAGGGACCGGTGGCCGGGGGAAATTGGCGGGCGGCCGAGGGTCTGGCAGTCGGGGGGGGTGGGGGTGGACGGGCAGCCGAGGGACTGCGGTTGGGGGTGACAGCTGAGGGACCAAGGTCAGGGGAGACGGCTGAGGGTCCAGTGGTTGGGGGAGGCATCTGGGTGGCTGAAGGACCGCAGTTGGGGGAGGTGGCTGAGGGACCAGCAGTCGAGGGAGACGTCCGGTTGGCTGAGGGACCAAGGTTGGAATAGACAGCTGAAGGACCAGCAGTTGGGGGAGGCGGACGAGGGTCCGTGGTTGGGGGAGGCAGTCGGACAACTGGAAAGCGGTGGGGTGGATACGGCAGCACAATTCGGGTGGGCTTTCTCAAATATGGAGAAATCTGAAATTCGGCACACACTGTTCCGGATAAAGGATCGTGTACCTGTATCAGGATTTTGAACCTCCCAGCACTTCCCTTAACTCCCTAACCATAAACTGTGCAAGGGCCATCAAAAGATCTGCCTGCCCTACTGAAAGGACACGTGTTTTTTGCATTGATTACAACTGTGAATGTTTATTTATCTAAAAAAAATTCACACTGTGAACCATATCAATCAAAATCCATTTCCCTCTTAAATATACACAGTGTCATTTTCTCCCTTTTTTCCCCCTCCCTTCCCACCCCCTCCAAACCTATTTAATGTTCAACATATACAATACAATAAACCCATTAAACAATGTCATCACAAAATGAAAATAAACAAGAAAATTGTGTCATCTACTGGGTCAGTTCATTTCGTCGTCTTCTCATTCTATCATTTTAAGGGGTGGAGGTCCGCGGTAGGCCCTCTCTGTTGTGTTTCATGTATGGTTCCCAAATTTGTTCAAATAATGTGACTTTATTTTTTTAAATTATATGTTATTTTTTCCAGTGGAATACATTTATTCATTTCAATGTACCATTGCTGTACTCTCAGGCTCTCTTCTGATTTCCAAGTTGACATTATACATTTTTTTGCTGCAGCTAAGGCTATCACAATAAATCTTTTTTGCGCTTCATCCAGTTTGAGGCCTAATTCTTTACTTCTTATATTACTTAGAAGAAAGATCTCTGGATTTTTTGGTGTGTTACTTTTTGTGATTTTATTTAATACCTGATTTAGATCTTCCCAAAACTTTTCCACTTTCTCACATGCCCAAATTGCATGTACTGTTGTTCCCGTTTCCTTCTGACAGCGAAACCATCTGTCTGATACTGTTGGATCCCATTTTTTAAAAACTTTTGGGGTGTGATATATAACCTGTGTAACCAATTATACTGTATCATGCGTAACCTTGTGTTTATTATATTCTTCATAGTTCCAGAGCTTAACTTTTCCCACGTTTCATTTTTTGTCTTTATGTTTAAATATTTTTCCCACTTTTGTTTGGGTTTATAGCTTATTTCATTATTTGCCTCTTGCAGCTTGATGTACATGTTTGTTATAAATCTTTTAATTATCATTGTGTCTGTAATCACATATTCAAAGCTGCTTCCTTCTGGTAACCTCAGTCTGCTTCCCAATTTGTCCTTTAAGCAGGTTTTCAGTTGGTGGTATGCAAACATTGTACCGTGAGTTATTCCATATTTGTACTTCATTTGTTCAAATGATAATAAATTATTTCCCAAAAAACAATTTTCTATTCTTTTAATTTCTTTTCTCTCTTATTCTCTAAAGGAAATGTTATCTATTGTGAAAGGGATTAGTTGATTTTGCGTCAATAATAATTTTGGTAGCTGGTAATTTGTTTTTTGCCTTTCTAAGTGAATCTTCTTCCAAATATTGAGTAAATGGTGTAGTACTGGTGAACTTTTATATTGCGCCAGCTTTTCATCCCACTTATATAGTATATGTTCTGGTACCTTCTCCCCTATTTTATCTAGCTTCTTTTTTAGTCCAATCAGGTTTTTCCCTTGTCTGATAAAAATCTGATAAATACCTTAATTTTGCTGCTCTATAATAATTTTTTAAAGTTTGGTAACTGCAAACCACCTTGCCTGTACCTCTGTTAATTTATCTAACACTATCCTTGGTTTTCCCTCCTTTCCATAAGAATTTCCTTATTATTCTCTTTGGTTCATTGAAGAATTTCTCTATTAGATGAATTGGTAACGATTGAAATAGGTATTGTATGCTTGGGAAGATATTCATTTTAATGCAATTTACCCTTCCTTATCAGTGTTAGTAGTAAGTCTTTCCAATGTTCTAAGTCTTCCTGTAATTTCTTCATTAATGGCTGATAATTTAATTTGTATAGGTGGCTTAAATTATTATCTAATTTAATACCTAGGTATCAAATTGCTTGTGTTTGCCATTTAAATAGCGATTCTTTTTTAAATTCTGTATAATCTGCAATACTTATTGGCATCACTTCACTTTTATTTGCGTTGATCTTGTACCCCGATATTTCTCCATATTCCTTCAATTTCTTATGTAATTCTTTTACTGATATTTCTGGTTTTGTTAAGTATACTATGATGTCATCTACAAATAAACTGATTTTATACTCCTCCTTTTTTTATCCCTTTTATTTTATTTTCTGTTCTTCTCAGTTTTGCCAATGGTTCTATTGCTAAAGCGAACAGTGAGGGAGATGGTAGACATCCCTGCCTAGTTGACCTACTTAATTTAAATTGGTTCGATACATATCCATTTACTGTTACCTTCACCAATGGTCCATTATATAATGCTTTAATCCAATTAATATATTTTTCTGGTAGGTTGAACCTCTGTAATATTTTGAATAAATAATTCCATTCTACCCTGTCAAAGGTTTTTTCTGCGTGTAAAGCAACAGCCACAGTTCCTTCAACTGCATAAATTAAATTAATGAACTTACAGACATTATCCGATGTTCGTCTTTTCTTAATAAATCCAGTTTGATCTTGTTTTACTATTTTTGGTACACAGTTGGCCAATCTGTTTGCTAATAATTTTGCTATTATCTTATAATCTGAGTTAAGTAGAGATATTGGTCTATATGATGCTGGTGTTAGTGGATCCTTCCTCATCTTTGGAATTACTGTAATTATTGCGCCTTTGGAAGACTACACAAAAGAGTCTGGAAAAACAACCAACTGAAAAACCTCACAAAGATAAGCGTATACAGAGCCGTTGTCATACCCACACTCCTGTTCGGCTCCGAATCATGGGTCCTCTACCGGCACCACCTACGGCTCCTAGAACGCTTCCACCAGCGTTGTCTCCGCTCCATCCTCAACATCCATTGGAGCGCTCACACCCCTAACGTCGAGGTACTCGAGATGGCAGAGGTCGAC
This sequence comes from Narcine bancroftii, assembly GCF_036971445.1. NCBI lineage: Eukaryota > Metazoa > Chordata > Chondrichthyes > Torpediniformes > Narcinidae > Narcine > Narcine bancroftii. The sequence goes on from NC_091471.1 coordinate 18,935,870, forward strand.
AGCATCGAGTCCACGCTGCTGAAGATCCAGCTGCGCTGGATGGGTCACGTCTCCAGAATGGAGGACCATCGCCTTCCCAAGATCGTATTATATGGCGAGCTCTCCACTGGCCACCGTGACAGAGGTGCACCAAAGAAAAGGTACAAGGACTGCCTAAAGAAATCTCTTGGTGCCTGCCACATTGACCACCGCCAGTGGGCTGATAACGCCTCAAACCGTGCATCTTGGCGCCTCACAGTTTGGCGGGCAGCAGCCTCCTTTGAAGAAGACCACAGAGCCCACCTCACTGACAAAAGGCAAAGGAGGAAAAACCCAACACCCAACCCCAACCAACCAATTTTCCCTTGCAACCGCTGCAATCGTGTCTGCCTGTCCCGCATCGGACTGGTCAGCCACAAACGAGCCTGCAGCTGACGTGGACTTTTTATCCCCTCCATAAATCTTCGTCCGCGAAGCCAAGCCAAAGAAGAAAAAAAACATGAATCTGGCAAGTTTTGTATTTCTTCTATCTGGTTCATTACTTCCAGGAGAGGAGGAATTAATAACTTTTTAAATGTTTTATAGAATTCTATTGGGAATCCATCCTCTCGAGGCATTTTATTGTTCGGCAGCTTTTTAAATATATCTTGTATTTCCTCTATTTCAAATGGTTTTATCAGGTTGTTTTGCTCTTCTTGCAATTTTGGCAGTTCAATTTTAGCTAAAAACTCTTCTATTTTATCATCTTTCCGCTCGTTCTCAGTTTGGTGTAATTGTTCATAAAATTCCTTAAAGTTCTCATTAATCTTCATTGGATTATATGTAATTTGTTTGTCCTTTTTCCTTGATGCCAATACAATTCTTTTAGCTTGTTCTGTTTTAAGTTGCCAGGCTAATATTTTGTGCATTTTTTTCTCCTAGTTCGTAATACTTTTGCTTGATTTTCATGATGTTCTTCTCCACCTTATACGTTTGTAGTGTTTCGTATTTTATTTTTTGTCCGCCAATTCTCTTTTTTTGTTATATCGTCCCTTGTTGCTAGTTCTTTTTCTGTACTTACTATCTCCCTTTCCAACTGTACTATTTCCTGATTGTGGTCCTTTTTCATCTTAATTACATAACTTATTATCTACCCTCTAATACAGGCTTTCTTTGCATCCCATAATATAAATTTGTCTTCACTGATTCCGTATTTATTTCAAAGTATATTTTAATTTGGCATTCAATAAATTCTCTAAATTCCTGTCTTTTAAGTAGCATGGAGTTTAACCTCCATCTATATGTTCTTGGTGGGATGTCCTCCAGTTCTATTGCTAAAAACAGGGGTGAGTGATCAGATTGCAATCTAGCTTTATATTCTGCTTTCCTAACTCTCTCTTGAATATGGGCTGACAAAAAGATCAGGTCAATCCTTGAGTATGTTTTATGCCTACACGAATAATTTCAGTATTCCTTCTCCCTTGGGCACTGCCTCCTCCATATATCCACAAGTTTCATTTCCTGCATTGATTTAACCATAAATTTGGCCACTTTATTCTTTTTGCTAGTCTTTTGTCCAGTTTTATCCAACTTTGAGTCCAAATTAAGGTTAAAATCCCCTCCTATCACTATATTCCCCTGCGTATCTACAATATTCAAAATAATATCTTGCATAAACTTTTGATCCTCTTCATTAGGTGCATATATATTGACCAAATTCCAGAATTCTGAATATATCTGACACTTTATCATTACGTATCTCCCTGCTGGATCTATTATTTCCTCCTCTATTTGATTGGTACATTTTTATTGATTAATATAGCTACTCCTCTGGCTTTTGAATTATATGATGCTGCCGTTACGTGCCCTACCCAGTCTCTCCTTAATTTATTATGTTCCACTTCAGTTAGATGCGTATCCTGTACTAATGCTATGTCTATTTTTTTCTTTTGAAAGGAAATTTAATAGCCTTTTTTGTTTAATTTGGTTATGTATTCCATTAATGTTTATAGTCATATAGTTCAACGTGGCTATCTCATATTCTGTTTACACCTCATTTCCACTTCCTCACCACCACCATCCCCCTTTTCCCCATTTTCATCTCTCAGTTTTCCCTTTTTGAACTCAATGTATGACAACATTTCGAAGACATAAAATACTTCAACAACTCCCACATCTAAAATTCCCTAACCCCAAGTGTCCCCCCCATCTCTGAGTTGCCCCTTGTCCCTTGCTGGGCAACCACAACTCCCCTCTCCATTTGGATTGCAAACCCGCTCGCAAGCTTCAACTGATTTTGCTTTGACTGTTATTCTCTCCCACCCAACCCTCTCCAGAAAAGACTTTTATCTTTACATTTAACAAAGCTCACCCTCTTTTTTCCCTCCTTATTTCCTTTCTTCCCTTTTCTTTCCCTTCTTTAATTGTTACTTATACATTATTTTTACATCTTTATATGTAGTTTGTCATTGTTCATCGTTCTTGTTACATCTCTTCATCTCTCGTCCTGTCCTGTAGGCGTTTTGCAAATTCTCGTGCTTTTTCTGGATCTGAGAACAGTCTGTTTTGCTCCCCTGGGATAAATATTTTAAGCACAACTGGATATCTTAACATAAATTTATAGCCTTTTATCCATAGGATCGATTTTGCTGTGTTAAACTCCTTCCTCTTCTTTAGGAGTTCAAAACTTATGTCTGGGTAAAAAAATATTTTTTGACCCTTGTATTCCAATGGATTTTTGTATTCTCTAATTTTATTCCATGCCCTCTTCAGTACATTTTCTCTTCCCGAGGCGCTCCATGACATTCGGTCACTGCTGTGCACGGCTACCCCCAACGAGACCCCTCACGAACATCTGTTCTTATTCCCCAGGAGGTTGGCGACTGGAATATCACTCCCATCATGGCTCACATCCCCAGGACCAGTGCTTCTGCATAAGCATGTACAGACAGACAAGGCCGAAGCCCTGGTGGAGCAGGTTTTCCTCCTTCATGCAAACCATAAATACACTTTCGTTAGGATCGGCAGTGGCAGGGAGGACACCGTCTCAACCAGGGACCTGGCACCAGCAGGAGCACCCACCACACCTCGCCACCCTCCAACCCAGGATGAAGCTGACCAGGCATACATCCCCGTCCCCAGGCAGCTATGAGACACGCCGGTCCCCCTTGACCACCAGGGGCCTGCTTCAGCTTTAGGAGACAAAGCGGCCCCCCCACCTATTCAATATGACCCACACACGTCAACCCCTGCCCCTCCGGCCACCCCGCTGCATGGCACCACACCAGCCACACACACCCCTGCTGCCAGACCCCCCCCACTTCCCCTCTGACCAGTGACCAGGAGCCAGTCCTACGACAGTCACAGAGACCCCGGCAGCTGCCGGATCGTCTCAACCTGTAAATATTTTATGTACATAGTGGGTGTGATTCCTTGTTACTGCCCCACCCTTCTGGGACAATTTTAAAGAAGGGGGTTAATGTGGTGGTACACCACTGGCCTACTGCGGGGGGCAACCTCTGTACCTGCAGGAGTGTAAGGGGACAGGAAAACACCTGGCTGGCTGTCAATCTGTCGAACTAAATGGATCAAGCCCCACCCGGTTGGGTGTCAATCACCCTCCGGGATATAAGCCTGCACCGGCCTCCTGAGGCCTCACTCAGAGTTGCTGCAGCCACAGCCAGCCTGGCTCTGTGGAAGTCTTTGTTGGTTAAAGGCTGTTGTACATTCTTTATCTTTGTGTGTGTCTGATTCTGGTTAACAGTGCACCACAAAAAGAAATGAGCCCTACTTACCAAGTGGAATCCATGGAATCGATTGGACAGCCACCTAAGCAGCAACACACTCCAGCTTGTTTAAGTATTACCCTTACGCCCTCGCAAAATGGCGCTGGACTTCCAATTTTTTCTTCCTATCTTGATCAGTGCACTTATGATGTCAGGCGTGCTGTGGAATTGCTAGAGTCTGCAACATCAGTCCCGGTGAGTGACACCGCTGCGGGTCCCGGCGGTGCGGAGGCCTAAGGCAGCGCATCGACAGACGCACATGCGCGGGCCCCAATGCTGCTTGGCATGCGTGGTGTGTCCTGGGTCCGCGATCTTCTTGATAAGGTCTGGGCTGTCAGTGAAGTTGGTCAGCAACGGGCTGATCATGTCGGGACTGGGTCTGTAGGCATGCAGACCAGAAGCAAAGTGACAAAATCGCTGGTGGAATTAAAAGACCAACAAGGAAAAACTTCTTTTCAAACTGAAGAAATGGAAGAAGAATCATTGACTGAAGTGAAAGGAGGTCGGCCTCAAGGAGAGACTCGTGACACTACATTTGATGCTGTTTTTACAATTTTGGAATCTATAGCTCATCAAATGGGTAAAATGTCAACACAAAAACCTCCTAATTCCCTCTCAATTACAATCAGAAAACAAAGAGTTAAAAAAAATTATTTATTAAAAAAAATAATAAAAAAAAACCTTCACTTCTTAACCCAAAAATTAAAAAGAAAAAAAAACAGGTCGGAGGTCACAACTACCTCCTCCTGTTTAAACCACCCAAAGTGGTAACTCCCCCAAAATATTGGGTGTGAGATAACTCACAGGTAGTTGATGACTTCTGGAAACTAGTGCCCACCCAGTTCCCTCTCCCAACTCCCATTTCATTAAACTATCATCATTATTTAAACTATTTAAACTCTTCTCAAAAAAAAGATAAAAGATTTATTTTTTTAAATCAACGTCACCACCGTTGCTTCCATTTCTTTTAAAAAACTGGATCCCACCTTACATCTCTACTCTCTTTGGAGACCTTGAAGGACTACATCGTTCCTGAAACTGCATGATTGGTAGAGACTGAGCAAAGTCCATAACCTCTTTAGGATTGTCAAAGAACTTTGTCTAATTTCCATCCTAAAAAATCTTCAGTACCGCAGAATACCTGAATGTTGCCCTATGTCTTTTTTTTCACATAATTAAATTCGCGTCGTAATAGCATAGTATTAAATCTCCATCTTGAAGCTTTCTGAACATCTTGTGAACTCAAATATTCTAATAATAATAATGAATGATCCGAAACCAATCTAGCCTTATACTCCACAGATGTAACCCTATCCTGCAAATGTGCTGATATTAAAAAATAATCAATTCTAGAAAAAGAATTTTGTCGCGAGGAATAAAAGGAAAAATTTTTCTCTGTAGGATTAACACTTCGCCAAATATCAATTAAATTCAAATCTGTCATCATATTAATCACTTGGATTGCCATCTTAGATTTCTTAATTACTCTTGGGTACTTATCCAATAAAGGCTCCAACACCACATTCAAATCTTCTCCCCCAACATCACATTAGAGTTCGATTGTTCAAGTAATAAAGACATATCCACAACAAAAGCTGTATCCTCAACATTAGGAGCATAAACATCAAGCAAAGTCCATGCCTCATTAAAGATTGTACAATTTAATTTTAATAATCTTCCACCATTTTTCTCTTCACTCTGTAACTAAAATGGTAGATTCTTATGTACCAAAATTGCCACACCTTTTGCTTTAGAATTAAACGAAGAATAAAAAACATGCCCAACCCATTCACGTTTGAGTTTCAAATGTTCCTTATCTATTAAATGAGTTTCCTTTGTCATTGCGACCACCGTTTCTTCCATTTCTTCCAGAAATCAAATTCCCTTCTTGCAGCTCTGCCCTCTTTGGAGACCGTGGAGGACTACATCGTTCCTGGAATTGCGTAATTGGTAAAGACTGAGCAAAATCCATAGCTTCTTTAGGATTATCAAAGAACTTTGGTTGAAATCCATCCTGAAAAATCTTCAGTACCGCAGGGTATCTAAATGTTGCCTTATATCCTTTTTTCCACAATAATTCTTTCACAGAATTAAATTCACGTCATTGAAACATAATTTCCTGACTCAAATCCGGATAGAAGAAAACACGATTACTCTGAACCATCAAAGGAGATTTGTTTTGCTGTGCATTTCTAATAGCCATACATAAAATAGTCTCTCTATCACAGTAATTTAAACAACGAACCAGAACAGGTCTTGGATTTTGTGCTGAAAAAGGTCTCCTTCTCAAAGCTCTATGAGCCCGTTCCAATATGAAACCTTCAGAAAACTTATCTTGTCCCAACACTTGTGGAATCCATTCAGTGAAAAACTTTCTTGGATCTGGCCCTTCTATGCCTTCTGGCAAGCCGACAATTTTTACATTATTCCGTCTGGATTGGTTCTCCGAATAATCAACCTTTTTTGCTAAATTTTTATTCTGAATCTGTAACGTTTCAATTGTTTTATTCACATCTTGCAATTGATCTTGTACATCAGATAATCCTTGATCACACATCTCAAGTCTTTCAATAGTTTCGACTTTAAAAGCTCCATAATCAGCCATCTGTTGAGTATTGACATCCACCAATGCATTAATCTTAGAAGTAAGATTATTCATAGAATCACCTAAATGCATCATTGAAGAAAATATCTTATGTTCAAGACTCTTGAAAAGTATATCAACATCAGTAGATCCAGACATGGTGGGATCCTGCTGTTCTTGTGGAATCAGAGGACCTTCTATTCCTTCTTTTAATTTAGTAGCTTTTCTTGCAGTTTGACTCTGTGTAAGAGCCCCTGCCACAGACCCCCCAGAAGTATCCAAACCTCCTTTAAAAGCTTTGTTACGTCAGTATCTGGAAGTGCTGTTATAACTGGTGGTATAGCAGTCAAATAACAACTCTTTAACTCTCCAACTGGTGGCGCCCCAGCTAATTCAGCAGGTCAAAGTCTCAGTAGACGTTGTTTGAAATACTGGCATCCGGCCAGCCCTTTGTTCTAAAGGCAGCTGTAAACGACCTTCAGAAAGACTTACGGAATCAGAACGGAGCTCCAAGGCCGAATTCTTCGCTTGTTTTCCTGGATCCATTTCACGCTGAGTCGTGGCTTTTTGTAAACAAGCAGGCTCAGATAATTTCGGAAAATATAATTTTTTAACAATCTGTTGATGTTTCCTTTTACTTTTTTTAACAAATGTACCATTAGGTATTAATTCAACATCTCATACTATTTATAAACTTTAAAAAAAAAGTTTTAACGGGCACTTAAAGACAAAACAATAAGTTAGAGTCAGGAGAGGACTGGAGGGCACGTCTGTTCCTTACGCCATCTTGCCACCCCCCCAATTGTTTTCCTTGATGAAAGACTTAAATTTGATAGAGATTTGGATAAGGTTAAATCCTACTGAGAAAGATTTTTCATTTTATTCTTTACATCATGATTCATTTTCAAGGATTGATTTCTTTGTGGCATCAGCACATTTACAATCTCATTTTATTCAAGCTGAATATAAAAGTAGAATGATTTCTGACCAGTCATTGTTATGTATTTTTTGTTTTGGGCTGGAAGTAATTAAATCAACTTTTCTGTGGAGGTTTAATGCAATGTTATTGAAAGAAACGGAATTTGTAAACTTCATTAAGGATCAAATTGCTTCTTTTCTGGATTTGAATAGGAATACAGTTCAGAGTAATTGTACTTTATGGGATGCTTTGAAGGCATTTTTACGTGGTCAAATTATTCAAAGGAAAAGAAGAAATTTTTGACGGAGAGTCGGTTATTGGAAAAACAGATAGTTGATTTGGAAAAAGAATTTAAGAGGATAATTAGGCAGTTTTGACTAAATTGAAGTTATGATATAATACACTACAAACATATCAATTTGAATTTTTGATTCAAAGATCTAAGCAACATCATTATGAGTTAGGGGACAGAGGCCTTAAAATTTTAGCATGGCAATTGAAAACAGAACAAGGATAGAGAACTATTAATGCTGTGAGGAAAGATAACTCAGTTACTTTTAAATACTCAGAAAATTACTCAGGAAATTAATGACCAATTTTTTTTATCATTTTACCAGAAATTATATGCTTCTGAGGGAGTTCAAGATGATGGTTCCATTGAATCTCTTTTGTCAGAATTAAACTTGCCAATAATAGGGGAAGATGATGTGAGACAACTGGACTCTCCTTTTACAGATTTAGAAATAAATTAGAGTTCGATCCTGTTTTTATGTTTAAAGATAATTAAATGCCTAACGGGAAGTCTCCAGGAGATGATGGGTTTACAGGTGAATTTTATAAAGATTTTTATGATGATTTGTTTTCTCTATTTATGGATGTTCTTCACCAGGTAACACAGGGACAAGCTTTACCAGATTCATGTTTGAGTGCAATAATAACGGTTATACCAAAAAAAGATAGAGACCCTCTGAATGTAGCTTCATATCAGCTAATTTCTTTATTAAATGTAGATTATAAAATAATAGCGAAATTATTGGTGAATAGACTTGCTAAGTATTTACCACAATTGGTACATACTGATCAGGCTGGCTTTATTAAAAATAGGTAAGCTTCTGATAAAATTCTTTGAGTGATTTCGCTGATCAATGCTTCACATCAGCAATCTAACATACCAATGGTAATTGCTTTAGATGCTGAAAAAGCTTTTGATCAGGTCAAGTTTTGGCGAAATATAAGTTTTGACCCTTTTTTATTGGTTGGGTGAAGACACTATATAATAATCCAGTTGCTAGGGAGGCAACAAATGGTCAAACCTCTTCTTTTTTCAAATGATTGCGTTCAACTCATCAAGGTTGTCCTTTGTTGCAAGCTCTATTTGTGATGGTCATCGAAACATTAGCTCAAGTTATTAGGCAGAATGAGAATCTTAGGGGTATAAGGATAGCAGACGATGAATCGATCGATCTATTTGTTGATGATGTTTTGATATATTTATCTAACCCAGAATGATCTTTAATTTACTTCCAAGAATGTTTAGAACAATATGGTAAATTATTAGGATATAAAGTGAAGTGGGACAAAAGTGAAATATTACCAATTTCTGAAGGAAATTAGGACCAGTGGAGACAAATTACTAAATTCCATTGGACTGATAAAATTAAGTATTTAGGGATAATGTTTGATGTAAATATTCAATAATTGTATAATTTAAATTATGTACGATAAATGAGAAAGATCAAAGCAGATTTGATTAAGTGGTAGGATTTACTCTTGTCATTAATAGGCTGAGTAAATTGTATTAAGATGAATATCTTTCTGCAAATTCAATATCTTTTCCAGTCGATTCCTTCTTTACTTTCGAAATCTTTTATTTCAGGATTTAAATAAAGTCGTACGAGAATTTTTATGGAAGGAAAAATTAGCCAGAGGAGCAATACATAAATTGACTTGGAAATACGCTTTGGGAGGTTTACAATGACCTCATTTTCAAAATTATTATGAACCAGCTCAATTAAGATTTATTAACCGTATGCTGGATGTTTCATGCCCCCTAGCTGGGCTAGGGAAGAATTGGCTGGTATTTCCGAACCTTATTCACATCAATTTATATTTAAGTGGAGTTCTGTTTTATTACAGAGATATAACGTACCGATTTTAAAACATTTGTTAGAGATTTGGACTAAAAGGAATTTATTCATCGGCTTGAAAGGTAAAATATCGGTTCAAGCCCCAATGTATCAAAATAAATTGATTCCTTTTTCGTTGAATAATAGATTTTTAAGACAATGATAGTTTAAAGGAATAAAGTTGTTGCAGGATTGTTTTGAAGAGGGTAAACTTTTATCATTTAATCAACTTAGAGAGAAAGTTGGAATTTCAGTGAATTCTTTATTTGTTTATTATCAAATCAAAGCGTTAGTGGAAGATAATTTTGGAAGGGAAATGAAAATTCCTAAGTTAACCAAATTTGAGTTTATGATTTCTCATTTTTCAAATAAGGGTTTTATTTCTGAGATGTATATGTTGTTACAAGACACTATGGATAAAATAAATTTGGATAAATCTAGGATTAAATGGGAAAATGATTTAATTTGTGATATTAATCAGGCTGATTGGGAGACGATGTGTTTTGATGGTGTGACTAAATTACTTAATTATCGTATGATTAATGATAATTTTTTGCATCAGTTATATCTAACCCCTGAGAAATTGAAAAAAAAAATGTGGATTTAGTAATTCAGAATTGTGTTTTAGATATGGATGATGTGCAGGAAACTCACTGCACCATCTGATTTTTTACTTTCTCCTCCCAACATTACTTTTCCTATTTTACTTTTCCTGGCCATTTCTTTATCTTCCCTACCCTTTTCCCTATCACTCAGGTTCCCATACCCCTGCCAAATTAGTTTAAACCTTGCCCCACTGCTGTACCAAACATACTTGCTAAAATGTTGACACCTTTTGGATTTAGGTGCAACCCGTCCTTCTTGTAAAGATCATGCCTTCCCCAAAAGAGATCCCAATGATCGAAGAAACCAATTCCTTGTCCTGTAGACCAGCACCTCAGCCACACGTTCATTTTCCTTTTCCTTACATTCTTTTCATCACTTGCATTTGGAACAGGTAGTAATCCCGAGATCACCACCCTAGCGTTCCTGTCTTTCAGCTTTCATCCCAGCTCACTGTAATCCCTTTTCATTACCTCCTCCCTTTTCTTGTCACCACCTACCTGCTCCCTGTCCATAATCCTCCAATCTCCTCACATCCATGCACTTATCCAACCTCCTCTTAAATGACAAAATTGACCCTGCTGCAACCACCTCTTCCGGAAGGTCATTCCACTCAGCTGCCACTCTCTAAGTGAAGAAGCTCCCTCTCGTATTACTTCTAAACTTTTTCCCCCTAACCCTTAACTTATGACCCCTCATTCCAATCTCACCTACCCTCAAGGGGAAGAGCCTATTCACATCTAAACCCCTCATAATTTTAAATACCTCTATCAAATCCCCCCTCAACCTTCTACGCTCTAATGAAGTTGTTGGTTCACTTCACCTGCCGACTCGTCTAGTTGTTCAGCATGGAATAACAAATGGAGGTTTATATATTCATGCAAGTGAAGTTTGTTCAGTGTAAGTACAGTGTAGCATTTTTGTCTTTTAAACTGTATATTCTTAATGCAGTTGTATTAGTTAGCCATTGTAAGAGTAAGTCTCAAGCATCCAGAAAATTCACTTATCCGGATTCATCCAGTCCCTATTGGTTCCGGATATCATGGGTGCATATATTTTTATTGACTTTTTTAATGCTCTGGCATCACTGGCAAAGACACCATTGATTTCCCGTCCCCAATTGCCTTTGGGAAGTTGGTGTTGTTCTGCCCTATGAAACCACTGCAATCCATCTGCTGAACATACTCCCACTGTCATGTTATGGAGGCAGCTCCATTATTCAGATCCAATGACATAGAGAATTGGTGGCATATTTTCAAGTCAGGATTGTGCACTACTTGGGTAAGATGTTGGTAGTGGTATTCCCATGCACCTGAAGCCACATAATGATTCATAATAATAGGTCCACAGATAAAGGCTGTCATGCATATAAAAATTGCGTTCCTCCAATACTCTATAGACAACGATAAAATAAACACAAGAATAGATGAGCTCTAATGGAACGAAGTTTCAGAATTGTTTATAATAATCCTTATTCTAACTGAAAATAACAATTTATATAAAGCAAATTGCTTCAAAGTAGCTAAAAAGAAATTAAATCTATTTTAATTCATACATCACCATTAAATTTTGCTGCCATCATAACAGGTTTTACTGAGACCTAAGTGTCTTAGGTTTGATCTTAAGTAAAATAAAATATATTTAGAGTTTGCAGCCTGTCTCAGAGCGGGAGAGGAACAAATTGTAGAGACCTGAATCAGCCACTCATTTCACTCTTATTTCTCACTGGAATTTAGAAGAATGAGAGGCAATCTGATAGAAATGTATAAAATGGTAAAAGGCATAGATAAGGTAAAAGTCGGTAAGCTGTTCCCATAGAACTAGGGGGCACAGCCTCTGCATTTAGAGTAGTAGGTTTACGATGCTTTTTCCAGAGGCCGGTGAATTGATAGAATTCGCTGCATGGTGGCTATTTCAGGAAATATATTTAAGGCAAATTTGGAAAGATGTTTACATTGTAGGGGAATTAAGGGATATAGGGGAAAGCAGGCAGGTTGAGACTGAGCCGATCATCAGATCAGCCATGATCTCACTGAAGGCCGGAGCAGGCTTGACGGGCTTGATGGCTGACTCCTGCTCTTATGTTCACATCTCTATCTCCCTAGATCTAATTTAAAGATCCAATGAGATCAGATTACAAGCCTTTTGTAGTGATATGTAAATATTGCTGCTGACCTGTGTATAAGTTGCTGGCCCGTCCACTGATGACTCGACCCCCCTGCGACTTGGCCATCAAGGTCGACTTCCCTGCTCCCTTCCATCCATTCGAGCACACGGAGTCGGCCCAGCTGAAATATAAAGCCTTTCGTCTTTCACTCAATCTTTAGAGTCAATGATCAATTTAATAAACATTAATTTTCCATGCGGGATGGACAAGCTGCTGAGACTCGACTGCCTCGAAATTGATCCACAGATGCCCGGAGCTGCTGAACGGTACTTGAAGTCGCAGTGGGCCTGGTGGACTCGGATGAAAAGAAACTCAAGGCCCTGCAAGCTAGAGTGGGCCACCAAGCATACCTAGCGATCTGGAGCTGCCCGACCTACGCAGAACCCATGGTTGAACTCCACAATCTCTACCGACCCCAGGTGTACTTATGGTATCGACCGGCCTCGAGGAGACAGCAACCTGGTGAGTCCATGGATGAGTTCCTCTGAGCGCTGTACTACCCGGGGAGAGACTGCTGGGGCACTGGCCATAGCCCATTGTGTGGAGGAGCTGGTGCGAGATGCCTGCATGGCTGGAGTGAGGTCTGACTACATTAGTCAGTGACTGCTCAAGGAGGACAAGCTGCCCCTGAAGAGAGCCTTCCAGTTTGCCAGAACCCTCGACTTGGCCCAACGCAACGGCAATGAGATTGCCAGTAAGAACTGGGCCTCCACTTGCGGACTGCAGGCACCACCATGTTGGGAGCCAGTGTCATAGACAGCCTCCGCGATAGCGAGCCATGACTCCACTACTGCCGCCACTACGATCAGCCACTATTGCGGCCAGCTGAAGCACCCCAGAAGACTCTGTCTGGTTAAGGAAGTGACCTGTTTTGGGTGCGGAAAGAAAGGTAATTTCCAGCGTGTCTGTAAGTCATCTAAACCCTCCTGAGTGAGCAGCGTGTCACTGACATCACATCCAGCCCCGAATGGCTCAACCGTGTGTGCGACCCTAGAGTCGCCATCTTACCCCGCTTCTCCTCCACCCTCCTGGGTGACGTCATCTCCACCTTTTGCCATCCGGTCAATGTCATTTCTTCCTACTTCGTCTGATGCAATAACATTTTCAACATGGAGGCCACCATCTTACCAGTGAGGCCTCCCCTCCGACAGCGATGACAACAACCCGATCCTGGCTTCCATGTCCCTGAGCCAGTGCAGACCTCATCCCGTCGCCCACTCGATGATGAAGTGGGAGCACAGAGAGCTTTATTCATCCAGACACTGTCCAGAAACTCTCTCTTTCTCTGTCAGACCCATGAGCGGCACTATCCCAATGGCCACAAAGGACCAATTTGCGGAGGTCCGGGGGTACTGTCTAGCATCATTAACGGTAGGGGGTGAATGTTATGTTAACTTTCATTTACTTTAATGCCACATCTCTAAACGTCAATACTCCTGGGCCTTGACTTCAAGAGCCAGTTTAGGAGTGTGACGATGGCATTCGGAGGACCACAACCACCCATAACGGTATACAACCCCCAACTCACAACCCCCTCAACCGGCAGCCGGCCCCCGCCTGAGGCCTCTCCACCCTCCTCATATCCCCTCCGTCACTATTTGAGAACCTGACCCTAGACTTCCGGCCTATCATGACGAAAAGCAGGCGCTATAGCACCGAGGATTGGGCATTTATAAAGTCTGAGGTGCAGTGACTCCTGGCGGAGGGGATCATAGCTCCCAGTTCAAGCCCATGGAGAGCCCAGGTCGTGATGGTGGTCAGAGGTGGAAGCAAACCCTGTATGGTGATAGATTACAGCCAGACGGTCAACTGCTTCACCCAGCTAGATGCTTAGCCCATCCCCCTGATAGCTGATATGATCAGTAAAATAGCCCAGTACAAAGTGTTCTCCCCGATTGGCCTGAAGTCAGCATATCACCAACTCCTGCTTCGCTCGGGGGATTGCAAATACACTGGCTTCAAAGTGTATGGCAGGCTTTATCACTTCCTCAGGGAAGTGGGCGCATCCTTCGGAGTCACCAACAGGGTCTCAGTGTTCCAAAGGGAGATGGACCAGATGGTAGACAGGCATAATTTAACAGCAACGTTCCCCTACCTTGACAATGTCACCATCTGCAGCCATGACCAGCAGGACCACGACACAAACCTGGTGAAATTTCTCTGCACAGCCAAGTTCCTGAATCTGAATTATAACAAGGAGAAGTGTGTGTTGAGCACCACTCGCCTGGCCCTCCTTGGATGTGTCATGGCACTTGGTGTCATTGCTCCTGACCCTGACGGCATACGTCCCCTTATGGAGCTCCTGATGCCACATAACCTCAAGGCTCTGAAACAGTGCCTGGGGCTCTTTTCTTACTATGCCCAGTTTGTGCCCAATTATGCTGATAAGGCCTACCCCTTAGTAAGGTCCATAGGCTTTCCCTTATTGACAGAAGCCCAGGCGGCATTCAACCAAATCAAAGGAGACTTCGCTAAAGTCACGATGCAGGCCGTGGACGAATCCATCCCATTCCAGCTGGAGAGCGATGCCTCTGACTTCACGCTGGCCGCCACTCTCAACCAGGCAGGCAGGCAGGCCAGTAGCATTTTTTCCCGTACCCTCCATGGCCTCGAAACATGGCACTCTTCCGTCGAGAAGGAGGCACAGGTGATCATTGAGGCCGTGTGCCACTGGCGTCACTACCTGGCTGGGAAAAGATTTACCCTGGTGACAGACTTCATGTTTAACACTAAACTGCAGGGTAAAATCAAAAATGATAAAATCCTGAGAGTGAACTCTCCTCCTATAACTATAATATCCTGTACTGGCCGGGCAAACTCAATGATTCCTCAGATGCCCTATGCGCCAGCATGAATCTTGACAGCCTCCAGTCCCACCAAGATGACCTCTGCCACCCCACCCCGGACTCATGAGGTTGTTCTACTTTATAAAAGCCTGGACCCTCCCGTACTCCATTGAGGACATCAGATCTCTGAAGAGACGTTGTTGGAATGTAAACCACCGTACTTCAGGCCTGACCATCTCATCAAGGCCACATGACCTTTCGAATGGCTGAGTGCCGATTTCAAGGGATCCCTGCTCTCAACCAATATTCTGTTTTTTTAATGTCATAGACAAGTTGTCCAGATTCCCGTTTGCCATCCCCTGTCCCGACATGACCTCTGCCACGGTTATCAAGGCACTCGGCACCATGCCCACCCTGTTTGGGTACCCGGATTATATCCATAGTGATTGGGGGTCCTCCTTCATGTGCGATGAGCTGCAGCAGTACCTGTTGGTCTAGAAGCACAGCCATTAGTAGGACCATGAGCTATAACCCCAGGGAAAATGGCCAGGTGAAGTGAGAAAATGCCGCCATTTGGAAGGCGATCCTCCTGGCCTTTAAGTCAAAAGGCCTAGTGGTGTCTTGCTGGTAGGAAGTCCTGCCAGAGGCACTCCATGCCATTCGATCTCTCCTATGCACTGCTACAAATATGACCCCTTATGAACGCATGTTTTTCTTCCCCAGGAGGTCGGTGACCGGAACCAGTCTGCCGCCCTGGCTAACATCTCCAGGACCCGTCCTGGTGAGGAAACCCACGAGGGGCCATAAGACCGACCCTTTGGTTGAAGAGGTTCAGCTCCCGCACCCAAACCCGCAATACCCATATGCCCAGTACCCCGACAGCCATGAGGACACAGTCCCTGTCCAGGACCTGGCATGTGCCGGAGACACCCACCTAACCTTGGCCCCGACCACCACATACACACACACCGGCCCCTACAGGGACTTGGTACAGGCTATCAATACTCCCGGGGAACCCACACCACATGTCTGGGACCCTCACACGCCACGGCTGCCCCCACAGACAACCAGACCCCACTCCCTACGATGATACCCTTGCTGCCCCCTCCCTCCTTGACACCCGACCAGTAACGGAGTCAACCAGTACCCCCCAGTGGAGCTGGCAGAGGAAGTCACCTGACCAGCTGAACCTCTAGGACTGGGTTGTTATTTTAAAGAGTGGGGTGAATGTTGTGATTTATATCTATATGCTGCTCTGTGTGTAAGTGGCTGGCCCGCCCACTGATGACTCGACCCCATGTAACCCCTCCCCCTGTGACTTGGCCAGAAAAGTTGACCTCCCTGCCCCCTTCCATTCATTCGAGCACATGGAGTTGGGCCAGCCGAAATCTAAAGTGTATTAAAGCCTATCGTACCTCACTCAGTCTTTAGAGTCATTGATAGAGCATCTTATATTTCTGTTATGTCATCACTGTGAAAATAACAGAAGGGGTTATCAAACCCCCAGCCAGCACCAGCTGCCACATATAACATTGGTGACACAGCAAACTTTACTGACAACAGTGGAGCCTTTGGGATTTTAGCAAATTGAATGAGGAGATTCAGGAGAGATAATTAAACCAGGATAGTGAGGCTTTGATGGTCTTGAACTCTTGGATGGAATTATGTCCTTGAATACCAGGGTGTTGGTACTGATTTGGATCAAAGAGGAGAAGGCTTGGAGTTTACTCCCAGTTTGCTTGAATTGGGCAACTGGACTGAAATCCTCTCTGATATAAGGGTTTGCTTAATCTGTGCCGTGAAGAGCATTTCATAAATTACATTGGTGCTAACAATTTTGGACTTCCTGTTTATTTCCTGCTAGCATAATGTATTGCTATTTGGCAAAATTTATGCTGGCTTCCCAGGACCACCTCATGGCAGGAATTGGATCAGTAACATTGACTTTTCTGGTTTCATTTAAAACCTCCCCCCCCCATCCTTCTTTCCCGATCCCCTTCCTCCCAGCTCTGTCTCTCTGTCTGTCTCTCCCCTTTCCCCTCTATCTCCTTTCACAGGGCCAAAATCAATTCTCACCTCTCTGCTTATCATATCCAATTAACACCTTTTGTTTGTTGGCCTGAACTCCACCCCCTGCCAGTCTTCAGTTTTTATTCTGGCACCTTCCTGTACTTTGCAACTACCTTGAAGGGCTCAGGACTGAAACGTCAGATAATACATCTTTTCCTCCTTTGGATGCTGCAAGACTGGTTGAGTTCTTCTTGCACTTCTGTGTGTTTTTACTACAAGAACAGTATCTGCAGACTTTCATGTTTCACTCCGCAAATGATCTCAAAGCCGATTAAAACTAAATGCTAACATGTGACATTTTGATAATCTTGAGTGACCTTAAGGTTTTTTTTTAAACTAAGGCAGCTTGGATTGGCATCCCAGAATTTTGGATGGGGTCTGTGGTTGGGTGGATAACTCTTGTTACACAAACAAATGGGGCTTCCATCATATTATGCCTCCCCTCCCCACCCTTTAGAATTTACACCTATCCTCCCCTTGTACTTCTGCCATGTTACTTGACCTCATATGGCACACCTCTCTACACCAACAATGAAAGCATGGATGGATTGTTTAAAGCTCAGGGCAAACAAAGAGAAGCTGGAGGGACTCAGCAGGGCATGGAGCATCCCTAGAGAGAAATGGACAGTCAGTGTTTTGGTGGGGACTCTTTTTCAAGACTGGGAGGGAAAGGGAGATATCCAACATAAAAAGGGGAGAAGGTCTAGACAGGAAGCAAGAACAGGATACGAGGCAAAAGAAAATGGGCAAGGTAGGGGAAGAGACAAAGGTGGGTTGGGGAATTGGGGGTGGGGAACAAAGTGAGCTCAGGAGTAGGTGAAGGACAATGGGAAGTGGAAACAGATGGCCAAAAACTAGATTGGATAACCTTTAACTGTTGGGAGTGGACAATATTTTATGCACCACTTTGTCCTGTCACAGGGAGCAGTGGTCACTTCCCAGAAGCAAGTTTGCTTAAGTGTTACTTGTCATGGTCACTGAGTTCCTTAACAGTGTGGTGGAATAGAGGGACCTTGGGGTCGAAATACATACATCTCTCAAGTTTGCTGCCCAGGTTGAAGGCCCGTGGGATGCTGGGCTTCATTAGTCAGGGGATTGAGTTCAAGAGTCAAGAGATCATGTTGTAACTCTACAAATCTCTGGTGAGACCACACTTAAATATTTTGTTCACCTCATTATGGGAAGGATGTGGAATCTATGGAGAGAGTGCAGAGGTGACTTAACAAAATGTTGCCTGGATTGGAAAATAAGTCTTGTGCTATAGAGCTAGGACTTTTCTCTTTGGAACAAAGGATGAGAGGTGACTTAACAAAGGTCTACAAGATTCTGAGAGGCATAGATAGGGAAGACAGCCAACATCTTTATCCCACGGCAGGAATAGCAGAGGACATCTGGACAAAGTGAAGGGAGGGAAGTTTAGGGGAGACATCGGGGATATGATATCTTACCCAGAGTGCTGTTGGTGCCTGGAACACCTTGCCAGGAATGATGGTGGAGGCTGAAATATTAGAAGCATTTAAGAGAATTAGGAACACGGATGAAAGAAAAATAGAGGATTATGAGGTTTGAAGGGTTCAGTATTTTTTTTATAGGTTGGCACAATGTCGAGGGTCAAAGGCTCTGTAATGTTCTATGCTCTATGAAAGGTAACCATCAAGCATAATGTAATGAATTATAGGAGTAATGTTCCTCAGCTCCGTTAGACATGGTTCAAGAATGAGATGATTTGACCGTTGACCTGTTTCAGGATGAGGATCCAATGGTATCCAGGAAGATGAATATCTGACATTGTGGTCATATTGTAAATGAGGTCTGTATGTGCTGTGAGAATGTCCCCCAAGGATCCAGGTCGATAACTGTTCAAAGGAATGTGACAATAATGGAAAATGTAAGTAGGAAGGAAGAATATTACATTAAATGCATAAATTTGACCTTTGAGTTTCAGTTGGGAGATAAAAGATTTTGTTAACTTATTTAAAGCCTGTTTGAGTGGATGATGCTGTTCAATGATTGGATTGCTATCTGGACGTTTTATAACTGATGTAATGCTTTGACACTCAAATATTGAATATCAAAGTCATTTAAAATATGTACATTTGCTTTTTTATGACTCCATTAATGCCAGATGTGGGGTTTATGGCAGTGGTTTACATTAGAGTCTTGTGGGTTTTATTACGGTGCTGTAAATATTTTCTGCAGATGGTTCAGACTGCATCTTCCAGGGCTTTACTAGCTGACAAGCATTGAAAAGCTGGAGAGATTCAATGGGTCTGGCAGCATCCGCAGAGAAATATGGTCCATTGATGTTCAAGCCGGGTCCACTCTTTTGGGATTAAAGTGGGGAGTGGAAATATCAAGCACAAAAAGGAGGGGAGAAGGACTAGGACAGACCAAGAGGTCATAGGATACTCGACAAATGAGCATGGGAGAGGTGGAATGAGGCAACAAGCTGGGGAAGGGTGGGGGGGGGGTGTGGTGATGGAAGCTATCAAGGGGAAGAGGGAAATGAAAAGTACAGGAAATGGGGCAGGGTATGGGAACGGGTAAAGAACAGATGGAGGCAGCAGAAGTGGATGGGCGGTGGTCATCTGAAATTGGAAAATTTATTATTCATTCCATTCAGCTATGGGCTATGCATTATTTGATGTGTTAACCAGATCACCTTTGTTTACTGCCAGGTACATTCTACATTGCGCTGTTACGAATGCACCTACACCTTTTATTCCACATTCTTTCTCCCTCTCCTCCTTCGGGTACTCATCTTCACAATAGTTGTGTAGAAAATATTGTCATCATCTGTCTTGGGTAAACTTGTACCTCTCACTTTGTTCGTTTTAGATTGGTCACAGCTACTGAAAGAAAATAGACACACACACCGAGAGCAGTTCAGTTTATACAAATGTTTATTACAAATTCAAAAGCTGATTTCAAATTACAATATGCAAGCCCTTCCCAACTATACTTATCAACGCCTGGACTGGTCCCAACTGCTGAAGCGAGGCAATGACTGCACACTTGTAGTAGGTTGCAGGGTGCCGATAGCAGCTTCTCCACCTCCCCCGACCGGGACGTTGGCTGGACTCTAGAAGTTCTTCTTCTTGCTGAGAGATGTTGCCACTTCTTGGAGAGTCTCAAACTTCAGCAGTGGGACCATGGCTTATATTACCCAACAACTGCTTACCCAAGCACCTATTCCCAGCACAGTAAGAAAAATAAGCGAGCAAGCTAGCATGCTAGGCTTCTATCAAATAACATAATTTTCAGCTTATCACTTTGAATACAATGGTTTATTTTGCATCAAGGCTAGGCCTCTGACAGTCTATGACCAAAACATGCAGGAAGATTAAATGTTCTTGGTACACAGATGCCCTTTCGTCAGATAACTGCATCTCTGGCCCCTCGGTGGAATTTAGCTTATGTCTGCTGATTCTAAAAAACAAGCAGGTTCTCAGCCTTCCAAAAGCAAAGGCTGCAAATTAAAAAAGCAGGTTAGAATCTTCCATTACATTACACTATGACAGCACAGCCATATGATGCCAATCCATAATATGTCTGAATGGAACCAGTACTGTAAGGCCTTCTGGGCCAATTGAAGCCAGAAGAGGTGCTTGAGAACAACTGATGACAGGATTAGTGCGTGCTCATGCTATTGGCTCATCTAAAATATCTTTCTATTTCAAATACCCTTTCCTGTTCAGACTTCTCTGACCTGTCTAACTAAGTCGATGAAATTAGTTTCTGTTTTTCTTGAATAGGGAGGAAAATTTACTCTGTCCCTGGATTCAAATCAGAGAGTCATGATTGTACGGCATGGACATAGACCTTTGAACTAACTCATTCATGCTGGCCTAGGTATCTTCCTGAGCTAGTTTTAGTATGTATTATGTATTTTGTATGTATCAATGTGTCAGGTTGTTAGATTAAACATCTCAAGGGAAAGGGTTGCATCGAGTGCTAGTGATCCTCCTGACCACTAGAGACTAGTTTACGCAGCTTTGGTCAGATTCAAGATGGATGCCTCCACACAGTCTTGTGTCTACTTTAGCTAATAAAGTATGGTTATTTTAAAAGAACCCGAGTTTCTTTATTACCATAAAAGAAACATCGCACATAGAACCATATAGCCATTTAACTGAGTAGACAATTGTTGAAGGCTTTCTATGGTTTCTTCATTTTAGTCTTCATATTCTTTTGGATGTAATATCTGAGAGAGTGTTGTTGGAGGTGTCGATATCAGCAATCATAGTGCCTGCCACATGTGCCTGCCACATCTTCTGTTCACTGCCAAGATTATCACTGACACTGTCAAAGTGAGCCATTGTCTGTGGGGGCTTATTGCTGTTTCAGTTCCATCAGCTTTGGTCCTTCTCTTCTTTCTACGGAATCTCTTACTGCTGGAATTCCTTTAACTGGAGGAAGGGCAGGATTGGCTAATGTAAGTACCAGGGTTTAGGTGTTTTAAAAGGGATATGATGGGATATGATGCCTCACAAAGATAAGCGTATACAGAGCCGTTGTCATACCCACACTCCTGTTCGGCTCCGAATCATGGGTCCTCTACCGGCACCACCTACGGCTCCTAGAACGCTTCCACCAGCGTTGTCTCCGCTCCATCCTCAACATCCATTGGAGCGCTTACATCCCTAACGTCGAAGTACTCGAGATGGCAGAGGTCGACAGCATCGAGTCCACGCTGCTGAAGATCCAGCTGCGCTGGATGGGTCACGTCTCCAGAATGGAGGACCATCGCCTTCCCAAGATCGTGTTATATGGCGAGCTCTCCACTGGCCACCGTGACAGAGGTGCACCAAAGAAAAGGTACAAGGACTGCCTAAAGAAATCTCTTGGTGCCTGCCACATTGACCACCGCCAGTGGGCTGATATCGCCTCAAACCGTGCATCTTGGCGCCTCACAGTTTGGCGGGCAGCAACCTCCTTTGAAGAAGACCGCAGAGCCTACCTCACTGACAAAAGGCAAAGGAGGAAAAACCCAACACCCAACCCCAACCCACCAATTTTCCCCTGCAACCACGGCAATCGTGTTTGCCTGTCCCGCATCGGACTTGTCAGCCACAAACGAGCCTGCAGCTGACGTGGACTTTTTACCCCCTCCATAAATCTTCGTCCGCGAAGCCAAGCCAAAGAAAGATGGGAAGTAATAGATGGCGGGGGAGTAGCATTACTGGTCAGGGATAGTATCATGGCTGTAGAAAGGGAAGACACTGTAGAGGGAGTGTCTACTGAGCCAGTGTGCGTGGAAGTCAGAACTAGGAAGGGAGAAAACTGGGTCCCAAATAGTCCTCAGGCCACCAAGTGGTGTATTTGGGAATGGTTCAGAAATTGCAGGGTTGTTGTTATGAGAGACTTCAACTTCCCAAATATTGACTGGCACCACCTGACTGCAAGAGGGATAGATGGGACAGAATTTGTCAGGTGTGTCCAAGAAGGATCCCTGACACAGCCAACTATAGGAGAGGCCAGACTGGATCTAGTACTGGGTAATAAATCTAATCGGGTGATAGACCTCTAAGTGGGGGACCATTTTTCTGAGAGTGACCACAACTCCTTGAGCTTTAGCATCGTTAAGGACAAGGATAAATGCAGATAAAATGGCCCTGACATCCCGTGCCAGCAGCCCCTGCCCCGTAGTCCCGCACCTGCCACCTCAGCCCTGACGTCCTGCACCGGCATCCCCTGCCCTGTAGTCCCACACTGACTGCCCCTCCGCTGATATCCCACGCCAGCTGCCCCTGACCCGAGGCGCCTCTCCTGCAGCTGTCCCATTTCAGGTGGACTGTGCAGCGCTTTCAGGGCTTCCACCTGAACGACTATTCCACAGGTCTGCATCCGCTTCTGCAGACGCATTCTTGGCAGAGAATGCACCTGAAAGCAGCTTATGTCTGGTGTGGAAATACCAATACCTCCAGGCATAAGGCTCCACAAAAGGTAGTAGACTCAGCTCAGGACTTCACAGGCAAAACTCTGCCCAGTTATATATGCCATCAGAGAGCAGCAGCAATCATCAATGATCCACAGCACCCAGCACACACTCTGATCTCGCTGCTGCCCTCAGGAAAGAGGTACAGGTGCCACAAGACTCGCACCACCAGGTTCAGGAACAGCTGCTCCCCCTCCACCATCAGACTCCTCAACAACAAACTCAATCAGGGACTCTTTTAAAAACTCTTAATTTTGCACTTTAATTTTTTTCCCTCACTATATTGCAGTCAGTTTGTTTACATTTGATTAAATATGTTCATTGTGTACAGTTTTTTTTTGCACTACCAATAAGTGGTAGCTCTGCCTTGCCCACAGGTAACAGATTCTTAGGGCTGTATGTACTTTGACAATAAATCTGAAATCTGATGTATGTTTCCTTGTGTCTTGGAAATGCATCCAACATACTAAAGGACCCAGGGGTCTCATACTGCCCTTGCTTGATGCTAATTGATCTGCCTTTTGATTATGATCCTCTAGTCTGTAAATTGAGCTCTTTACAAGGCTGTATGAATGTAAGAGATGTCCTGTCAGTTTGTTCCCTGAACTCTTCTCACTGCACAAGGTATTTCGTGACAAATAAATATAAACTCTTGCAATCTCTTCCTCCTGTTAAATGTCAACAAACCAACCCTGTCATCTCTGAATTTAATTAGGACAGTGTTCCGGCAGCTGTGTCTCTGGGCTATAAAACTCTTCTGGTTTTAAATGGGCTCAGTGACTTTGCCGTTCTTTCCGAACAGCCCGTTGCACCTCACAGCTCATAGCTATGTTGGGTAGGGAGGCAGGGAAAGAGGGAGGGGCACGGGCTAAAGCCGCTTTCAGGTGGCCAGAATACCCGACTGTAAAGCCGCCTATTGTACCCCAATGCGGCTGTCGGGTGGCCACCTGAAAGTGGAGAACCCGGCCCTGAGGAGCACTTAGCTAATGCTGCTCGGGTAGGTATATTCTCCGGCTCGGAGCATCCCCTGTGCACCTGAACGTGAGTGCAGCAGTGACTTCTTTGGTGAATGTCTGCCACGCTGCCTGTCTCCCCTCTGGCGAGCCTTGCCGTACTAACATTGGCTGTGCATTACCTCTACTGTTCAAGACACTCCCCTTGGGTATAACTGTGTATGTCCCTATTGTCTTTCATTAATGTACCATGAGTTTCGGCGAATAAAAGCCATGATTATTGTTTGACCACATCGTCTTTGTCTACTTCATCAACTAGCACTTCAACTACAGAAACCTGAGGTCTACGAATAGTGCACCTATGTACATGATATTTCAACGCAATTAGGAAAACAGTCAAGAAATTATTAACTCACTACAATGTAATTCGATTTCCTTCCATTAGTTCATTACCAGACTGACAGAAGTGCTCTGATATACGCAATACAGAGGCTTGTTAATTCATGAGCAGTTGTCAGAATTTTCCCACCCGTGGCGTCAGCCAGCCCTTCAAAGTTTGTATTTTCATTAAAAAAAGTCTCCGCACCATCCTTTGCTTTCTGAAAATGCCTTCGTGCATGCTTGCTTAAAGCGATCTCCCTGTTGAGTGCGTGTCAAGGTTTGAGATCAGTGAAGTGTTTCTCTCTGGGCACAGAAGCGAGTCTCCTAAACACAGATGGTCCACAGGACCCGGCGTTCGCTCGGACGCGGCCCTCCTTCAGCCGGCGCGTTCAGGTGGCAGAAAGGCGTCTTCCCCGCAGCCTCCTGAACGTCCCAGCTGCACTCCCCCAGCCGCGCCTGCCGGCGCATTATCTGCGTCCGAGCACCTGAAAGCGGCTTAAGAAGTAAGAGGTAATAGGTGGATACAGGTGGGAAGTAGCTGAGAAGGGACGGGTTGAAGAAAGGTAACTCTCTGAGAGGAGAAGGGGGTGTTGTGCTGGAGCAAGGGAGACAGAGGGGGGACTGATCCGCAGGACGGGATTAATGTCAATTGGAGTAGCTGATGGTGATGTTGCCTGCTTAGAGACGGCTGAGATGGAATTTAAAGTGTTGCTCTTCCAATTTCTGTCGACCCCCTCCCCTGGTTACCATTGCTTCTTACCTCTCAACTTGTGGTCCTCCCTCTTCCTGCTTTCCCCCACCCCCCGCCCCCCCCGACCTTTCTATTCAGGTGTCCGTGTACTGACAATACACCAGCAGTGCGAGTATAAGACAGCTTTAATAAACTAATATGTGCACTGAGGTCTTGTCTCTCTGCAAGATGAACCTGGAAGGCTGGACGGGAGCTCTGGACTGCTTGATAGACACGGTCACCGGGATGACCCCTGGTGACCTATTGGTGTCATTACATATCACCACAGTCTGCCTAATTGCTACCATTTCTGACGAGGGGCCCAGGCACGAATCACCGACTCCCTTTCACTTCCGACCTGCACTTCTGCATGCGGCTCCTGACTCCAGCAATGGCATTGTTTGCCTCTGCCTGTCTGAGGTTTGATTACCTTTGCCGCGCCACGCGTTCTTTCCGACTCCTCCAGTGACAGACGCAGCCCATGAAGCTTCATTTCACAGGGACACTGCTTTTGTGCAAAGTGCCATCCGGGGCTGTCTATTTGCAACCAGTCACTTGAGGTGCACATTCCCTCAGATTTTGTGTTAAAAAAAAACTCATGTTTGACTATAATTGGGCTTTTTTTAAACCAAGTTTAAAAACCATAGATCTTTCACATGGCTGGTCTTTAGATGTCCAAAAGTGTGGTTTTTGTCATGGCTTGGTGTGCTTCTAAGAATAAAAACCTTCCCTACCAAATGACACCAATTGAAATGAAGGATATAGTTGGCAGGCCTGAGTCATGACTCAGTTTAAACTGAGAAGTGCACTGAATAACAACAGATTGGTTAGACAGGTTTCCATAGCAGCAGTCAGTCAGACAGTTCCAGTTATTGTCAAGGGGATTGGGGATCATCAATCAAAAAGTAACAAACCTTAGTAGAATTAGGAGGTTTGCAGAACAGTAGGAGACTATTTGGCCCATTGTAGCAATAATAGCTGGATGATATTTGTGACCAATCGTATTCTGTGTCTCAGCTCATTGCCTTGCAAATCACAGCTCATTCAGGAACATTCAATGCAAGGCGTGATTTTTGACTTCATGACATTTTCAGATAGTGAGGCACCGTAATGCCCAACATCTCTCCAATCCAAATAGCATTTACTTTAGAGAAATACAAAGACAGCAGATGCTGGAATCTTGAGCAAGCAAAAAGAAAATCAGCGGGCCATGACCATGGTTAGAAATGGTCAGTTAATTTCTCAGGTCTGGGCCTTTAACTGAGGGTTCCAGCTATCTGCATAAGCAATTTGTATTGAGAATGACTTGGTGATCAAAAGCAGCACATCCAGGGCAAATCAAAAACCGTGGTCTTACTCAAGGGTTCATGCATCACTCAGCTCATGAAGCTGCCTTCTTGTCGGGACACAAAATGGCATTAAGATTGGCAAGGGCTGAACTCTCTTGTGAGTACACACAGAAGATCGATAGTCAGCTGTCCATCATGAACAACACGAGGCACATGAGGCGGAGTATTCAAACCATACTCAATCTTGTGGGCCAGCAACAATGATGCCTCCCCTTCCTGATAGGTTGAACGCATTCTACGCACGGTGGGATGTGGAAAACAAGGCGATATCAAAGAAAGCCTTGTTTCCTTTGAAGAACGTGCACCCCTCATAGCTGCAGCTGAGATGAGGAAGATCCTGTCCGAGTGAACCCACACAAATCTGATGGAAGCCATGAAGCACATCCATGACATCTCACTGCAGGAGTCCACTGTCCCCACAGCTTTCAAAGCAGCTGCCATCATTCCAGTGCCCAAGAAAGTGATGGTAACCAAATTAAATGACTACTGTCCAGTGGCATTGATGAATATAATCATGTAATGATTTGAATGGTTGGTGATGGAACACTTCAAAGCACACCTTCCTGTGACACCAATCCAGAGATGATGCAATAGCCTTGACCCTCCACTCCGTCTTGACCTGCCAGGAGAAAGATACCTTGTATGCCAGGCTGTTGTTCTTTGACTTCAGCTCGGCATTCAAAACAATCATACCTCAGAGGCTGGTGGATAAACTGTTCTCTCTGGATCTGGATTCTAGACGTCTTGACACTACAGCAAAATGTCAAGCCCCATCACACTGAGCACTGGCGCCCACTGATCTTCACACTCAGCACTTCCGGCTTCAGTTCAAACAAAATCATCTAATTTGCAGATGATACAACAGTAGTTGGCCTCGTCAGCAACAATGAGTCATATTACAGAGAGGAGGTGGGGCAGCTCATAAAATGATGTGAAAATGACGACCTGAGTCTCAACATGAACAAATACAAAGGAGATGATTGTGGACGAAGGTTGACTACTCTTCAATGGCTCCATCATGGAGAGTACAACCTTACTTGGTGTGTATGTGGTAAACCACTGTTACACGGTGACTGGCTGCTATCGACTGGATATGCCGCCCGAGACCGATCCTACCCACAGCTACCCCTTTCCTTTTGCTCTGATCAGTCAAGGATGGTTGTTTGATAGTATTCCAGTTTTTATCTATTAAAAGCCTGATTGTTTCACTACTCAGCCTTTTGTGAATTATTGATGGTACATCAGTACATATGAGCAATGACCTGCCCTGGACTCATTAGTTAGGAAGGTGTAGCAGCTCATACATTTTCTAAAAGAGGCTGAAGAGGGAAAGTTACTGGCCCCCATCTTGTCAACCTTTTGCAGGAGTACAAATGAGAGTGTCCTGTCTGGCTAGCTATATCATTGTGTGGAATGGTAGCTGCAAAGCATCAGACCGGGCCTATACATTAAGACAGTCAAGAAGATCACTGTAACAGCGTTGCGCTAACTGCTACACTGACCTTGCCGCCGGATGCTATCCAAATGGCAGAGGAAGCAATCTTGAAATTTATTTAAAGACGAGTTGAGTGTTGAAATGGGGGAACAAAAACCGGCATGGGAGCCTCGCTGATTTGTAATGAAGGCAAAATCCACTCTGCCCCTGGTTGTTGATGTTGTGCATTTCTGCTTTTGTTTCATGAGAAAGAGAGTCATTTCTACATTAATTTCTACATCCTGTTATAAAGCTTTTGCAGATATGAAAGTATCTGTTACCCAAAGTTAGAAAAAATGTTTTTAAAATATTTCTGGCATAGACAGATGGCACTGCAACAGAGGTGGTAATATTGCCGCCTCTCTGCTCAAGGGATATGGGTTCAATCCTGACCTCAGGTCCTGCTTGTGTAGTCTTTCCACATACTACCTCTAACCACTTGGGCTTCCCCCACTGCTTTAGTTTCCTAGGTTAATTGGCCATTGAAAATGGCCCTTGGTGTGTGGGTGAGTGATGGGAAGACAGGAGAATCAATGGAATTTGTGCCAGATGTGGACTTGGTGGGTGGAAGAGCATGTTTCATACTCTCTGAATATGGCTCTTGTCTGAGAGCTGCAGATGATTTCTCTGAGCTTCTCTGTCCACTGAGGCTTTGGAAATGAAAAACCAATTTTAGTTGTTGCTCCACTGTTGTGGACTTAGAGGTCATGCTGAAGGAAATGCATTAGAGAAAATGAAAACCCTACCAACGTGTCCAGAGTCAAAATTTCCTCAGTCAGGAATATTTCTTATTTATTCTTATTCTTATTTTAATCCTGTCTACATGCTATGAATTTTTTTTGGAAATGTGCAAATACATTTTCAGGCTGAAATGTTAAAAGCATTCTGAGTGAATTCTTACAGAACAAGACAGAAACCGAACTAGTAACTATTACATAAATTTACCTCCTCCATCAAATCCACCTCACCCTACCACTGCCTTTGGAAACATATATTAATGGACACATCCCACCCGGACACACTCTCTCCTCTCTCTTTCCATTGGGCAGAAGATACACAAGCCTAAAAGCATGAACCTCCAAGTTCAAGAAGAGTTCCTTTCCTGCTCTTTTCAGACTCTTGAACTAGTTACTCTTGCACTTTGTACTAGTTACTTTTTATATTATTGTTGGACATAAGAATGGGTTGACCTGCCTGGATAGCATACAAAACAAGTGTTTCCACTCTTTCTACACATCAATTCCATTCAAGTAGGAGCAGGTACCGGCCATTCAACCCTTCAACCTGCTCAGTCATCCATATAATCAGGGAGGATTAACCATCTCAAGACCTGTCTCCATTGATGCTTTTTGTGTCTAGAAATCTTTTTGGACATTACATACGCATGTCCTCATATCTGTTTTACTTGCTTGTTGATGAGATGTGGGTGACATTTCACTTTTTCCATCCTCAAATCACAGTAAGTGTTTATTACCAACGGAGTGAGTTGCTAAACTCGTTCATGTGGCGTGAAGGATTAATTTGATAGTGGGGTCTGGCATCAAATAGGCCATTGGGACTTCTTCATCATCCAAGTATCCCTGCCTGTGGTTAGACCACCCTCTTAGAAATATATTTAGACTGCACATAAACCATTTCCTCTTCAAATGCTTCTCTGCCAAAACAAGGACCCAACCTGCCACCTTGAACATAGAACATTGCAGCTGAATACATGCCCTTTGGTCCATGATGCTTTGCTGACCTATGTAAACACACTCACAAGACTAAACCTTCCTTACCTCATAACCGTCTGTTTTTTCATCCATGTCCCTATTGTACAGGCCTCCACCACCAACCCTGGCAATGCATTCCAGGCACCCACTGCTCTCTGTGTAAAAAAAAAACCTAATGCTTGACATCTCCAATAGCCTTTCCTCCCCTCATTTTGTGAAAATGTCATCTCTCACCCTGGTAAAAAGGCCGCTAGTTGTCCACCCTATCTTTGCCTCTCATAATCCTGGAGCCCTCAGTTGAGTCACTGCTCATCATTTTTCGATGCAAAGAGAAAAGCCCTAACTTTGCCTCATAAGGTATGTTCTCCAATCCAGGCAGCATCCTAATAAATCTTCTCTGTCTCCTCCGAAGGTTCCACATCCTTCCTGCAATGAGGCAAACAGAACTGAACACAAATTTCCAAGTGTGGACGAACCAGAGTTTTATAATGGTGCAACATTACTTCTTGACTCTTGATTCGCTGAATTATAAAGGGCAACATTTGATAGACCCTCTTAACTACCCTATCAACCCGAGCGGTCACCTTCAGATACCTATGGATATGGACTTTTAAAAATCTTGCCATTAACCATGTAATCTGCCTTCAAGTTTGATAAATGGGACCCGACAGTATCAGACAGATGTTTTTGCTGTCAGAAGGAAACGGGGACAACAGTACGTGCAATTTGGGCATGTGAGAAAGTGGAAAAGTTTTGGGAAGATCTAAATCAGGTATTCAATAAAATCACAAAAAGCAACTTACGAAATAATCCAGAGATCTCTCTTCTAAGTAACATAAGAAGTAAAGTATTAGGCCACCAACTGGATGAAGCGCAAAAAAGATTTATTATGATAGCCTTAGCTGTAGCAAAAAAATGTATAATGTCAACTTGGAAATCAGAAGAGAGCCTGAGAGTGCAGCAATGGTCCATAGAAATGAATAAATGTATTCCATTGGAAAAAAATAACATAATTAAAAAAATAAAGTCACAGTATTTGAACAAATTTGGGAACCGTACATGGAACACAACAGAGAGGGCCTACCGCTGACCTCCACCCCCTAAAATGATAGAATGAGAAGACGACGAAATGAACTGACCCAGTAGATGACACAATTTTCTTGTTTATTTTCATTGTGTGATGACATTGTTTAATGGGTTTATTGTATTGTATATGTTGAATGTTTAATGGGTTTGGAGGGGGGTGGGAAGGGAGGGGGGGAAAGGGGAGAAAATAACACTGTGTATATTTAAGAGGGAAATGTTTGTGTGTATTTTGATTAATATGGTTCATAGTGTGAAAAATTAAAAAACATTTTTAAATAAAGTTTGACCTTTGAAATGGTCAAATTACCATTTCTCTCCACGGATTCTGCCTAATCTTCTGGTTCCCTCCAGTGTCTCATTGTTTGCTTCAGTGTATCCTGAAAGTCACGCTTCCAACTCCTCTGGACCCAATCTCTTTCCATTTACTTGCAGTTATCCATTCTCCAGCTTTTCTTCTTTGGCTTGGCTTCGCGGACGAAGATTTATGGAGGGGGTAAAAGTCCACGTCAGCTGCAGGCTCGTTTGTGGCTGACAAGTCCGATGCGGGACAGGCAGACACGGTTGCAGCGGCTGCAGGGGAAAATTGGTTGGTTGGGGTTGGGTGTTGGGTTTTTCCTCCTTTGCCTTTTGTCAGTGAGGTGGGCTCTGCTCCAGCTATATACTATATATTTTGGTGTATAAGTTACCCAGTGTACAAGTCGACCCTCATTTTTCAGCCTAATTTTAAGGGTTTTATGATATATCCAATGTATAAGTCAACCCCAACTTTTCAAGGTGTCTGGGCCTCCCAGGAACAACCCAAAAAATTTTAAAGCACCTAATCACAGGTAACAAAGCTGTAAATTAAATATGTAAAAATGAAACCTCAGCCCACCATACAGCAAAGGCAATGGCCCACGGAGCTGAAGTGGCGAGATCGTGCTCCAGGTGGGAGCAGGAACCTTGACCTATCAGGTAGCAGCGGCGACAGCAAACCTCAAGGTCACAGTAGTTAAGGTGGCGCCCAGTGATGGGGAGGTGTTGGGGAGTGGTGATGCTGGCAGTGGGGAGGTGCATCTACTTATTGACGTTGATCTGTTTTTTTTCCAGTGAATTTAAGGTCTCAAAAATATATCCAGTGTATAAGTCAACCCCTCCTTTATGAGCAATTTTTTTTAGGGTTTCACGACTTGACTTATACACCAAAATAAATGATATATCATTGGGATAAATTTCTCCTTCCCCTTTTCCAAAACTATACTGATTGCCATGATATTTTTATCATAATTCCATAGCTACTCTTCGACTCTGACATTGTGCACTTCACAACTGTTTTCTCCAAGATTAGAGGCAACAACGTGTCCTTCCTTGTGGGACATGAAGCAAAATGAAGATCACACAATGGAAATCATTCTCCTTATCCCATTTTGTTTGCAAATTTCCTCACACCCAGCCAAATATATTTTCATGAGACACTCGGGAGACTCCAGATGTTGGAATCTGGAGCCACAAACAATCTGCTGGAGGGACTCAGTGGGTGGTGCACCACCTGTGATAGCCCTCCATTAGGAGTCCCTGCCTTGAAATGTCATCCATCCTTTTTCTCCCACAGTGCAGCTCATGCACTGAGTTGCTCCAGCAGAATGTATTTGATTTCAGATTCCAGCATCTGCGGAAATCCATCAAGGCTAAACTTGAAAGGCCATCACATCAAAACTACAAGAAGGGAGAAGCCAGCTGTTAACCAAGCACCTTGTTTGGTCCTGAGGAATACATGACCATATGAAGCAGGGTTCTGTCTACTTCACCCCTGTGAATGTGAAAAGGTAGGCCCATTGTTTCTCCTGATCTTATCTCTTCAGACCTTGATTCCATCCTTTTTCTGCTTGACCTTTCCCTTTTCTCGTTCATCTCGGATAACTTGCATACTCTCCGTCATTGTGGTAACTTCCAATTTCCTGACCTCACTAGCTCATCTTCACCATAGATACTCAGTCTCTATACTCCTCCAAATCTTCTTCCAAATAGGGAAAGATATGTGCCAAGAGTAATGCCTGAAATACCTGTAGTGGATAGTGTGGTAAAAACTGTCACTGAGGTGTCAAGTACAGACAGCATCACATGAGGTTTTAATCCACCACTATTTTATTTATATAGCACATTTTAAACACAACAGCTCCAAAGTGCTTTACATCAATTCATCAATAAATACCAAAGCACAAAATCAACAAACACAAAAGACTAGATACTGGGCACGAGATTCATCCTGCAGAATAGTAATGGGTTGGAGAAACACGTGCGTGGTGACAGGCAGCCTAAATACACTGGCACGGCCAACTCACCCCCTTGCCCTACAGGCCCAAACTCTCTGGGCGGTCATTGCACCTCCCTAGACAACCCTGACAAAAGCAAGGCCAAGATTTTTATCTGAGGTCAGGGGAATCCATACAAAGTCGAAGCTTATCATCGTTTCTTAAAGCTGCGGCAATTATATCGAGCAGCAATAAAAACAAAAATGAGATAACACACTTGTTGCAATCAAAATGCTGAAAATTTTCCCAAATATCATGGTGTTGTATTGATAACATGACAAATTCTGACTAAAAATTGTGTTCAGTTCCAGTGTTCAGGAAGAATGTGAAAGCTTCAGAGAGAGTATATGGGAGATTTACCAGAATATACCCTGGATTGGAGAACATATCTTAAGACACAAGCTAGGGTTTTCTCTTTGGAGCATATAAGGAAAAAAGGTGACTTAATAGAGGTCTGCAAGATTATGAGAGGCATGGATAGAGTGGACAGACAGCATCTTTTTCTTGGGATGACATCTGTATTAGGTGAGGGGAGGAAAGTTTAGGGGAAGTATCAGGCTAAGCCGTTGGTGCCTGGCATGCATTGCCAGGGGGCTGTGGTAGAAGTTGGTATTCTAGGAGATCAATGGGTACCACAGCCACAAGAAACAAATATACTAGAGCAGGAAGCGATGGGTGGCACTCCTAGTGTTCAAATGACAATGACCAACCCTAGGGAAAGAGTTAGAGACGTTCAATCTCTTCCCAGCGCACAATATATGAATCTTCTTGGAAGGAGAGTATTTCAAAAAAGTTCAACCATGAGAGTTCATCATACTCAACAGTTGATGTCTCTTCACGTTGCTGAAGAACCAGCGACAAGTCAAGGATCTCCACCAATGCCATCTCTTACATACAAAGGATTCCCATCAATGCCATCACTTACAACATCACGTCCAACACCCTTGGCACCAGTTCAAGTTCGGTATGCTCCATTCACAGGACAAAATAATTCATAGCAAAACAAAATGAAATTTCTGCTATGTTAGCATTGTAACAAGGTTCACATGGTTTACCTAAGAAGGAAATTTTAATGGAGATCCATTACAATATCTGACGTTCATGAAATCCTTTGACCATCACAAAGAAAGTAATACTAAAAGCGCGAACGATCATCTGCATTACCTGGAACAATATACTGGAGCACAGGTGAAGGAGTTAGTCAAAAGTTGCCAATATATAGATTCGGACCAAGAGTTTAAAAGGGCAAAAGTTTTATTGCGTCATCATTAAGGCAATGAACATAAAATCACAAGGGCCCACTTAGACAAGATTCTTTCTTGGCCAGCAATAAAATAAGAAGACACAAATGCCTTACAAGCATATGCACTCTTTCTGAGAGGATGTTGTAATGCAATGGGAAGTAGTGTACATTTGCAAGAGCTGAATTTTCTTGCTAATTTGTTGATTCTTGTCAATAAATTACCTTACAAGCTGAGGGTCACGGAGAACCAAGGTTGCAGAGCTTAAGATTTTTCCTGAGAGACATCACTTTTGAGGATGTTGTACAATATTTGGAATGGCATGTGCATGTTAACACTGTACCAGCATTTGGAAATATTCAGTAGTCCCTAAGGATATAAAGAAGCCAAAGGGAAGTGCCTTTGTTACTGCTGTGTCAGATACAAGCACAAGAAAGAACAAGCAAACAATGGAAAAGGAAGATCACACTGTTCTGGGAAGCTGTTAGAGCACGCTTTAGAAAAATGTTCATGATTGGAATAAAAAGGCATATGACAAAAAAATTAACTTTTTTAAAGAAGAATGGAATATGTTTTGGTTGCTTGTGTAGAGGACACATCAGTAAAATTTGTAATATGCACCTCAGTTGTGATAAATGCAGTTTAAATCATCGCAAATGACGCCATTCTCAATGTTGAGAAAAAAGTCAAACAATCTGATTCCAAGACTAAAGACACAGTCAAAGAGAATGTCTCATTTTCGGTTCAGACAAACAGTTTTACCTGGACAAAGCATTCTCAATAGTTCCTGAAACAGGTTAAAGCTAAAAAAGGAAGCTTCATACTGAAGACCTATGTGTTTCTTGATCCAGGAAGTACTGTATCATTTTGTACTTTTGAATTAATCAATAAATTTAATCCTCATTGTAAAAGATCACAAATCTTGTTGAAGACAATGAATGATGAAAGGAACATTGAAACTCATATATTTTCAGGTTTACAGATTGCTGGATTGAATAGCAATGAATTTTGCGATCTTCCAAGTGTATATACTCAGAAGACTATACATGTGAATAAGGAGAATATTCCCTATCAAGATGATATCAAACAGTGGGATCATCTAAAAGACATTTGCTTACCCACGATTGATGGTAAAATCAAGATGTTAATTAGATTAGATGTACCAAAAGCTCTCAACCCTCTAGAAGTAATAAGGAGTCAAAATGATGGACCTTTTGCCATGAGACTGTTGCTCGGATGGACAATTAACAGATCATTAGGAGTAAAAATGAATAATGATCAGGAGTTGTCCAATGTTAATGTCAACAGAATTTCAGTTGTCAAACTTAATTATCTATGTGAACAACAGTTTAAAATTAATTTCCCTGAATGTCTCAAAGATATTCAAGAACCTTTGAAGGAGGATAAACAGTTTTTGGATTTAATTTCTAATTCTGTTAGATATGTTGGCGGTCATTACTGTGTAGCATTACCTTTGAAGTAAAAGAGGAAATGTGCACAAGATAATGAAAAGCAATTTATTCCTCAAGCTATAAACATCATCAGAAATAATCTCTATGTTGATGGTTGTCTTACTTCAATGGTTTCACAAAAAGTAGCAATAGATCTTTAACATGAGTTAAAAGGAGGTTTTTCCTTACGAAATAGATTAGCAACAGCCGAGATGTGTTGGCTGTTATTCATGGGACAGAAAGAGCAAAGGAGATAAAACATCTCGACTTGGATTCTGACATTGTCCCTCTCGAAAGAATTCTAGGAATAGTGCGTTCAATATGATGTTTTCAAGTTCAAAATTGTTTTGAAAGAACAACCTTTAACAAAAAGAGGTATTCTTTTGATCATAAGGTCAATATATGATCCTTTTGGAATATAGACCCCAGTAGTATTAATAGCCAAGAAAATTCTGCATGAATTATGTAGAAGAAAATTTGGATGGGATGAACCTATACCTGTTTCCATCTCATGAGATTGGGTGAATTGGATTGCGTGTCTTGAAATATTATAAAGTTCTGAAGTCAAGAGATGCTTTAAACCTATAGACTTTGGAATTGCCACATTTGCTCAGTTACACCATTTTGCTGACACAAGCGAAGGTGGTTTGATACAGTCAGTTATTTAGTACAATGAAATAACCAAGAGCGAGTACATATTGGCTCCATTAAAGCCAGTCACCATACCTCATATGGAATTGACTGCCGCTACTATGGCAAGCAAAATGGACACTGTATTAAGAAGAGAATTACAGATGGAAATAGCAGATTCTATTTTTTGGACTGATAGCACATCAGTGTTTAAATACATTAATAACAAAACCATGAGGTTTCATACCTTTGTGACAAACGGAATAAATGAGATTGAAAAGGCTTTACATGCTGATCAATGGAGATAGGTTAAAACAGTGGATAATCCAGCTGACGTGGCTTCACGAGGATCAAATGTTCAATCATTTCAGAAAAGACTCAGCATTTGGGTGTTCAGTCCTCAATTTCTTTTGCATTCTCAAGAAGATTGACCTCAAAATCCAGAAGAGTTAAATGAAATTTCAATGCAGGATCCAGAAATCCAGAACACTAATGTGAATACTATTCAAATATCTACTGAGAAAGATCTGATTATTAAATTAATTTGCTATTATTCTTCATGGTTTTGTTTGAAAAGGGCAGTAGCATAGATTCTTAGATTAAAAACTATGTTTTTACATTGTATCAAGAAAGAGAATCTGAAGACTCGAAAGAACTGTCATCTAACAGTTGATGAGTTGGTGAATGCTGAATTAGAGATAATTCATTTTTGTCAGATAAAGGCATTTGATAAGGAGATATCACAACTGAAGAAGAATCTGTCTTCTTTACATGCTAAATCCTATTTTTGTAAATGGAATATTGAGAGTAGAAGGAAGATTGGAAAAAGCTATAATGCCTGAAGATGTGAAACATCCAATTATATTAGCTAAGGAATTTCATACCTCTGAATTGATTGTTCGACATATACATGAGAAAACAGATCATCATGGTAGTAATCACATGTTATAAGGATTATGCCAGAAATATTGGATACTTGGTGCTTCAACATTGATCAAAAGAATTATATCAAAATGTGTTAATTGTCGATATCCAAATGCTAAACCTGGACAATAACAAATGGCAGATTTGCCACCAGACAGAGTTTCACCTGATGAACCTCCATTTACATGCGCCCGAGTTGATTATTTTGGTCCTTTGTAAGTAAAACGAGGGAGAAGTGTTGAAAAATGATACGGAACTATTTTTACTTGTTTGACTATGAGAGCGATTCATATTGAAGTAGCGTCGTCACTTGAAACAGACTATTTTATCAATGTTCTTCGATGTTTTATTGCCAGAAGTGGTCAAGAAAAGGTATTAGATTCAGTTAATGGATCTAAGTTTACAGGGAGCATAACTAGAGTTACAAAAAGCAATTCAAAATTGGAATCAACATCAAATTCATGATGCATTACTTCAAAAAGAAATTAATTGGATATTTAACCCACCCACAGGATCACGTCGTGGTGGTGTGTGGGAAAGAAAATTCTTAATTCCATTTTGAATAGTCAAACACTGAATGATGACCATCTTCAGTCAGCATTGTGTGAGATCGAAGCTATTTTAAATAGTCGTCCAATAACAAAAAATTCTGTCGATTCCAATGACATTGAGGCACTTATACCGAATTATCTCGTACTTCTTAAATCTAAACCTTTAATGTCTCTGGGTCAATTTTTGGTGGGTGTTATCTATCGCCCACCAAATAACAATAGTTTAGTGGCACAGGAAATAAAAGAGAGATAAGTGAGGCATGTAATAATGATACAGCAGTCATCATGGGGGACTTTAATTTCCACATAGATTGGGAAAATCAAGTTGGTCGTGGGAGTCTGGAAGAGGACTTCATAGAATGCATCCGCAATAGCTTTCTTGAGCAGCATGTGAAGGAACCCACAAGAGAAAATGCTCTCCTGGATCTAGTGTTGTGCAATGAGATAGGTAGAGTAAATGATGTAATAGTCAGAGACCATCTGGGAAATAGCGATCATATTATGATTGAATTTCTCATTCAGATGGAAGGGGAAATAGATCTAAAACTAATATATTATGCTTAAACAGGGGTGACTAGCATAGGATGAGGGAGGAATTGGGCAGAGTGGACTGGGAGCACAGGCTGATTGATGAAACAGTTGAGGAACAGTGGAAGATTTTCAAAGAAATATTTTGTCATACTCAACAAAAATATATTCCGGTCAGGAAAAAGGGCAGCAAGGGAGGGAAAAATCAACCGTGGTTAACAAAGGAAGTAAAGGAGAGCATAAAATTGAAGGGGCAGGTGTACAAGGCTGCAAAAAGTAGTGGGAAACTGGAAGATTGGGATAACTTGAAGAGATAACAAGGGGTTACAAAGCGGGTAATAAGAAATGGGAAAAAGGATTATGAAAGTAAATTGGCACAAAATATAAAAACAGAAAGCAAAAAATTTTATAAATATATAAAACGGAAGAGGGTGGCCAGAGTTAACATAGGACCCTTGGAGGATGAGAAAGGAAAACTGGTAGCAAAAAATGAGGAAATGGCCGAGGCATTAAACAAATATTTTGTGTCAGTCTTCACGGTGGAAGACACGTCCAGCATGCCCAAGTGCAGAGTTAAGGATGCGAATGTTGGGGAGGGCCTTGATAAAATAGTTGTTACAAAGGAAGAAGTGATGGAGAAACTAATGGGACTAAAGCCAGACAAATCACCTGGTCCTGATAATATGCATCCAAGGGTTCTGAAGGAAATGGCAGAGGTTATAATTGATGCATTGGTGGTCATATACCAAAATTCCTTGGATTCTGGGCAGGTCCCGGCAGACTGGAAGACAGCAAATGTCACGTCACTTTTTAAGAAGGGATGTAGGCAGAAGACTGGAAATTATCGGCCAATTAGCTTGACGTCTGTAGTTGGAAAAATGCTTGAAGCCGTCATTAAAGATGAAATAGTGAAACTTTTGGAACGCAAGGGTTCAATCAGGCTGACGCAGCATGGTTTTAGAAAGGGAAGATCTTGTTTGACAAACTTGTTAGGATTCTTTGAGGATATAATGGGTGTGGTGGATAGAGGGGAACAGGTTGATGTTGTATATTTGGATTTCCAGAAAGCATTTGATAAGGTGCCGCAAAAGAGACTTCTCAATAAGTTATAGGAAAGTGGAGTCCTGGGAAGTATATTGGCCTGGATTGAAAATTGGTTGTCTGACAGGAGGCAGAGAGTCAGGATAAATGGAGTTTTTCAGGTTGGCAGAGAGTGGTAAGTGGGGTGCCGCAAGGGTCAGTATTAGGCCCACAACTGTTCATCATTTACATTGATGACTTGGAGGAGGGGACAATATGTTGTAGCCAAGTTTGGGGATGACACCAAATTGAGTGGAAGACCAAATTGTAATGAGGATGTGGAGAGTCTGCAGAGGGATATAGTTAAGCTGGATGAGTGGGCAAAGGTCTGGCAGATAGAGTACAATGTTAGTAAGTGTGAGGTTATCCACTTTGGCAAGAAACACAAAAGAGCTGAATATTATTTAAAGGGTGAAAACTACAGCATGCTGTTGTGCAGAGGGACTTGGGAGGGCTTGTGAATGAATCGCAAAAAGTTAGGTTGCAGGTGCAGCAGGTTATTAAGAAGGCAAATGGAATGTTGGCCTTCATCACTAGAGGAATTGAATTCAGGAGTAGGGAGGTAATGTTGCAACTGTATAAGGTACTGGTGAGACCACACCTGGAGTACTGCGTCCAGTTCTGGTCTCCATATTTGAGGAAGGATATGCTGGCTTTGGAGACGGTCCAGAGGAGGTTTACTAGGTTGATCCCTGGGATGAAGGGGTGACATGATGAAAGATTAAATTGTCTAGGATTGTATTCGCTCGAGTTCAGAAGAATGAGAGGAAATCTTATAGAAACATATAGGATTATGTAGGAAGGCTTTTTGAGCTGGCCGGAAAAACTAAAATGAGAGGACACAGTCTCAAGATTTGGGGGAGTAGATTTAGGACAGAGATGAGGAAAAATAGTTTTTCCCAGAGAGTAGTGAATGTTTGGAATTCTCTGACCAGGGAAGTGGTTGAGGCTGCTTCATTAAACATATTTAAAATTCAGTTAGATAAATTTTTACATGATAGAGGAATTAAGGGATATGGGGAGAAGGCAGGTAGGTGGAGTTAGGTCATAAATTAGATCAGCCATGATCGTATTGAATGGTGGAGCAGGCTCGATGGGCCATTTTTGGCCTACTCCTGTTCCTACTTCCTATATTCCTATGTTCCTAATTTCAGAAAGTAGATATTTATACAAGATGCAGATGAAGACAAGTGCAGTTTATTGCAGATTTATTTTGTTAAAGATAGGTTAAAAAATATCTTTCATTATTACAAGAAAGACAAAAATGGTCAAAAGCTCAACACAATTTTGTATGTGGAGACATTGTAATTATTATTGGCGATTCTGCACCAAGAAATTGTTGGTTGCAGGCAAAAATAGTGGATAAGGTTTTGGACAAAAAAAGTTTGTTTGGCAAGTGTGGATTAAAACCAAGACTGGTTACTTAAATCAACCTATTGCTAAAGTTTTGATTTCTGATCTTATACTTAACATATTTATTTTTGTATCTGTAATAGTAATTATTATATATGTCATTAGGTCCTGGGATCTCCCCTTCACAGTCCAAGAAGTCCGGACCATGTCTGAGTCATGCAGGGTCTGTGCAGAGGGCAAATCCTGCTTCTTCCGCCCACCACAGGCCCACTCAGCCCTTTGAACGGCTCAGCGCTGACTTCAAGGGACCACTGCTTTCCACGAACAAGAATGTCTATTTCCTCTCGGTCTTAGATGAATACTCCCGTTTTCCTTCGCCATCCCTTATCCTGACATCTCCACTGCCTCCATTGTCAAAGCACTGGCGCAGATCTTCACCATGTTCAGATATCTGGCCTTCATCCATAGTGACCAGGGTTCCAGCTTAATGAGTTAAGTGCTGCCGCAGTACCTGATGGTGAGAGCCATCGTGGCTAGTCAAACAACTAGCTACAACCCCAGGGGCAACGGGCAGGTGGAACATGAGAATGGGGTAATCTGGAAGGCAATCCTCCTGGCCCTGAGGTTGAAAGGATGGTCCACCAACTGGAGGAAAGAGGCCCTCCCTGAGGCTCTCCATGCCATATGGTCACTCCTGTGCACGGTTACCAATCAGACCCCTCACGAATGCCTTTTCTCCTTTCTTAGGGAATTGGCGACTGGCCTCTCCCTGCCAGAGTGGCTGACGTCTCTGGGACCAATACTCCTTCATAAACACGAGGACCCACAAATCCAACCCCCTGGGTGAGCAGGTGCACCTCCTCCATTGAAACCCAAAGTACGCCTACATCAGGTACCCCGATGTATGTGAGGACACCATCTCGACCAGGGACCTGGCACCAGCAGGGGCCCAGTCCTTTCACCCCAGGCACCTCTGGCCCATCCAGGATCCCTCGGCAGCAGACACTCTCTCTCCGCCTCTCCAGGGGGCCCCACTCCCCACTGACCCACCCCATACCTACATCCCCATTCTACCAGACACCATCCTGCCCACACAACCACCCACCCCAGCTACCCCAGACTCAGGTGGCCCTGCCCCTACGAACCATTGACTAGAAGC
Source organism: Narcine bancroftii (assembly GCF_036971445.1). Lineage (NCBI taxonomy): Eukaryota > Metazoa > Chordata > Chondrichthyes > Torpediniformes > Narcinidae > Narcine > Narcine bancroftii. Next base: position 18,977,699 of record NC_091471.1, read on the forward strand.
CTGTCCTGTGACAGTCCCAGAGGCACAGACGACCGCCGGACCATCTGAACTTGTAGATTCTACCCGGTACCAAGAACACCACTCCCCCCCCACCCAGGACTCATTTTAAGAAGGGGGTGAATGTGGTGATACAACCACTACACTGGCAACACTCCTACCAGACTACTACAGGGGGAAACCACGTAACTGCAGGTAGGCAACCTGGGAGGCTAGCCCCACTGCCACTGTCATTTACCGGACTGTATAAAGTCTCAAGCTGGCCCCTTTGGGGAGCCAGACATTTGGTCCCAGCAAAGATACTGAGAACAGTGTGTACATCTGTTCACACTGTTGTACAGTCCATGAACTTTACATCAGAATTATTTGCAGAGCAGTGCTCACAATTCTGGATGGAAAGGGTGGTGAAACACAAACAAGAAGTGATTTCAAGTTCAAGTTTATTGTCATCTGATTGTAATTATACAAATGCAATGCAATCAAACACTATCTCCAGACCACTGTGCCCTCACAGAGACACACCCTTTGCATAAACGACATATATTGATATCTCCAAAAAAAATACGTATAAAAATAACTTGCAGTTTTCCAGGATCGTTCAACAGTCTCACCACCTGAGGGAAGAAGCAACTTCCCAGCCTAGCAGTCATAGTTTATATGCTCCTTCCTTGAAGGTAGTGTCTCAAAGAAACTGCGGGAAGGATGGTAAGGGTCCTAAATGATTCTTGAGCCCTTTTTAAGCACCACTCCCTATAGATATCAACAATTAAGGGAGACTCCAGTTTTCTTCTTAGCAGTTTTAATTACTGTATGCCCTCCAATCTGATGCTTTGCAGCTACAGTAAAACCTCATTAGAACGCTGTAGATGGGGGTCCAAGATTTCATACCGTGTTACAGCCGAGTCGCCGAGCAGATGTATATATGTCATACGGTCCACGGATAATTAAACCCAAATATTACCAGTTTTCGAAGGATTCGTTATCTATAAATGAAAGAAAACAAGCACATTCTTTTAAGATTGGTATTCTGAATTTTAATCAACTTATTTGCCAAGTTTGGGGTCCACAGACACCTGCGCTATAAGTGATTCTGCAGATTAATGAATCGTGTTCTAACGAGGTTTCACTGTACCATATCACACTATGATGCATACAGCCAGGATACTCTCTATGGTACTTCTGTAGAAGGATGTTAGGATGGTGACCAGTAACCTTGCCTTCCTCATTCTCTTGAGGAAGTGTAGGCACTACTGCACCTTCCTGACTAATGAGGAGGTGTTCTTGATCCAGGATAGGTCATCCTTTAAATGGATGCCAGGGAACTGTGTGCTCCACACTCTCTCATGACAGAACCATTGATATGGAGTAGGGGGAGGGGGCGTGGCAAGATGGCATAGAGTCTAGAAGTGTAATCTCGACCTCTCTGGCCGAACTTTTAAGTACCCGTTTTTAACCCTTTGTTTTCAAGTTTAAACTTTTAAAATTTCAGTCTAAAGTATTAAGGAACTGTTATGGCCATTAATGGTAAAAAGACTAAACCTCAAGTGCAGAAGAAATTACATTATCGGAGTGTTGAAGATTTGGGGCCTAAACAGCTTGTTACAGCCTCAGGTTTAATTTCTTCAGTGCCTAAACCACAAAGACTGCCTGTGGGAGCTGAAAACAAAATGACTACTACTTACTAAGAGAAGGACATCGCTGGAGTTACCCATTCTCAGGAGGAAGGTGTGTGTGCCCACGAAGTGGATCCCGATTCTGGCAGCCTGCCAATTTTAATGGAGGGAGCACGCAGGAAGACGACTCCATTGTTTGAAATGACTCAGGCAATGTTCCACGCTGAAGAGATCGATCTAATCCGTGAGTTTTTGAAACAACAGTGAGCTGCGGGGGGAGAACAGCGGCGACCCCCTGAAGAAGTTGGGGTGCCATCACTGGGAGTCCAGACCTACAGTAGAACCGTTAAATTGCCTGTTGTTGAGATTTAGCAGGAGCTGCAGTTACCTGGTTCGGCCACTACGTTAGAGAAAGCAGGGCTGAGCTTTTCTGAGCAACAATCAAAGCAGTTAAATGCTGTCATTCAGCCTACAATGCAAGAGCTGGCTCAAATGAATGTTAGTATGAGGTCAGAATTCACTACAGTTAAAGCACGTGTGGAAGCATCTTGTGAAGATTTTAAAAAGTTTCAGACTGCTTTTTTGGAATGTAAACAGCAAGTGGCTTCTAATACAGAAAAAGTGTTGAAAGTTGAAAAATCCATTATAGAACTGCGTGAACATGAAAAGGAGTTAGAGAGGAAAATAGACTATCTGGAGAATCAAAGTAGAAGGAATAATGTGAAAATTGTTGGTTTGCCAGAAGGTATGGAAGGATAAGATCCTCTTCGTTTTTTTTAAAGAATGGATTCCACAAGTATTGGGACAAGAATTTTTCTCTGGAGGCTTGGTATTGGAAAGAGCTCATAGAGCTTTAAGAAGAACACCTCTACCTGGTCAACCACCGAGACCTGTAATAATTCGATGTTTGAATTATTTGGACAGAGAAGTAATACTTCGTCTAGCAGTGCAAAATGCGAGACAACGACAAACTCCGTTATTGATTCAGAAAAGTAGAGGTTTTTTAAAACATCCAGAGTTGATTCAAGAGGTTATTCAGTGTCGGCGTCGATTTAATTCAGTTAAAGAAGTTTTGTGGCATAAAGGCTATAAGTCTACTTTTTGCTATCCGGCAGTGTTGAAGATGTTCTATGGAGACTTTTAATCTCGGTTTTTTGACAATGATCGTGAAGCAATGAATTTTGCTGATTCATTGCCAGATGCAAGAGGACAAAGACATAGTCCACCATTGTCTCCTAAAGAAAAATCTGGTTGTTTTGGAAGTGGAAAAAATGGTAGAAATGGGAGAAATGGGAATGGAAAGAGTCCAACTTCTCTGGAAATGGGGTCTCTGAGTTTGGAATCTCTTGGATGAACAAAAGAACTTACTTATTTTTATTTTATTTTATATGATATTATGATGTTATTCTTTGTTTGGCTGGGGAGGGAGAGATTGGCTCTAAGTTCTATTAGTCATCAGCCACTGGTGGATGATCCACACCCAAGTTTTGTTTAGGGGTTACTACCTTCTGGTAGTTTTTTTTTGGGGAGGGGTGTTCTCTTTTTTTTCTATTTTTTTCTCTTAATTTTTAAATTTTTAATTTTTTAAAAATATTTTAAAAATTTTTTTATTTTCATTTTACTTAGCCTTTAATTTGTGTTTTTTTTCTCCTATTGGAGGGCCTATTTACATTGATTTGAGTTTTTATATAACAATATTATTAGTTCTTAGTAACATCAGTAGATATGTCAAAGTTGAGGTTTGCTACTTTTAATGTTCGAGGTTTAAACAGTCTGATTAAACGTAAGCGAGTCTTGGCATATATTAAGAAAATGAAAATTGATGTTGCTTTTTTACAAGAAACACATTTGAATGTCAAAGACAGTATGAAATTGAAGTGGGACTGGGTTGGGCATGTATATTCTTCTTCATTTAATTCCAGGGCTAAAGGTGTAGCAATTTTGATACATAAAAACTTATCTTTTGAATTACAATCAATGGAGGAAAAGGCAGGATATATTCTTAAATTAAATTGTAAGATTTTTAGTGAATTTTGGACTTTAGTTAATATTTATGCCCCAAATGTAGATGATGAAATGTTTATTTCTGATGCATTTTTATATCTGGGTCAGGCTAATGATAATGTTTTAGTTGGTGGTGATTTTAATTGTGTTTTGGAACCTTTATTAGATAAATTTCCGAAGAAAGTTAAGAAATCTAAAATGGAAGTTCAGGTTCAGGCGTCGATAAAAGATCTTAATTTAGTGGATATTTGGAGAAGTCTTAATCCGACAGAGAAGGATTTCTCTTTTTATTCAACTAGACATGAATCGTTTTCAAGGATTGACTTTTTTTTAGTATCGGCACATTTGCAGGGGAAAATACAACAAGCGGAATATAAAAGTAGACTGATTTCAGATCATTCTCTGTTATACTTTACATTTGCAACCTCTGAGAAATTTCAGGTGGCCTATCGTGGAGGTTTAATATAATGTTATTTAAAAATACGGAATTTATTGATTTTTTGAAAAAACAAATTAATTTTTTTTTGAAAGAAAATTCTAACTGTTCAAAGTAAGTTTGTATTATGGGATGCTATGAAAGCTTATTTGAGAGGACAAATAATTAGTTATACTTCTAAAATAAAAAAAGAATTGATTAAATCAGAGTCTATAATTAGAGAAACGGATAAGTGAGTTAGAAAAGGAATTTCAGAAAGATGCTACAGAGATCAGAAAATAGAATTGTCTAGGTTGAAACTGGAATATAATACTCTACAATCTTACCAATTTGAATGTATGATTAATAGGACTAAACAACGATATGAATGGGGAGAGAAAGCACATAAGGTATTGGCATGGCAATTAAAGAAAGAACAGGTTTTGAGGACTATTAATGCTGTCAGACAGAATTCGCTTATCACGTATAAATTTTATGTGATGTGAGATTGTGAGATTAATGATGAATTTTGTTAATTTTATAAAAAGTTATATACATCTGACGGAAAACAAGAAAATGGATCGATTGATCTTTTTTTTATCACTGTTGAATTTACCAATATGAGAGGAGGCAGATATATAGGAGTTGGAAGCACCATTTAATGACTCGGAAATTAAAATGGCTATGATGGAAATGCCGAATGGTAAATCGCCTGGTGATGATGGATTTTTGGTTGAATTTTATAAAGTTTTTTATGATGACCTCTCTACAGTGTTTGGAGATGTACTACGCCAGGTTGGAGAACATTATGAATTGCCTGAGTCTTGTTCTAGTGCTTTAATTACAGTAATTCCAAAGAAAGATAGAGATCCTCATATAGACCGATTTCATTGTTAAATGTAGATGATAAAATTATAGCTAAACTTTTAGCGAATAGATTGGCTAAATTTTTACCTATGCTGATTCATATGGATCAGACAGGTTTTATAAAGAATAGATATGTCTCAGATAATATTTTACGTGTGATTAGTTTGATCAATAGATTTTGACAATCTTCAGACCATCCAATGGTGATATCTTTAGATGCCGAAAAAGCATTTGATAGAGTTGAGTGGAATTTTCTGTTCAAAATTTTGTAAAAATTCAAGTTTGGTCCTTTTTTTTATTGGTTGGTTTAAGGCTTTATATAGTAAACCCCTTAGCTAGAGTACTAACGAATGGTTTGATTTCGGAACCGTTTAAATTGACCCGATCTACTCGTCAAGGTTGTCCTTTATCACCAGCTTTGTTTGCCTTAATGATCAAACCTTTGGCACAGTTGATAAGACAAAATACACAGATACAAGGTATGAAAGTTTTAGATGAGGAGTATAAAATTAATTTATTTGCCGATGATGTATTGGTGTATCTAATAAATCCAGCTCAATCACTTTTACATTTGAAGGAATGTCTGATGCAATATGGATGTCTTTCTGGATATAAAGTTAATTGGGAAAAAAGTGAAATATTACTGGTGAGTGAAGGAGATTATTCAGCTTATAAGAATATTGTTAATTTGAAATGGACGGATCGAATTAAGTATTTGGGTATAATTTTGGATGTTAATTATCAATCTTTATATAAATTAAATTATGTTCCATTAATAAAAAAATTAAAACTGATTTGATTAAATGGAAAGATTTGCCTATTAATTTATTGGGTAGAATAAATACAATTAAGATGAATATTTTTCCATGTATGGAATATTTATTTCAATCTATTCTGTATTTACTTGATAATATTTTTTCTCGCGATTTGAATAAAATCGTTAGGGAGTTTTTATGGAGAGGTAAATTTTAAAGAGTAGCCTTGAATTAATTAACTTGGAAATATGAATTAGGGGGACTACGTTTACCACATTTTCAAAATTATTATGAAGCAGCCCAATTTAAATTTATTAGTTCGTTGATGGATTTGGAACGGCCCCCTAGTTGGGCCAAAATTGAGATTGCAAATATCTCTGAATTTGAAATACATCAATTTTTGTTTAGATGGAATGTAAATTTGTTACAGCAACATAATGTGCCTATATTAAAACATTTAATGAAGTTATGGATAAAGAAAAAGAAAATGATAGGTTCTTGGGGTGAATTATTGGCCTTGACTCCATTGTATAATAATCAACTTATTCCTTTTTCAATACATAATTGAAGTTTATTACATTGGAGTTTAGAGGTGTGGAAAATTTGGGAGATTGTTTTAAAGAAGGTAAATTTTTATCTTTTGACCAGATGAGAGATAGTTATGGTATTGATAAGAACTCTTTGTTTCTTTATTATTAAATTTGATCTTTGGTAAAATATGTGTTTGGTAGAGATATGATTTTACCTGAAATGACTAAATTTGAGACTTTTCTTATGAAGGTACCTGAGAAGGGTTATATTTCATTTATGTATCAAATATTACAGGATGGTATGGATAAAAAGGGTTGGGATAAATCCAAAGGTAAATGGAAGTGGATATCAGTTTTATTTTTTCCAAGGATGATTGGTTAGATATTTGTTATGATAATGTAACTAGATTGATAAATGCACGTTATGCAATGATTAATTATAATTTTTTACATCAATTATACTTAACACCTGAAAAACTAAAAAAGTATGGTTTTCATGAATCAAATTTGTGTTTTGGATGTGGTAACTCTGTCGGAACTTTTTTCATGCGGTTTGGTTATGTATATATATATACAATCTCTTTGGAAGAAAGTTCAATTGTTTCTGGAATACCGTATAAGATTAAAATATCTTTAGATCTGACAGTATTTTTATTGGGTAGTTTGCAACCTCTAAAAGGTTTCGGATTAGATAAGTTTCAACTTGCTTTTGAATATTTAGCTTTATCTGTAGTGAAAAAATGTATTGCTAGTACATGGAAAGATATGAATATGATTGATATTAATAGATGGCATAATGAGATGAAATATTGTTTAATAATGGAAAAAATTATGTATATTTCGTGTGATAACTGTAGTTTCTTTATTAACAAGTGGTTGTTATATTCAGAATATTTACATTTCAACTTACACTGATTAGATCTTAATATGTATGCTTAATTTTTCCTTAATTTTTTTTTCTTCTCTTTATGGCTCTCCTTAGGAGTGTTGGCTGAAGGGAGGGGGGTTCTTTTTTTTCCTTTCTTTTATATTTATAAAATATAACATTAATCTTTATGGTTTATTGTTATATATGTTACTTATTATCTGTACTTTGAGCGAAGAAATAAAGTTAAAAAAAAAGATATGGAGCAGGGAGTGGTCCTTCCATCCTCCTGAAGTCCATAATCAACTTTGTCTTGTCCATGTTGCTGTTGAACCACCATGCACCACCATGTGAGCCTTACAACCTCATCGCTGTAAATTGACTCTAGAGGAAACAATGGTTGTTTAGGGAAACAACTTGCAGGGATACAGGATGAGGTTTGGAATTGGCTGGATTCCTCTGCAACAAAGCAGTATGGATCTGATAGGCTAAATCACCTTCTTCTCTGTGGTAATGATCTATGACAAAAATGGCCTGAAAAAAAAAATGGGCAAGAATCTATACAGGAATCTATTGTGGATACAAAACATCTCCTCACTTGTGAGGATGGCACAACATTGATTGCACTTTCTGAGAAGACAGAAGTGGGCAAGTCTACTGGCCACCATTGCATCAACATTCTACGGGAGCCCTATCAAGTATGCCCTGGCTGGCTACATCACACTGCGGTAAGGTTGCTGTAGAGCATTGATTGGATGCCAATCCACAGGACCAGAAGAGCGTCACAGAGGATCACTGGGATCTTCCTCCCTCCCCCCCCCCCCACTCATCCATTGATGTGATTTACTGAGATTGTTGACTGAAGAGGGCGTGCAAAGTCATTGAGGACCCCTTCCACCCTGCACACAGCATCTTCCAGTTACGCCCATCGGGAAGTGATACTGGAGTATCAGAACCTGAACCACCAGGCTGAGGAACAGCTTCTTCCCACAGGCAGAGAAACTGCTGAACATCTGATGTACAAATCCTCTGTGACACAACTATTTCTTTAACAGTATATTTATTTAATTTAATAATTGCATATACATACTGGGCACACGTATTATTTGTTTATATGTGTGTTATGTCTGCATGTGTATTTTCAGTGAGGACCAGAAAACACCATTACGTTGGGCTGTACTTGTACAATTGGACGATAAATAAATGAACTTGAAGATATAATCAATGCCACATTGAACCTTCTCCTGATGACTATCGTGACATATACTTTAAAACATTGTGGGGGGGATGCTCCCATGCTTGGAAATTCGTGAAGAATATTAGAACACAGAACATGGAACATTACAGCACAGTCCAAGCCCTTTGGCCCTTGAAGCTGTGCCAACCTATATATTCCTACCAAAAAAAAACCTTGTAACCCTATCATTTTCTTTCATCCATGTGCTTCATTAAAAGTCTCTTAAATGCCCCTAATGTTTCAGCCCCCATCACCATTCCTGGCAATGGATACCAGGCACCCACAGTTTTCTATGTAAAAAACTTACTCATGATACCTTCCTAAACTTTCCTTCCTTCACTTTGTACAGATAGTGTTTATTATTCCTGCCCTGGGGAAAATGCACTGGCTGTCTACTTTATCTATGCTTCTCAGAATCTTGTAGACCTCCATTCAGCCTCCACTCATCTTTCTTTGCTCCAAAGAAAAATGTCTTAGCTCTGATAATCTTGCCTCATAAGGCTTATTTTCCAATCCAAACAACATCCTGGTAAAAATCCTCTACACCCTCTCCATAGCTTCTACATCATTCCTACAATGAGGTGACCAGAACTGAACACAATACTCTAAATGTGGATTCACCAGAGATTTATAGAATTGTCACATGACCTTTTCAATCTTGAACTCAATCTCCTGAAAAATGAAGCCCAGCATCCTTTAGGCCTTCTTATCAACCTGCTGAAGTGCCAGTTGATGAAGTAAACAAAGATGATGTAGTCATACAATAATCATGGCTTTTATTAGCAGGAACTCATGGTACAATAATGAAAGACAATGGGTGCATATACAGTTATATCCAAGGGGAGTGTCCTTAACAGTAGAGGTAATGCACAGCCAATGTTAGTACAGCAAGGCTAGCTGAAGGGAAGACTGACAGCCCAGCAGGGAATTTAGATGGCCCCACTGTATCGCCTCATCAAGCACATTGTTGTGAGCCATGTAGTAATCGAAACAAACAATCCAGTGGTGAAAATTTCTCTGGCCCTCGAGGCAGACTGGTCAACTATCAGCCGCTCTGGCTTGAGGGCTGCATCCATTTCTTCTAATAAAATTGAAGTGCCAGTTGGTGAAGTAGATAAAGACGATGCGGTCAAACAATAATCATGGCTTTTATTAGCAGAAACTCATGGTACAATAATGAAAGACAATAGGTGCATATACAGTTATATCCAAGGGGAGTGTCCTGAACAGTAGAGATAATGCACAGCCAATGTTAGTAAGGCAAGGCTAGCTGAAGGGAAGACTGACAGCCCAACAGAGTTTCACCACACCTGCACGGCAACCTTGAGAACTGTATGGATTTGGACTCCAAGAACCCTCTGTCTCTTCACACTTTTAAGTATCCGACCATTAAATTAAATTAAGGTATGGTGGAATGAGTGCTGACCGGGTGCATCGCAGTCTGGCACGGGGACACCAGTGCCCCTGAGCATAGAACCCTCCAAAAGGTAGTGGACTCAGTCATGACATTGCAGGCAAAATCCTCCCCACTACTGAGAACATTTGCAGGGAACACTGCCATTAGAGATCAGCACCCAGCACATGCTCTGTTCTCACTGCTGCCATCAGGAAAGCAGTATCGGTTCCACAAGAGTCAGACCACCAGGTTCAGGAACAGCTGCAACCACCCCTCCCCACCATCAGACTCCTCCACCACAAACTCAAGGACTCATTTAAGGATTCTTACTTGTGCACTTTATTGATTTTCTTTTTTATTCTCACTTTGTTTACATTCATTATCTTTTTACAGATATTTGTTTTCATTTATACGCGGTGTAAAGTTTTTTTTTGTACTACAAATTAGTGGTACTGTAATTCTGCCTCGCCCACTGGAAAAAAAAATTCAGGGTTGTATGTGATGTTATGTATATACTCTGACAATAAATCTGAAATCTGAATCTGATTGATCCTGTACTCAGGATTTAACTTTGGTTTGACCTTCCACACACTTACCCGGATTTAACTCCATCTGTCAATTTTCCGCCCAACTCTGTATCCTGTCCATATCCTTCAGTACTATCCACAACTCCTTCAACCTTCAGATCATCGGCAAACTTACTCCCGCTTCTTCATCCAGGTAATTTATTCACAGGAATTGTGACAGATGTCAGTGGCAAAGTAACCAACAAGAATTTAGTGAGTACTTTTAGGCTGGCAAAGGGGGCTTGTGGGGTGGTAGCCATACACTGAACAGGAAATACTAATGTTTAACCGTGAGCACGGTGAGACTTGCTAAGATTTAATTCACAACATGTTATTTGCTATCTCACACCAAGAACACAAGCAGGTACCTGCTGTTATATAGAAACAACAGAGAACATTATTCAAGATTTTTAAAAATCATAAATATACATAGAAAACAATCCTCTCTCTCTCTACATATATATATATATATATATATATATACATAGATAACTTTTTCTTTACAAAAACAAACAAAACAAAACAACCCTTCCACCCTCCCTTTTCACAGTATAAATCCACATACAATCAGGGCTCACATTTATGTTGACCATCAAAAATTCTATATGGGGACATCACTTGCATTTATGCTACTGCAGAATTTATTTTATCCTTTTTATTATTATAGTTATAATTACAATTGGGCCCCAATATGATCCAAATATGGCAGCAATATCTTAATAAGTAGATCATATTTGTTCTTTAAGGTATGCAACTATTCATCTCAGGAGTACGTTATGCAACATGTAGAGGGGAGTTGGATTTCCAAGTAATTGCAATACATTTCTTAGCCACAGCTAAGGCTATATAAAAAAAAACCCCTGATATTTGGATTTTAGTTAGTTTATTATTTATTTCAATGAAGTTGCCCAAAATATAAAGCTCTATGTCATTTGTGAAGGCCACCCCTGTTATTCTTGTTAGTATTTCAGTAATATCCTGCCAGAAAGGTCTCACCGTCACACACAACCACATAGCATGTAAGAATATTCCTATTTCTATCCCACTCCTAAAACTTATTTCCAATATTTCAGATTTTGATCTATTCAACTTTTGTGGTGTGAGAGATAATTGGTGTAAGAAATTATATTGCACTAATCTGTATCTTACATTTATAATTGATGTCATTCTATCCAAATCAGACCAACATCTTTCCATTATTGCAGCACCAAGATCTGACTCCCACCTCTCTCTCAATCTCTGCAAATCTAGTTTCACACTCTCATTCTGGAGAGCATAGTACATCTTAATTATAAGTTGAGGTGTATTCCCCAGCCAAATCATTCATTCCATTTCACTAATTTCAGGAAGGGCCAAACTTGGCTCCCATCTTTCTCTTAGGAACAATTTTAGCTGGAGAAAACTAAAAGAAATCCAATTAGCTACCATCTTTATTTCTTAATTGTTCAAAAGATGTAAAATATCCCTCCATACCACAATCATCAATATATCTTATTCCTTTGTCATATGATGCATTCAATATTTTGTTACACAGATCTATAGACAACAATACATTTTTTTAACATAATTATGTTCTTAATGATATAGCTGCTTTTTTAAACAATACACTCATTTAATTCTTGCCATATTCTAATCACATGTATTAATATAGGGTTATCTGTCATTTTTGTTATTAACTTAGCATTCCACTTATAAATAAAATCTTTCGCTATTTCTTTTTCTATTGAATTCAATCCTATTCGGATCCAAGAAGGGGGACTGTCTTCTTCAAAAAAGAATGATAAAAATCTTGATTGTGCTGGTAAATAGTATTTCTTAAAGTCTGGAAGTCTAAGCCCTCCCAATTTATAACCTCATGTTAACTTTTCCAATGAAATTCTTGGGCATTTTATTATTCCATAGGAATTTCCTTATGTAATTATTAAAAAATGTAAAGAAATGTTTAGGTAGTGCAATAGGCAAAGATTGAAAAGGATACTGTAATCTTGGCATCACCTTCATTTTCATATGATTTACTCTTCCCACTACAGTAATTGGCAGATCTTTCCATTTCTGTAAATCTTTTTCTACATTTTTATGAGGAATGTAATTAAATTTATGTTCCGTAAATTATCTTCTGTCATTATTCCTAAATATTTGATTCCATCTGTCTTCCCTTCAAATCTATTACCTTTTTGTTATCTTTCATAATCAAAACATTTTCAATGGCATTATATCACTCTTGTCCATACTTATTTTAAAACCTGATATTCTTCCATATTTTCTAATATTGTTTGTAATTTTATTAAGGATTCAGCCAGATCAGACATGTATCAGCAAATAGACTCATTTCATGTTCTTCCTATCCAACTTTGAACCCCTTAATATCCAGATCTCTTCTTGTAATCTCCACCAAGTGGTTCAGTAGCTAGGATAAAAAGTCCCAGAGATAGAGGAGTCCCCTGTCTACTCAATCTACTCAAGGAAAAAACCACTGACAATTGATTGTTAGTTATAATTTTGGCTTGTGGTTTATGATAGAGTTCTTATCCAGTTTATAAATTTTCTGCCTATACCAAATTTTTCCAATGTTTTAAATAAGAAAGACCACTCTAATTCATCAAATGCTTTTTCTGCATCTAGGCAGATGGTTATACTTGGATTCAACTTTGATTTTGCCATATGTATTATACCTAGACTATTTTAAGAATGTCTTCCTTTGACAAATCCCACCTGATCCATATATATTAATTTTGGTAGATATTGACTCAGTCTATTAGCTAATGACTTTGCCAATATTTTATAATCAGCATTATTGCAGTTGAGCAAGCTTCCAGCAGGGTCTGTGTCTCCACCACCCAGTCCAATACATCCACCATAAGAAGTATAAATAAATCGTTAAATTGTCTGTAGAACTTGGGAGCAAATCTATCCTCCTCCAAAGATTTATTAGATTGTAAAGTACTCAAGATTTTCTCAATTTCTTCTCTTGTGAAAGAAGCATCTAAATTAATTTGTTTTCTAACTTCTAATTTTGGAAGTTCAACATTTGTTAAAAATTCATGCATCTCATTTTCATCTCCTAATAATTCTGATTTATATAGTTTCATATAATATTGTCTAAAAATATTATTTGTTCCTTTTTGATTAAATGTTATAATATCGGCCTCTGGTTTTATTGCATTTATAATTCCAGACAACTCCTCTGCCTTTAACTCCAGGAGAAAACTTTATGCATCCTTTATCCAAATTCATAATATTTTGTTAGTTTTTAATATTTTTTCCATTCTATATTTGTAATGTGTTATATTTCATTTTTTAAATTATCTCACAGTCTGTGTTTTTTTTTCTTGTGACCCTGTACTCTGATATTCTTTTTCCAATTTCATTATATCTTTCTCGAGACCATCCAGGTCTGTAGCATATTATCTCTTAAGATTTTTTTCGTATAAGAAATAATTTGTCCTCTTAGATAAACTTTAAGCATATCCTATATTTTAAAAAAGCAGTTATTAGTAGAAGGAAGGTTAATTTCATTGAATAGTTCTATCTGTCTCAATAAACTCACACAAGTCCTTCCTTATCATCATTATGGCATTGAGATGCCATCTATACACACTTTTTTGTTTTTCCATAATTGCAAAAGTTAAGGTTAATAATGAATAATCTAATAGAAGTCCCACAAAATATTCCATTTTTACCACTTTATGTTTTTAACTGGGCAAACATTAAAAATAAATCAATCCTTGTATGTGAATCATGTCCCCTTGAGTAGAATTAATAGTCTCTTTCTATGGGATTAAGCTGCTTCCATATATCAATCAAATTTAAATCCTTCATAAATGATAGTGTCATTTTTTTCCAGCTTTTGCCCTTGTCACTGTTCTGCGGTTTTATCCAGTATTGGATCTAGACAGAAATTGAAGTCTCCTCTGACCAGTATATTTTGTCTTCCTCTGCTGTTTTTAAAAAATATATCTTTCTTAAAGGCTTCATCATCATCATTTGGTGCACCTAATCATTTGGTGAACGATTCTGCGTAAACTTCCATTACAAATCTTCCGGCTTGGTCTCCAGTGTCCCTTCAATTATTATTAGTACATTTTTATTAATTAGATCACTATTCCTCTTGCTTTTGAGCCAGATGAAGATGATATTGCTTGTCCCCACCCATCTTATTTTTAATTTAGCCTGTTCTGATTTCTTTAGATGTGTTTCTTGTAGAAAGACTATATCTGCCTTAATTTTTTTTTAGATGAACCAAGACCTTCCTCGTTTTCACTGCACTTTTTATCCCATTAACATTAAGACTATAAGTTGTAATGTTCTATCCATATTGATTTTTAACAATAAAACCTTTTTGATTGTTTAAATAATATAGTGTTTTTTCCCTGCCCTGACACTGACATATATAGGAAATCTGCAAGCTTGTGAAAAAAGCCCACAGAATTCTCTGAGGAAGAAGAACCCCATTAATGCATATTTTACAGATACTCCTCTCTGGGTGGCATTCTCCTCCTTATTACAGAGTCTCAACCTTGCTACTACTTTTCCCAAGTTTTCTCTGTTTTCTGAGCTCTCTGTGAACATTTCAATAAAATCAAAGTAGGACTGAAATCTTGGAAAAAATAACATTTTCACGGTCAATGTCGGGAAGACCATTATTTTGCTTAGAGTAGTCTTCTAGAATTGTCTCCCATTCCAGTTTACTGAGAACTTTTACCAGGACTGGCCGTGGTCACTAATCGCTGTCTCTCTTGGGTCTGAGGGTCCCGTGAGCCCTTTTAATATATGCAGTTTTTCTCTGAATTTGTCTTCTCGCAGAACTCGTGGGATCTATGTTTCGAAGAAGTTCACCAGATTTCTTCCCTCAATTTCTCCTTTTAGTCCAATAATTCGGACATTATTTTGTCTGCTGAAATTCTCCATGTGGTCGATCTTGTCCAGCAGACCTTGTCTGTTGGACTCCAATTGCTTTGCAACTTTCTCCAAAGCTTTGAGCTTATTTTGTGTTTTTACCAAGTCTACTTCTGCTTGGGTCAGTCTTTCTGTTAAAACTTCAACCATTTATTTAAATTCAGTCATCCTTTCAGTCATGTGTCTCATTACATTTTCAATGCCAGCAAATCGGTTGCTCAAGTTTTCCACTTTCTCCAGGAAAATATTTAGTTTTTGTCCTGACTCCCCAGCTCTGCCAGGGTCCACCCATCCTGAGGCCACTCTTGCGCCACTCTCTTTTGGGCTTTCACTCGATGTTCCGGGCTGAGTAGAAACTTCATTTTTTTTTATTGTCAGCTGCCTTGATTACTTGATTTGACCATTTATTAAAGAAAAATTCTTAATTTTAAGATTTTAACCATCTTTTTGATATTCTTCACGGAGTCCTTGATCAAAGCATGTCTACCTAAGTCCTTCACAAGGTCACACCCCACCCCCCATCTTATTCAAGTTTAACCTGTGCTGATCGATCCATTTCGACTAATGTGACCTCTCCAAGTCACAGGCTTGATTCTGTAATTGTTAAGATTGTCTTGTTTCTTGTGCAGCAATGGGTATCCGTGCAGCGAGCAGCCCTCTGTTTGATCTTCTTTCCCAAGTTCTCTAACTATGCTTCATCTTTCATGCAGTGTGGATTCAGCTGACTGAACTCCTGCCTATTGCACTTCATAGCTCTTAGATCTTCGTACTTGTCAGTCTGTTCTCTGGGACTGGGAATTGTTTTCATTATCATTTGCATATATTCTTCAAAAAACGTCAGCTTTCTTGATGGTAATTAGATGAGCGTTTATTGTCCTATACACAAGGACAACACGCAGATGCTCCAAAATCTTACTTGCTGCAGTCACACAAGATATGCCAAGTGTAGGAATATAAATTAAACTATCACAATATGTCAAAATAGAAAAAGAGATCATAGATATAAAAGGATAGCAAGAAGAAAAGATGACACTTGAATAGAACATACGGATATTTTGGTGGTCTCAGAGTAGCTTATGTTTACGATTAGGGTAAAATGGGATGGTTTAAGAACCTGATGGCTGTTGGAAAATAAAAACTGTTCTTGAAACGAGAGGTGCTGGAGTTTAGGCTTGTGTAACCTATGCCTGAAGGTAGCAGTGGGAAAAGATTGTGACCGACTTGATGGGGTTCATAGAAACATAGAAAAGCCTTACAGGCTTGTTGACCCTGTGGCCCATAAAGTTGTGCTAAAACATGTCCCTTCCTTAGAAATGACTAGGCTTACCTATAGCCTTCTATTTTTCTAAGCACCATGTACCTATCCAGAAGTCTCATAAAAGACCCTAACATATCCACCTCCATCACCATTGCCGGCAGCCCATTCCACGAACTCACCACTCTCTACATAAAAAAGTACCCTTGATATCTTTGACCCTACTCCCTGTGTCCTCTTGTGGCAATTTCTTCAGCCTTGGGATAAAGCCTCTGACTATCCACATGACCAATGCCTCTCATTATCTTACACACCTCTATCAGGTCACCTCTCACCCTCCGTCACTCCAAGGAGAAAAGGCTGAGTTCACTCAACCTGTTTTCATAAGGCATGCTCATGTCCCTTTATGATCTTGGCTGCCTTGAGGTAGCACATCACATAAATGTCTGCAATGCACGGGAGGTCGGTGCCCAGGTGGAGAGGTGGAGCTCGCACAATCTGCTGTTGAGTTTGCTCAGTAGGTGTTGCATTTTGATCTGCTGGGCTATCATAGGAATGCGCAATGATCTTGCCTTGGTCTTAACCAGTTTGGAAGGAGTTTAGAAATTCTCACTTGCAACTCGGCAAGCCATATTGAGGCAGGTTGGCACAAGGTCGAATATAGAAAGTTGCAGATGATGAAAATCTGAAATAAAAAAACAAAGAATGTTGGAATCCTCTATGGACAGAGAAACAGAGTTACTGTTTCAGGTTGGAGGTGGTGGATACAATATGACTGTCTTTTTTATTCATTCATGGGATGTGGTGATTACTGGTGATTTCTGAATTTATTGTGTATCCTTTGATACCCCTGGCTGAGGAAACAATCAATCACATTGGTGGGTCTGAAGTCACGAGCAGGCCAGAACACTCATGAACCCCAGATTCCTTTCCCTGAAGTACAGGAGTACATCAGAAAGTTTTTTAAAAAATTCATAGGTTTTGGGAACCATCACTGAGATTAGCTTTCTTTATTGCTTGAATTTAAGTTCTTTAGCTGGCAAGATGGAATTTGTGTCTCCAATTCAAAAGGATGAGGGTGGACCTCGTGGAGACATTTTGAATACTGGAAGGCCTGGACAGAGTAGATGTGGCAAGGGCCATGGGAGGGGAATGTAGGACAAGAGGGCACAAGTTCAGGATAAAAGGCCGTCCATTTAAAACAGAGATGTGGAAAAGTTTCTTTAGTCAGAAGGTCACGTGGGTGTAGGTAAGGCAAAGATTGACAAGCATTTGGTTAGTAAGGGCATCGAGGATTACGGGGAAAAAGCTGAGGAGTGGGGCTGAGTGGAAGGATGGATCAGTTCATGATTAGATTGGCAGAGCAGACTTGATAGGCCAGTAGGTCTACTTCTGCTCCTGTATAGGAACATAGGAAGATAGGAAGTAGGAACAGGAGTAGGCCAAAAATGGCCCATCGAGCCTGCTCCGCCATTCAATACGGTCATGGCTGATCTAATTTATGACCTAACTCCACCTACCTGCCTTCTCCCCTTATCCCCTAATTCCTCTATCATGTAAAAATTTATATAACCGAATTTTAATGTTATGATCTTGTGATTCAATGGTGAGGCATTTCGATTCAGGGCCAATAACTGAAACATTAGAGTTTGAAGACCCTCACTGCTATAGCACCTCCTGTTTATGATCTGGCTTGGCTGCCTCAATTGGGTTGTAAGAGTGATGTTCTGAATAGGCCATTGAACACTCATATTGGTGTGTGCCTTCTTCAGCAGACATGGAACGAATCAATATAACACCACTGGAGACTGTGTGTCAGCACAGTGAGTGAATACCAGCAATGTGTAACATGTATCCTTGCTTCTGTAGATCTTTCGGTTATGAGATTAATGCACTCCTCATGCTTTGCTGATCAACTAATTTGAAGAAATAGCTGACTGGAATGGATGATATAGAGAGGAATTATTAGTCCCCAATTGGAAATAAACCTCGCTTGTGTATCACAGGGAATCAGTTCAGCCACAGATGACACTTTAGCTTTAACCCTCCACTTCAGCCTGCCTGACCCACCTAGAGAATGATGCCTTGTATATCAGGCTGACGTTCGAGTCTTACTACTGTTGTTCATTGACTTTAGCTTGGCGATCAACACAATTATACGTCGGGTGCTGTTTTCGCTGGAATTTGGCGCTCCGCTCTGCGATTGGATTCTATACTTCTTGACTGAAAGACCACAGCTAGTCCGCGTCGGGTGCAAAATCTCAAGGCCCATCACTCTGAGCACTGGTGCGCCTCAGGGCTGTGTGCTCAGCCTGCTAATGTTCACGATGCTGACACAAGGCTTCACTATCAGATTCAGTTCAACCAGAATCACGGAGTCTGTCGATGATCCTGCAGTTGTCGACCTCATCAGCGACAATGATGTGCTGGCTTACAGAGAGGAGGTTGGGAGGCTTGTACAATGGTATGAGAACAACCACTTGAGTGTCAGCATGGACAAGTCAAAGGCGATGGTTGTCTACTTCAGAAGGACAAAGGTTGATTACTCTCCATTACATATTAATGATTCTGTAATGGAGAGAATTGAGAGCACAAAGTTCTTTGGTGTGCATTATAAAGGACTTCCTATCTTAGACCCACAACACCTTCTCATTAGCCAAGAAGGTTCATTTAGATTGGTCACAGTGTTTGAGCTACCGAAAGAAAATAGACACACACACCGAGAGCAGTTCAGTTTATACAAATGTTTATTACTAATTCAAAAGCTGATTTCACACTACAATATGCAAGCCCTTCCCAACTATACTTATCAACGCTTGGACTGGTCCCAACTGCCGAAGCGAGGCAACGACTGCACACTTGTAGTAGGTTGTCAGGGCGCTGGTAGCAGCTTCTCCACCTCCCCCGACCGGGACGTTGCTCGGACTCTGGCTGTTCTTCCTTCTTGACAAGGGGTGTTCCCACCCCTCGGAGAGTCTAAACTTCAGCAGCGGGACCACAGGCTTATATACCCCAAAAACAATTAATCATGCGCCTACTCCTTCTAATATTTGTCAGTCAAAATCAAAACTGAACATTACATTCTACAATTTAGAAGATTAATTATTATGGAACCAGGATGTTATAATTTCCTGGTTTATCTCGTAGATACAAAGACTTATTAAAACTTCTCGAGCAAGACAGGTTGTGACCAATTCGTCAATTTCAGAGTGTTGCATTTGACAACTGCTTTCCCTGGGCCTCACAGTGGAATTCCATTTCAAAGTGTATCTTCAGATAAGTCCCCATGGCTGAGTTTAATTACATCTGCTAGTTCTGAAAGTAAGGTGACCTGCGTGTGGACCCAGTGTCGTCAGTTCCACATAAGCAAAAAGCATCTGGGTACATGGTTTTAATCCTCCATTACAGCATTATAAAGGACTTCCTATCTTAGACCCACAACACCTTCTCATTAGCCAAGAAGGTGCAGCAGTCCCTTCACTTCCTAAGGAGGCTTAGGAGGGCAAGGCTATTGGCCCTCATCTTGCTATTCTTTCACAGGAGCACATTTAGAGTGTCCTGTCTGGCTGCATTATTGTTTGGTTTGGTAAGTGTAAAGTCGTTCTAAAGGACCATCAAACTGTCGAGAAGTCAAGTTTATTATCATCTGATTGTACAAGTACAATCCAACGAAACAGCATTCTCCAGCCTTTGATGCAAAACATGCAGACTCATAACCAAACATAACACATATACAGAGAGACAATACATGTGCAGGACAAGTATTTTTAATCGATACAAATAAATAAATAAATATTGCATTGTACAGATGAAATACAAGAGTATCAGTCCCCAGGCTGAGGAATAGCTTCCCATGGGTGGTGAGAATGTTAAATAACCAAAAGAACTGCTCACACTAACCACAGAGGAAAAGGACACCGTAGAAAATCACTGGGGTGGCATGGGTTGACGTAGCCATTAGCACAACAGTGTTACAACGCCAGCGATCAGGACCGGAGTTCTAATCCCATGCTGTCTGTAAGGAGTTAGCACATTCTACTCGTGTCTGTGTGGGTTTTGCTCCGGGAGCTCCTGTTACTTCCCACCATTCAAAAAATACCGTGGATGTGGTGTAATTGGGTGTAATTGAACGGCACGGGCTCGTGCGGCGAAATGCCCTGTTATTGTGCTGTACGTATGTATGTGTCTCCATTGACAAACTTCACAGTCAGTTTGTTTACAGTTCTTTGTTTGTTCACACATTTTAAGTAGTGTACAGCTATTTTTTACTCTACCAATTAGTGGTAATTCTGCCGTGCCCGCAGAAAAAGGAATCTCAGGGTTGTATGTGATGTCATGTATTCTATGTATTCTGACAATAAGTTTGAAATCTGAAAGCTGAATTTCCTCTATTGATGTCTTTAACCAGGAATGTTGGTTAAATAGAGCTCAAAGAATTATTGAGGACCTTTTGCATCCAGCACACAGGACCTTTGGCACAGTTCCATCAAGAAGGAGGGGGAAGTGCATCAAAATTGGGACTCCCAGCTTGGGAAATAGCTTTTTCCTGCTGACTGTGAGATTGATGAAATTAAGTAAATAATCCCAAAATATTTATTTATTTCTCATGTAGAGATGTCATTATTATGTACTGTGTATTTTGTGTGGATGTGTGTGCACCGTGGTCTGCAGAAACAGTTTTGTCGGGTTGTATTGTGACAGAGTATATAGAAATGGTTTGTGGGAGTCAATTGGGAAAGGTTTATTAGAGTAGGTCAGATACAAACACTTTAAAACAGATCTTATTTGAAATACTGGAGACATAGTAGCTTCTCATACTTTTTGCAAGAGCTTTGAAGAGTGCTCAACAGACATCACCAATGGATTATTCTTTATCAAGGCAACAGATAACAGATGAAAGAGCAGGCTGGAGCCGCTATTGTCTGCAGAAGAATTTTGCTGTTGTAAGATGGTCATGTGGTTTTGCAAGCAGAGAGAGTCAAACAGGCTTTCTCCCAGTCTCAGTGAGCGAGCGAGAGAGAGAGAGAGAGAGAGAGAGAGATAGAGAGAGAGAGAGAGAGAGAGAGAGAGAGAGAGAGAGAGAGAGAGAGAGAGAGAGAGAGAGAGAGAGAGAGAGAGAGAAGCAGAGATCACTTGACAGTGTTACAGCCAGCAGAAGTTGCTGGGACTAAAACAGGACAAGCTGGCAAGTTTTTGGAAGACAGCCTGGTCGAAGCCCTTATGTTTCATGCAAGAGGAGGACTGGATGTCTAATATTTCACTTGTAATAAGAGAAATGGAAAGGAACTCTGTGGTGACCTGAAAGAAAGAGGTTATCATCTGGAGAACCCTGATGGCACAAGTTTAATCAGCAAGAGATTGAGGTGACTGATAGAAGTACATCAGTTGTGGATGTCCTGGAACAATACATCTCTCTCTGAAAACCAACAAGAACCTTCCTGAGAGGTAACCATTTACCTTTCGAGCACCAAACGCTGGTGAACTTTATACATGTTAAATTCTGTGCACAGTACAAGATTTGTCTACAACCAGTCAACTTGGAGGAATGAAAAGTGAGATTGGACTGTGAACCATAGAAATTTTCTGAACTTACATACACATTATACACATGTGCACTTAGAATTAGAAGGGGGTTAAGTTAGGTAAAGTAAGTTAATGGTGATAAGTTAAAGTGTAATTCTGTTTTCATATTTAAAGATAATTAAAATCAACTTTTGTTTAAGTAACCATTTGTCTTGGTGAATACCAATTGTTGTTGGGTTTATGGGTCCTCTGGGTTCGTAACCATCAGAAAAGTAATAAACTTGAACACGACCTTGAATTTGATCTGTCATCTGGAGTCACAGGGAAGGTAGGAGATTCTGAGGTTTGGAGCAACAAACAAAAATCTGCTGGAAGAATTCATCAGGAGGTCGAGTAGCATCGATTTGGTGGAAAAGAGTTGCTGACATTTCAGGCCTATGGTTCTCTGTTCGGGCCTGAAACATCAACAAATCATTTTCTCCCACTCTCTTTCACTTGACTGGCACTAGCCTCTTTATATTGTGTCCCCCACCTCCCCCCACACCGCCAACTCCAGCTCTCCATGAAAATCAATCAGAAAAATGGATTGTTGAAGTTAGTGGAGTTGAAGAATGACCACTGGTGAGAGATGCAAAAGTCTGCAGGCACTGTGATTTATCTTAAAAACACACCTAAATGCTGGAGGAACTCAGTCGGTCTTTTCAGTGCCCATAAAAGAAGCAAAGACATATTCCCGACATTTCGGACTTGAACCCTTCTTCAAGGAATAAGCAGAAGGACAAACTGGGAAACAGTCTGAGGTTACCTGAAGGAAGCAATTTTGAATATGTGATTACAGACACAATGATAATTAAAAGATTTATAACAAACATGTACATCAAACTGCAAGAAAAGGAGAACGACGAAACAAGCTGTAAACCTAAACAAAAATGGGAACAAGATCTAAACATAAAGATAAAGAATGAAACATGGGAAAAGCTATGCTCCGGAACTATGAGAAATACAACAAACACGAGGTTACGCATGATACAATATAATTGGTTACACAGGCTATACACCACACCCCAAAAGTTTAATAAATGGAACCCAACAGTATCAGACAGATGTTTTCGCTGTAAAAAGGAAACGGGAACATCAGTACATGCAATTTGGGCATGTGAGAAAGTGGAAAAATTTTGGGAAGATCTAAACCAGATATTAAATAAAATCACAAAAAGTAACATACCAAAAAATCCAGAGATCTTCCTTCTAAGTAGTATAAGAAACAAAGAATTTGGACTCGATTTGGATGGAGCACAAAAAAGATTTATTATGATAGCCCTAGCTGTAGCAAAAAAATGTATAATGTCAACCTGGAAATTAGAAGACAACTTGAGAATACAACAATGGTACATAGAAATAAATAAATGTATTCCATTAGAAAAAATAACATATAATTTAAGAAATAACATCACAATATTTGAACAAATATGGGAACCGTACATGAAACACAATAGAGAAATCCTACCATGGACCTCCACCACCTAAAATGACCAAAGGAGAAGACAATGAAATGAACTGATTCAGTAAAATTTCTTGTTTATTTTTATTAAGTGATGACATTGTTTAACGGGTTTAATGTATCATATAGATTGAACTTTGACTAAATGGGAAGAGGGGAGAGGGAGGGAGGGAAGGGAGGGGGGGGGAAGGGGAGAAAATGACACTATATATTCAAGAGAAAAATGTCTGTATATATTTTGGTCAGTATGGCTCATAGTGTGAAAAATAAAAAAAAAATAAAAAAAAGAAATAAGCAGAATGAGCCAGATGAAGGATTCTCAGAAAGATCTCAGAATTCAGACAATGTTGCTTGGGGGAGGAGACCAGACCAACAAAAGATGTTAATTGGATATAAGAGGAGAGGTGGTCTTTTATCATGTCTGAGCGAAAAAAGACAGGGAAGGGAGGAACAAAACTGGGGGAAGGCGACAGGGAAAAAGTAAGGTGGAGAGTGGTTTGAACAAAAGCCAGGGAAATCACTCTTAATGCAATTCAGTTGGAGGGTGCCCAGTTGGAAGGTGAGGTGTTGTTCCTCCACTTTGTGGGTGGTCTCGGCTATTGCGGCAGACAGAGCTGAGGTGCACAACAAAGCGATCTCCCAGTCTACGTCCAATCTCTTCGATGTAGAGGAGACCACAGTGGGAGCACCGGATGTAATAGATGGGCCTTGTAAATGCTTCACTTCAAAGGACTGTTTGGGGCCCTGAATGGTGGTGAAGGAGGACGGTGTGGGTGCAGTGGAGCATCTCTTGCAGTCACAGGGGTAGGTCCCAAGGGGATGATTAGTGGGAAGGAGGAGTGGACAAGGGAGTCATGGAGAGAGCAGTCCCTGTGAAAGGTGGAGAGGGGAGGAGAGGAGAATATGTGTCTAGTAGTTTGCGGAAGTGGCAGAGGTGGATTTTAATATTTTTAAAATTTAGACATACAGGCCATTTCAGCCCATGATCCCGAGCCATCCAATTAACTTACAACCCCAGGACATTTTAAATGGTGGGAGGAAAGCGGAGTTACCCAGGGAAAACCCACACAGTAATGGGGAGAATGTACTAACTCTTTATAGACAGTGTCGGACTCGAACTCCAGTCGTGATTACTAGCTCTTTAACAGCATTGCACAGCCCATGTGGATGTGTGAAATGCGGAGGCTGGTGGGGTGGTAGGTGAGAACAGGAGGAAGCCTGTTCTTGTTGCACGTGGGGTGGAGGGGGCCAGGG
Organism: Narcine bancroftii; assembly: GCF_036971445.1. Lineage (NCBI taxonomy): Eukaryota > Metazoa > Chordata > Chondrichthyes > Torpediniformes > Narcinidae > Narcine > Narcine bancroftii. The sequence goes on from NC_091471.1 coordinate 19,002,373, forward strand.
CAAATGTGCGGGTAATGAAGGATAAAAGTCGAAATGCTGGCATTTATTGTCCATTTCCTGCACATTACTCTGAAACATTGGCAATTTATCTTTGCTTTTTATGAATGCAGAAAGGCCAGATGATTTCATCCAGTATTTTGGAGTATTAATCCTGTTCACTTTAGGTGTGGGTATAATTTTACTCTCTGCATCTCCTCGTTGTTTATTCTTCCTTCCAAGCGAGGGCGCTGTTGTACAACGAATACAGAGTAACGGCATCCAATTCTATTTCTTAACATAAACCAAACATACTTTCAACAATTGTTCAGATAATATGAATTGTGCATAATTTCTCCTCATTTAATTACATTCTTGGTTTTGAAATAGGAATAAAATATAAACTACAGAAGGAATTCAGGTAATGTCTGTGGAGAAAATTGGACAGTTGTCATTTTAGGTCAAGGCCTTTTGTGTGGGCGCAAGGGTACCTCTGCTAAGATCAGAAAAGAAACGCTGACACTGCTGGTGTGGACCTGGGAGAGCAGAGAGCAGAGACACAGCACTGCTCTCAAAGGTTCAACTGCCCAATCCCTCTGCCAGAGGCTCCATCAAACAGTTGGTTAAAGGAACCGGCGGTGCTTTTGAAGTAAAATCCTGCAACCACGGGCCAGTGCCCAAGATGACGGCACCTATGCTTGGCAGCGGCCACGAGGGGTTGTGGACTTCAGAGGAGCAGTGGACTGTCACAGGGCACCAGGAATGGGGTGAACACCCTCCATTGGGGAAGAGAAGCAGAGAAGATGATCCTACAGGAAGGTGACCACAGCAGGACTCACTGGCTGAGGGGCTTACACAGGCTGTGGGAGACTTGTGGAGGCAGCTGCACGGACACTCAATGACTTGGAAGGGACGCGCTTTTGCTTCTCTTTCTCTCAGAATCGGAATCAGAATTTATTGACATGAACAAGTTAAGAAGCAGAAGCACAGTGCAAGCATTCATATAACCACCTTACAACAATTTATTAAAAAAATAATGCGCAACAAGTATCTGATGGCAGTGGGGAAGAAGCTGTCCTTGTGCCGTTGAGTGCTCGTCTTTAGGCTCCTGTACCTTTTCCCCGATGTTAGCAGGCTTGGGTGTTGGGGGTCTTTGAGGATAGAGGATGCTTTTTCAAGACCCTGTCTCTTAAAGATGTCCTCGATGGAATGAAGTCTGGTGCCCGTGATGTCGCAGGCCGAGTTAATGGCCCTCTGGAGTTTTTTCTTGTCCTGAGCGTTGGCACCTCTGTACCAGGCAGGGATGCAACCAGCCAGAATGCTCTCCACTGTGCACCTTTAGAAGTTTTCTCGAGTCTTTGGTGATATACCAAATCTTCTCAAACACCTCACAAAGTATAGCTGCTGGTGAGCCTTCTTCGTGATTGCATCAACATGGAGGCTCCAGGACAGATCCTCAGAGATGGTGACACCCAGGAATTTGACCGTCTCCACTACTGAGCCCTCGATGAGGACTGGGCCATGTTGTCCTGACTCCCCCTCGTATTCTAGGGCATTGAGCAACACTAATGGAGACTCTTTGTCTGCCTTACAGCAAGCTGAAGGAACTTTGTGTTATATTATATGTTCTATACTATTACATGACAATAAAGAGATCTTGAATCTTGAATCATTATCGGATGACAGAGGAGATGATGATGGCACAGCGGGATTGGAGTTGGGGACAGATGTGGGCTGAGGAGAAGGTGGAGGGATGGATTGGAAGGTAATGATGAAAGGAAGGAGCAAGGTTGAAAGGGGTGCTAGGTTTGTAGAGAGGAAATAGACATGAGAATGCAAGTGTACTTGCTTGTATTCACCTCTGATAAAGTGGAAAGATGATAAGTTAAGATTTAAGATTCCACTTATTGTTATGTACACAAAATAAACAAAAACATTTCCTTTGTTTTGATCTCTGAAGTCATACAGAGACACCAGAAGTCCAGCACAACCATCTAGACAAGAAATAGAAGCAAAAGAGACGCCAGAGACATCAAATGTTTATCGATCATGTAGTCATCCTCTGTGCCTGCATAGCCTTTTTATTTTATTTTTTGAACGATGATACCGTACAGTAGAAGGCCCTTGAACAGTCCTGTACTGTCCATTTCAAGGCATCGAAGTCAGATCTCCCTGTCCCATGGTTATAAAGCCCCTGCAGTTTACTCCGTCTGAATGCCTCATAATTTCGTTCACCTCAATCTTATCCCTTCTTAAACACAGCCGCTTCAGGGAAAGCAGAGCCAGCCTCTCCATGACTGAGAAGCAATTTTGAAATAAGAGTTTATGTGTATATAATTCTTTTTTCAAAGTTCAAAGTTGTTCAAAGTTAAGATTTACCTTCAGAGTATGTACATGGCATCACATACAACCCTGAAATACTTTTTCCTGCAAGCCAGGTAGAATTTCTACTTACCTGCATTGTTCTGAAGAAACAATGAGTTTGTTATTTAGGGCCCTGATGGTGGAGGGGTAGCAACTGTTCCTGAACCTGGTGGTATGAGTTGTGTGCCACCTATACCTCTTTCCTGATGGTAGCAACCAGAACAGAGAGTGTCCTGGATGGTGTGGATTTCTGATGTTTGCTGTTGCATCTTAGATGGCAAAGCTCCCTGTAGATGCTCTTGAGAGTGGGGAGAGTTTTGCCTGTGTTGCGCTGGACTGTGACAACAATCTTTTGCAGGGCTTTCTGCTCAGGGTCATTGGTGTCCCCATACCAGGCAGTAATACAGCCGGTCATCCCAGTTTCCACTACACATCAGTAGAGGTTTGCCAAGATACCCTATGTCATACCAAACCTCCGCAAACTCCAAAGCAAGTAGAAGCGCTGACATGCTTTCTTCACGATGGCACATGCTGGGTCCAGGAAAGGTCCTCCGAAATAGTGACGCCCATGAATTTAAATTTGCTCATGCTCTCCACCTCTGATCACTGTTTTGTACACACCTGGTTTTCCCCTGCTGAAATCCACAATCAGCTCTTTCGCTTTGGTGACATTAAGTGTGAGGTTGTTGTTTCGTGCACCATTCAGGCAAGTTTTCAATCTCTCTCCTGCATGCAGACTCTTCTCCCCCTTTTGTACAAACCACTATGGTGGTAACAAATTTCCAGATGGTGTTAATGTCGTCCCAAGCCACGCAGTCATAGGTGTAAAGTGAATAGAGCAGGGAGGTAAGAATACAGCCCTGTGGTGCTCCAGTACCAATTTTTAAACTTTAATATATTTAAAAATATTTTAAATTAAATAAAAAAAAAAACGAATTTAGACATACAGCACAGAAACAGACCACGAGTCCGGGTCGCCCAATTTACACCTACACCTACACCTTCAGCACATTTTGAATGGTGGAAGGTAAACCTACACAGACACAGGGAGAGCATCCAAACTCCTTACAGACAGCATGGGATTCAAACCCCGTTCCCAAGGGCTGGCACTGTTAAGGCGTTGTGCAAACTCCTACGCCATCCGTGCCGCCCGATGGAGATGTTCTTACCAATCCTTGCTAATTGGGGTCTGGAGGTGAGGAAATCTGGAATCCTAAATACACAGTGGGGTGCTGAGCCCCTGGTCTTGGAGTTTGCTGATAAATTTTGAGGGGATGATAATGTTGAATGCCAAACTGTAGTCGATAAAGTTTCTTTGCTGTACAGGTGTTCCATGGCTTTGTGTAGACATCTGCCGTAGACCTGTTACACTTACTAAGTTTAATTTTATTGTCACAAAGCACTCATTACTTCTGCGAACAGAAGTTATTATCCCTAACATTGTCGAGCGTAGGATAGCAATGGAAAGGAAGATCAATTCGCACCTAACAAGGGCAGCATGGGAGCATTGTTGTGGGGTCCATCCAACATCCTGATGGTTGCTAGCTTGGTAAAGTCATTAGTTCGTTTTAGAACCGTGGTATCCAAGAACACGACAGGACAGAATCAGGCCCTTTGGCCCATCTAGACTATGCCGCACTATTATTCTGCCTAGCCCCATCGCCCTGCATGCCTCTCCCAGGGCTATCTAGAAACATAAAAATGTGAAAAGTGGCCACAATACAGAGCAAGCTCCGACAAGCCGAAAATCAAATCATTTATGTCCAGTGATAATAAGTACGCTGGACTACAATTTTATTTTCCAAAGGTTGGCTTCCTGAAAAGAAAATTGGGGATTATGATGGACAAGCTAGATAATTTTAGGTTTGTTGTATCACAGAGGATGTTGGAAAAACATAAATGAACTTTTATTGAATTTATAATGTTTGATTGAAATGATTCTAGACCTACAGCACTGTAAGAACCCCTTTCTGCCCATGAGGCCGTGCCGCCTAATTGCATCCAATTAACCTACAACCTTTGATATATTTTGAAGGCTGCGAGGAAACCGGAGCCCCCATGGAAAACCCATGCAGACATGGGGACAATGTGCAAACTCTTTATAGACAGCACGGGATTGAACCTTGGCCTTGATCACAGTGTTGTGCAAACCACTACCACTAATGCTAACCGTGCCGGCCGAAGCTGACACATTGCCTTAATTCAACTGACCTAAAAATGTTTCGCTGCTGCCTTTCGTTTGTACTCAGCATCTGATGCCTCTTGTGTCAGTGTCCAACAATACTCGGCCAGCACTGATGGATTTCAGTTGACCTGATATTGCTTTTCCATGGTTGCAATGCCCTGGTGAAACCTTTCGCCATATTTGTCACTGACTGCACCAAGATCAGCAGGGAAGAAGTCCAAGTGCCAATGCAGAAAATGAGGTTTGAATGACTTGTTGAACTTCATGGTTTTGTCTGCTTGAGGCATGTTGTCAATCAGCTGGACATAGTTTGGTGCTCTGTAGTTGCCAAAGAAAATTCTCCGCAACTTCTTTAAATGCCTTCCAAGACAACATTTGTAGATTGCTTGCACTAACTGCAAGTCTAGGCATGCTTGGAGTGACCAAAACAGCTTGCTTAGTGAGAATTATAGAATTCTGGTAGACTTCAAATACTGTATGACAAGGTAAAATCCAAAAATGGTGCGATAGGAACATTTTGAGGTGATTTTCATTAAAAGCAGCCCAAAGTTTATAAAATAAATGCACCCAAACGTGTCCAGGAAACAAAATTTTGTGATCCAGTGTTATTAATGCAGATCTTTAGGTTTGTGACATTCTAAAAGAGAAAATTCGGGTTAAAGGTTCGATTGCAGACTCCGAATCCTGCTGGAACTAACAATTTCTGAGAATTAACTTCATTAAGATTTTCCACTTTACCAGAAGAAGTGAATCTGTTGCATTGTTCAAGTGACCAGGCGTGGACTTGAAGGGCCGACATGGCCTGTTTCCACGCCATAAACAGTTATATGGTTATATGGTTATATGTGAGGCATATTTCCATATTTATCACAAAACATTTCATGCTCACCTGAGATAATAAACATAAACCTCATTCAGAAGCCAACAGCTCTAACTGTGCAGCACTCCACTGAAGGAATGCAGCCTGGATGCTACATTCATGCTTTTGGAGTTGCCTATAATCTGAAATCTGATTCGTCGCAGATAATTAAATATACAATGTTACACCAAGTTTGGTGGTAGTGCTGTGGTGTAAATAGAGCACCGTTACTTCTTGCAGTAGGCAGAAAAACGAAGCGGAGATTCGAGTTGACACAGCACAGTTATTTTAATTTAATTTCTAATTTAAACATGCCGCTCGATAACAGGCCCTTTTGGCCTACAAACCCGTTCCGGCCCGTTCCACCCAATTGACCTACAACTCCTGGTATGTTTTTTTTGAACGGAAGGAGGAAACTGACCCCCCCCCCCACTCCACCCCGGGAAAACCTACATAGACACAGGCAGAACATAAACACTCCTTACAGACAGTGCGGGATTCGAACCCTGGTCCCGATCGCTGGCGCTGTAAGAGTGTAGTGCTAACTGTAACTGTACCACCCTTATATTCATATAGCCATATAAAGAACACACTTCACAGAGCTGGCAATGTTGGATGGTGTATATTAGATCAGAAGACATGGGAGTGGAATTAAACCATTTGGCCCATTAACTCTGCCCTGACTTTCCATCATTTACTATCCAAATCAGAATTTCAGAATCAAAATTTATTGTCATGAACAAGTTATTAAATTTGTTGTTTTTGTGGCAGTATGATAATGCAAATATTCATATTATAAACATCTACCATACAACTATAAATAAAAATAAATGAAAATAACAGGGCATGAAAAGTAAGGCCATGTCTTTGATTCAATGATCATTCAGGAATCTGTGCCGCTGAGTGCTCGTCTTTAGGTTCCTGTACCTTTTTCCCAACGGCAACAGAGAGAAGAGGGCATGGACTGAGTAGTGAGAGTCTGTGATGATGCTTCTGTTGCGTGTATAAAACGAAATAGATTTCCTGAAGTAACCCAATGTTTGATTGAGTGAAGTCATCTCAGCTACATATCCTAAGACAGTCAAACAGTGTATTTATTTGTTCGGCAGAGATTTTATAATCTCTAGCAACACTCTCAATCTTTTGGGGGATAAACTCTCTATGGATATTTTCTTCAGAACTACTAACTCCTACATTTAGCTTGACTATTTTTCTTCATACCCTATGAAAAAATATTGGGGACCAGTTGAATATGACAGGTCTAATGTCAGAGGATTGCACACATTTCCTGCCAAACAGTCACCCAGAGTTAATCAGTGACCAAGAGTTCCAGCTGGCTTTTGAAACCTTTACAATGCTTTTACAAAGCATCGGACCGTGGAGTATCTCAGCTGGATCCTCTCTCATTCAGTTCAGACCTCAGCTGGAGGAATTTTCTGTCCATGGCTTCATGTATGGCCAAGATTGGAGGAATAACATCTGGTTGCAGTCCCCGACAAGACAGCATCAATATCAAATTACAATGTCAAATCTCTGTTAACCCCCTCTCCCCTGGGCACCCTCTTTTTTACTGAATATTTTATTTTTGATTTTCAAAGACTCATGTAAATCCAAATAAACAATACATTTTTTTTCCCCAACATTATCATACAGTCTATTTTATCCCTTACCCTTCTCCCCTCTTTCCCGTACCCTAATACAAAAAGGGAAAAAATGATATAAATTAAACAAATGCAAAGAACAAAATATTGTGAAAGTCAAAAACTTTTAAGGGAGCTGAAGAAGAACCCAAAGAAACCTAAAATAAAAGGAGAAGGAACAAAATACAAGAGCAGGTCGCCTGTGCCCTGACCCACTTCACTGATCTCAACCATGGTTGTTTATCTAAAAGGGGTATAATTACATCTGCACAACAATTTGCTGCAGATAGGGTTTCCGCACCCTAATGAATACGCCATATTTCTTCCTCAAATTGTACGTAATTTTCTCCAGAGTTCAAAACCTAACTCTGCATTTCCATAATCCATTGTGCAATATTTAATTCGGAGTTGGACTTCCACCTGACTGCTATACATTTCTTGGCAACTGACAAGGCAACCTTCACAAACTGAATTTGCTATCTGGGCAGTTTAAAACTCGTGTCCATAATGTTTCCCAGAAGGTACAATTCCAGATTCTGTGGGAAATGCAACGTGGGCTCCCTCTTCCTCCCCACCCCCATTTCCTCCAGCTCCCCATCCCCTTTCTTTCATTCTTTCTCTGAAAGGACCCAGCCTGAAATGTCAACTGCCTTTTTACTGACCTGCTGAGCTTTTCTAGCACATGGACCAAATATTCTGGTGAGAGTGCCACGGAGATGGAGAGTTCCATTTGTGAGGAGTGACCGGAGAGGCCAGGTCTTTTTCCCTCCATACCAACTTCAAACTTCTCATTTGTCTCTGTGCTACATGGGATCCTATCCACCCATGGCCAATCTAGTTTAATTCCATCCATATAGCACTAGTCAACATGCCTGGCAGGATATTGGTCCCTCTCCGGTTCAATCCGTCCCTCTTGAACAGCTTATCTCTCCCGTAGACTACAATGAGCCAATAACCTGAATTTCCAGTGCCCTGCACCAAATCCTCAGCCACAAAACTCATCTGGCCTAACTTCCTTTTTCCATACTCATGAGGCACAGGCAGTACCATTAAGGTCTTGCTTCTCAACCTCTTGCCTAACTGCCTGCACTAATCTCAGTAAAACACAAAGGTCTGCAGAGACATTGACTGGTTGGTGAGTGGCATTAATATCAAACTCTCTGGTTTCAGCTGGGCCACATCCCATTCTCCCTCTCTTTCCTATCCATATAATAGCCATATAACAATTACAGCATGGAAACAGGCCAATTTGGTCCTTCTAGTCTGCAATGATCCAAGTACCCTCCTCTAATCCCACTTAGCAGCACTCTGCCCATATCCTTCCATCCCCCTCCCATCCATATACTTATCCAACTCTTTCTTAAATGAAAAAATTGACTCTGCCTCCACCACCTTTCCTGAAAGCCCATTCCACACAGTAACCACTCTCTGAGTAAAGAAGTTCCCCCTCATGTTACTCCTAAACCTTTGCCCGTCAACTCTCAACCCATGACCTCTTGTATCCATCTCTCTTACTCTCAATGGGAAAAGCCTTTCCACATCAACTCTATCTATCCCTCTCATTAGACAATAGACAATAGACAATAGACAATAGGAGCTGGAGTAGGCCCATCGGCCCGTCGAGCCAGCACCGCCATTTTACAGATCATGGCTGATCACTACTATCAGTACCCCTTTCCAGCCTTATCCCCATAATCCTTAACTCCTTTGTCCACTAGAGTCTTATCTAACTCTCTTTTGAACATAATCAGTGAATCTGCCTCTACCACCCTCTGTGGCAGAGCATTCCACAGATTCACACTTCTCTGGGTAAAAAAATGTTTTCTCATCTCCGTCCTAAAGGGCCTACCCTGTATTCTTAAACTATGCCCTCTAGTCCTCGTCTCCCCCATAATTGGGAACAAGTAATCCGACTTCACCCTGTCTATCCCCCTGATGATTTTGTACACCTCAATCATGTCCTCCCCTCTCAGCCTTCTACGTTCCAAGGAATAAAGACCTAATTTGCTCAATCTTTCGTTGTATTCCAGATGCTGAAACCCAGGCAACATTTTTGTAAATCTTCTCTGCACTCTCTCTATCTTGTTAATATCCTTCCTATAAATCGGTGACCAGAACTGCACACAGTCCTCTAAATCTGACCTCACCAATGCCTTGTACAGTTTCATCATTACTTCCCAACTCCTATATTCTATGCACTGATTTATATAGGCAAGCATACTAAAGGCCTTCTTCACCACCCTATCCACATGCACTCCTACCTTCTGGGAACAATGCATCATTATTTCTAGATCTTTCTGCTCCACTGCATTCTTCAATGCCCTCCCATTTACCACATATGCCTTGCTTTCCAATTATTCTTTCCAAAATGAAGCACCCATCTCCCATCTTTCTGCCCACTCCTCGAAGCAGTTTAAATCCCTCTGCCACTTTTAAAACCCCCATCATCCACAATTCCCCCTATTTTAGAATAATCTGCATATTTACTAATGCAGTTTACCGGCCCATCCTCCAGATCATTAATATATATGACAAACAGCAACGGTCCCAATACCGAACCCTGAGGTACACCACTTGTCAGCGGCCTCCATCCTGACAAACAATTATCTACTACTACTCTCTGGCACCTTCCTTCCAGCCACTGTTGAATCCATTTGACTATCTCCAAATTAATACCCAAGGACTTAGCCTTCCTAACTAACCTCCCATGCGGAACCTTATCGAAAGCCTTACTGGTCCATATAGACAACATCCACTGCTCTACCCTCATCAACATTCCTAGTCATCTCTTCAAAAAATTCAACAAGATTAGTCAAACACGACTTTCCACGCATAAATCCGTGTTGAGTGTCCCTGATTAGACCCTGTCCCTCCATACACTTATATATACTATCTCTAAGAACGCTTTCCATCAATTTACCTACCACAGATGTCAAACTTACAGGCCGTTAATTGCTAGGCTTGCTCCTCGAACCCTTTTTAAACAAAGGAACCACATGCGCAACTCGCCAATCCTCCGGCACGATACCCGTCTCTAATGACACTTGAAAAATCACTGCCATAGCCTCCGCTATTTCCTCACTAACTTCTCTCAAGGTCCTGGGGAAAATCCTGTCAGGATCTGGCGACTTATCCACCTTTATATGTTTCAAAAGCTCCAGTACTACCTCTTTCTTAAACACTATAGTCTCCATATTTACCCCCTTTGCTTCCTTTACCCTGCACAGTTCAATATCCTTCTCCTCAGTAAATACTGAGGAAAATAAATTGTTCAAGACCTCCCCCATCTCTTTTGGTTCCACACACATTTGTCCTTACTGATTCTCTATTGGACCAATTTTGTTTCTCACTTTCCTTTTGCTATTTACATATTTGTAGAAACCCTTTGGATTAATTTTCACCCTGCTTGCTATAGCCACCTCATACCTTCTTTTAGCTTTTCTAATTTCTTTCTTAAGGTTCTTTTTACATTCAATATAGTACCCAAACATCTTTTTTCCCTGTTTCTTATATTTATTGTAGTACTCCCTCTTTTTTCAAACCAAGTTTCCAATAACCCTTGAGAACCATGGCTCTCTCAAACTTTTGACCTTACCTTTCAACCTAACAGGTTTATAAAGATGTTGTACTCTTTAAATCTCTCCTTTAAAAGACCCTCCATTTCTCTATTACATCCTTCCCAGAAAACAAATTGTCCCAATCCACCCCTTGTAAATCCTTTTGCATCTCCTCAAACCTAGCTTTTCCCCACTCAAAAACCTCAACTCTGGGCCCAGACCTACCCTTTTCCATAATTACCTCGAAGCTAATGGCACCATGATCACTGGACCCTAAGTGCTCTCCCACACATACCTCTGTCACCTGACCCATCTCATTCCCCAACATTTAATCCAACACAGCTCCCTCTCTAGTTGGTACCTCCATGTGTTGATGTAAAAAACTATCCTGCACACATTTTACAAACTCCAACCCATCCAGCCCCTTCATGAATGGGTTTCCCAATCAATATTCAGAAAATTTAAATCCCCTACAATCACTACCCTGTGCTTATTACAAATATCTGCTATTACCCTACTAATTTTTTCCTCTAATTCGTGTTCCCCATTCAGTGGTCTATAATACACCCCTATAATTGTAACTTCCCCGTTCCCATTCCTCAATTCCACCCAAATAGCCTCTCTGGACGAGCCTTCTATTCTATCGTACCTTAGCACCGCTGTAACATTTTCTCTAACAAGTAATTCAACCCCACCCCCTTTTGCCCACCCCCCCCCCCCCCCCCCCGGTTCTACTACACCTAAAGCAACTAAATCCAGGAATATTTAGCTGCCAGTCACATCCCTCCTGTAACCATGTTTCACTAATCGCTACCACGTCATACTTCCAAGTGTCAATCCATACCTTCAGCTCATCCACCTTCCTTAAAATGCTCCTAGCATTAAAATATCTGCATTTCAGAGATTTCCTACTTTTTACTTCCTGTAGGCCCCTATCTATACCAACAGCTCCCTTATGATCTTTTGCAATCGACCTCTGTCCATCTTCGTACAGAGCATCCCCCTTTTCTATCACCTGCCTTTCCTCCCTCAAACATTGTCTACAAGCTTTCTCTGATTGCACTCTAACCTTCTCCTTGCTGTTCTCCTTCTTTTGGTTCCCTCCTCCAGCCATTTTAGTTTAAAGTCTCCTGAGTAACCCTAACAAACGTCCCTGCCAGAATCCTGGTCCCCCTGGGGTTCAAATGCAACCTGTCCTTTTTGTACAGGTCACACCTACCCCAAACATGGTCCCAGTGATCCACAAACTTGAATCCCTGCCCTTTGCTCCACCCCTTCAGCCACGCGTTCATCCTCCATCTCATTCTATTCCTGCTCTCATTGTTGCATGGCACAGGCAGTAATCTTGAGACTACTCCCTTTGCGGTCCTTCTTTTTAACTCTCTACCTAATTCCCTGTATTCATTTTTCAGGACCTCTTCTCTATTCCTCCCTATGTCGTTGGTACCTACATGTACCACAACTTCTGTCTCATCTCCCTCCCCCTTTAGGATGTCCTGGACTCGAGCAATAACATCCCAGACCCTGGAAACAGGGAGGCAAACCACCATCTGGTTCTCCTTGCTCTGTCCACAGAATCCCCTGTCTGTACTCCTGACTATCAAGTCCCCTATGACTATTGCCCTCCTCTTCCTTTCCCTCCCCTTCTGAGCCTCAGAGGCCAACCCAGTGCCAGAGGCACAGCCACTGACTCTTTCCCCAGCTGGGCTGTTTCCCCCAACAGTACCCAAAGAGGAGTACCTGTAGTTGAGGGCCACAGCCATAGGGGTCCTCTCTACCACCTTACTATTCCTCTTCCCTCTCCTAACCGTGACCCACCTGTCCTCCTCCCGTGGCCCTGGCGTGACCTCCTGGCTGTAACTCCTATCTATGATGATCTCACTCTCCCTGACCAGAGCGAGGTCATCATGCTGCAGCTCTAGTTCCCTAACACGGTTCCTGAGGAGCTGCAGCTCAGTACACCTGGTGCAGATATGGACGTCAGGGAGGCTAGAAGACTCCATGAGTTCCTACATCTGATACAGAGAACAGAAAACTGCTCTCACACTCATCCCTTCTCTCTCCTCCTTCCTCAAATTAGAAATTACTAAAGAATACAAAAGCAATTAAACAGTTTTACCTTAACTTGACAAGCTCGACCTCAGCCTTTGCTTGCCGAAGCCTCTTGAGCCAAAGCCTGAATTCCACTCTCCTTCTCTGTCCACTCACTCCCTGGCCTCTCTTTTACCTTACCCTCTTTTTATTTGCCCTCTACCATTTAATTACAGAACTTACCTCTCCTCTTGCCGACCTCCTGCTCTTCCGACTCCTCGACACACAAGGCCCGACAGCCGGTAAGTACAAGGTTATGTACTTACCCTCTGTCTCCTTTCTTCCAGCTCCCCATCCCCTTCCCTCTCCATTCACAGAGCCATCGCCCCTCCCCTTGATTGCTGGTGTGACCTCCCTCTGTTATCCAAATGTTACCTCTGTCCTGTGAACCTGTGCCCCTCCCCTTGCCCCATCCCCCCTTCCAATTTATGTAGACATCTGCCTACATTTTGCTTATACCTTGATGAAGGGATCAAGCTCAAAACATTGGTCATGTATAAAGAACACCATTTGACCTGCTGAGTTTCTCCAGCATTGTGTTTTCACTGCCTGCACTAATAGTGCAGGACCTTGTTCCTGTCTCTTCCTATACCATTTGTACCAATGCGTACAATGAGCTCTGTCGGTTCATTCTCCCCTTTCAGAATATCCTCCAACATCTCAATGCCCACCTTCACCCTGGCAAGGGAGAGGCAGCACACTTGATAAAACATTTCATATAAAACAGCTGGAATTAATTGCTAATTGTAAAAAAAACGCACGATTGAGTGTTCAAATGTGTGGTTTCAGTTTTTCTTATGCATCGAGCAGTTTGATCTAAATGCCATGTAAGTACTAAAATTAATTCAGAATGAAGTATGGCTCCCAACAGGAAAATTAATTATTTAGATGATTTATGTAGTAATGTCCACAAGGAATTTGTGGAAATTAACCTAGCCTTCCCAAAATTAGCAACACTTAATTTAAGCAAATGTTTCCAACACGCTGAAAACCAATATAAAAGCTATAATCTCTCAACTGAATCTACATTAAATTTGCAATACCTTATGAATGTAACTAATGCTATGGAAATTATCGTTTGCCAAGTTATTTATTGAATACAGCCAATTTGCATTCATGTGGAGTTGCTGCAGATGCCGCAATTTGGAGTAACAAACAGAATTCAGTGAGAGAAAAAGAATTGTCAGCATTTCGTGCCGGAACACTTCCTGATGAAGGACGATGAATCAATTATGAGAGGTATTGATAGGATAGATGGGCAGAATCTTTTCTTTCGCAAGGTAAAAATATCAAATACTGAAGGTCATGCTTGAAAAGATTAATTCTATCTAGTTGGAAGACAGAATATGAAGTGTGTTCCTCCAATTTTTGAGTGGACTCAGTTTGGCAATGCATGTGACCATGTCAGCAGGGGAATGGAGGAGGGAATTAAAATAGGTTGCCTTTAGAAGATCTCTGCTACTGCAGCCGACAGACCGTGAAGACATGACTGCTTTCCCTGGAATGAAGGGGCGACCTTATTGAGGCATATACAAGCGGGCTTGTTACAGTCTTTTTCCCTGGGTAGGCAAATCTAAAACTAGATGGCATAGATTTAAAGTGAGAGGGAAAATTTTTAACTGGGAAGTGAGGGGCATGCTTTGCACAGAGGAGGGATTGTATTGAATCAGCTGCTAGAAGAAATGGTAGAAGCAGTTAGCGCAATGTTGTTGCAGTGCCAGCGATCGGGAAAGGGTTTCGAGTCCCACACTGCCTTTAAGGAGTTTGTACATTTTCCCTGTGTCTGCGTTTTCTCCAGGGGCTCTGGTTTCCTCCCACTGTTCAAAACGTACCAAAGGGTTTCGAGTCCCACACTGCCTTTAAGGAGTTTGTACATATTCCCTGTGTCTGCGTTTTCTCCGGGGGCTCTGGTTTCCTCCCACTGTTCAAAACGTACCGGGGGATGTAGGTTAATTGGGTATAAACTGGGCGGCACAGACTCTTGGGCCGAAATGGCCTGCTACCATGCTGTATGCTTTTTTTTTTAATTAGACATACAGCATGGTAACAGGCCAAGTTAATGCCAATGTCTAAATTTAAATTATTATTTTTTTAATTACAAAGCTCCAAGGTCATTTGGATAGATATATAGATAGAAAGGACTTGATATGAACCAAATGTAGGCAAATAGCTCAGAAAAACCCCACCTTGGTCAGCATGTATGAGTTGGCCCAAGGACCTGTCTCCATGCTGTATAACTCGTGATGTATTGATGAGACAAACATCAAAGGTGCATTTTCTGGAAACACTGACCCTTTTATTCAGCCGAGAGAGCCATTTAGAATGAATTTAAATGTAATCACATAATTCAGCAGACCATTTTCAGTTTTAAACACCTATTTATTTCAGCAAGACATCTTGGAAACAAGTACCAGAGCAACTTGAGAAAGTAGGGTCAAAAACAAAATGATCCAATTTTCTGGTGTTTGTACATTTTTTCATTTTCAATTCAGAGAAACAGATGTAAATAGACGGGAATCATTTGTCGACTTGCTCTACAAGGTTTCCACATGGAAATTGTTTGAAATATACCTGAATTTTTTAACTGTGGGAAGAAAATTGAAAATTTCTGACATGAATGAATGGAAAGTAATTGGAAACATGTACAGCCAAGGAGAGAAACCCCATGATGTGAGCCTAATAACTCATCATGCTTTACAAATATTCATATCATACACCAGTTGCATTTGAACTTACAGGAAAGTTTAGGATCTATGCGAATGTGTAGAAGGATGACGAGAATGAAGGTGGGGCCACTAAAGGATAAAGGAGGCAACATGTGCCTGGAGGCAGAGGAGGTTGGGGAGGTCCTAAATGAATAGTTTAATTTGGTATTCACAAGAGAAAAGGACCTTTATCAGAGGGTGGTCGGAATAGAACAGGCTTGCGTGCTGGACAGTTTTGAGATTAAGAAAGAGGAAGTATTGGATCTTCTTAAAAACATTAAGATTGATAAGTCCCCGTGGTCAGACACAATAAACCCCAGGTTGCTGTGCAAAGGGAGAGAAGAGATCGTTGGGGCAATAGCTATGATCTTTGAGTCCTCTTTGGTCACAGGGAAGGTGTTACATAGAAACATAGAAGATAGGAGCAGGAGTAGGTCATTCGACCCTTCGAGCCTGCTCCGCCATTCAACGAGATCATGGCTGATCTTAAAGTTCAGTACCCCGTCCCTGCCTTCTCTCCGTAACCTTTAATACCCTTATACTGAAGAAATAGATCTAATTCCCTCTTAAATAGATTTAATGAACCTGCCTCTACTGCCCTCTGTGGCAATGAATTCCACAGATTCACCACCCTCTGGGTCAAGAAATTCCTCCTCATCTCGGTCCTAAATGGTTTGCCTATTATCCTCAAACCATGGCCCCGGGTTCTGGATTTTCCCATCCTTGGAAACGTCCCATCTGCATCCATTCTGTCCAGTCCTGCCAGAATTTTATAGGTCTCTATGCGATCCCCTCTCAATCTTCTAAACTCCAGGGAGTACAATCCCAATTTGCGCAATCTTTCCTCATAAGTCATTCCTGCCATGTTGGAGGATTAGAGAATGGCAAACGTAGTCCCCTTTTTTAAAAAAGGTAATAGAGAGAATCCTGGGTATTATAGACCAGTGAGTCTTACATCTGTGGTGTGCAAACTGTTGGAGAGGATTCTTCAGGATAAGAAGTCTAAGCATTTGGAGAAATAGTTTACTCAAGCATGGCTTTGTGAAGGGAAAGTTGTACCTCACGAGCCTAATAGAGTTTTTTGAGAAGGTAACAAAGAAAATTGATGAGCATAAGGCCATAGATGTGGTCTATTTGGATTTTAGTAAGGCATTTGACAAGATCCCCCATGAGAGACTTGTTCAGAATGTCTAGAGGCAGGGGATCCATGGAACTTTGGCTGTTCGGATAAAAAAAATTGGCTTGTAGGTAGGAAGCAGAGAGTAGGTGGATGGAAAGTATTCTTCCTGGAGGTCAGTGACTAGTGGAGTGGCGCAAGGATCTGTTCAGGAACCCCTGTTCTTTGTGATTTTTATAAATGACCTGAATCAAGAGGCGGAAGGATGGGTCAGTAAGTTCGTGGATGATATGTAGGCTTGCGGAGTTGTGGATGAAGCTGAAGGTTGTCGAAGGTTACAAAAGGATGCATAGTTGGTAGAAAAATGGCAGTTACCTTTTTCCTCTCTCCCCACTCTTTTATTTTGGGACATGGGACCCCCTCAGTCACAGGGAGAAAGGGCAGGCTCCATACCAGCAGCAGCTGAGGTCAGCATTAACTATGTCCTCAATGTGCATTCCCTGCTTGAAACGGATGAATTTCCTGCTGCAGATGGAACATGCTTGTGCTGTACACCCAATAATTCGTGGAAGAAAAGACAGTTGGAGAAGTAATTAGTTTAAGATTCATAGGATGAGCTAAACTAGTGAAGTGTTTAAGATTCCATCAAGTGTGTAATTTAGAAAAGCACATTAATTAACTCAAGTGCAATTTGTGGTCATATCGTCTATTAATGCTCTCAGGTGGACCAGCTTCATACCAATGACTCTTTCCCAGCCTTCTCCTCTTCAGCCATGGTTTGATTCTCCATGGGCACATCTGCTCAGCCTGATTTACATTAATCACGCTTCAATGTCTTTTCAAGGGATCAAATGTAATTTCTCTTCAACCATTCTGCTTTATCTACCTTGCAAGAAATGGAGAAGAATATAAGGTTTTGGAAAGTAGGATCTCAGGGACCTTTCGGTTGGCCTTGCAGTCTGATTTTGAATAGGAGGAATTCAGGTGAAGAAAATCCGGCCACCTGGTGGATATCATCTGAATATATACCCAATTAACCTCTTTGATCTCACAAAGGAGATGATACTTTGATGCGTTCATTCTCGGAACATGGACATCATAGGCCAAGCCCAATCCCAGTTCCCTTTCTGTTCATAGGGCGGCACCATTAGTGTAGGGGTTAGCACAGTGCAATTACAGCGCCAGCAACATCTGGCGCTGCCTGTAAGGAGTTTGCATGATCTCCTGGTATCAGCGTGGATTTCCTTCCGGAGCTTTGGTTTCCTCCCACATTCCAAAGATGTACAGGGTTAATAGGTTATTTGGTCACATGGGCTGGAGGAGCCTGTTACAACACCTTATCTCCAAATTATTTAAAAAGAAAATCATTTAAGGCATGTGCATTTTGCCAGCATTTAATCGCCCATCCCTAATTGCCTTTAAGAAGGTGGTAGCAACCCACTTCTTGAACCGTTGCAGTCCTTGAGGTGTTCAGGAGGGAGGGTTCCAAAGACAGTGAAGGAACAGCGATATACTTCCATGTCAGTATTGTGTGTTACTCGGTGGGGGTAACTTCCAGGTGGCCATGTGCCAATGTCTTCTGCTGCTCTTGTCCTTCTAACCAGTCGAGGTGGTGGGTTTGAAATGCTCCGTTGAAGGACCCTGGGTGAGTTGCTGCGGAGTATCCTGTGGATGGTACAAACTGCTGCCCTGCGCATTGGCGATGGAGTGAGGGAATGGTTGTGGATGGGGTTCCAATCAAGTGGCTGTAATGTCCTGTGTGGTGTCGAGGTTCTTAACCCTGACCTGAGGAGGCAGCTGGGAGTTTAGCACATTCATTGATTTGCAGTCACATGTAGACTGGAAGTTTTAAGATGGAAAACTTTCTTATTTGAAGTACGTTTGTGAACCAGATTGTTTTTGTACTAAAATCTAATTTCATGGTCACAATCACTGACAGTAACATTTTTTTTTTATTTCACAGATTTATTTATCAATTTGAAGTTCAATTCCTCATCTGTCACAGTGGGATTTGAACTCATATCACTTGATCAATGGTCCAAACTTCTTTATAATAATATGGTAACTTAACCATTGATTTTCCAACAACTGTCCTCATGCTGTTGATGATAGGATTTTATTACCTCATAGCGTTACAGCATTGCAACAGGCCTTTTGGCCCAAAAAAGTCCACGCACAACAAGTTGCCTATCTGTTAGTTCTATGTGCAGGCTTTTGGCCCATTTCGCTAATTTTCTATTCATGTACCTATCAAAAGAAACTTTAAACATAGCCATTTTACCTGCCGCTTCTTTTAGTAGCTTACTTCACTTACATACTTTGGCTTGGCTTCGCGGACGAAGATTTATGGAGGGGGTAAATGTCCACGTCTGCTGCAGGCTCGTTGGTGGCTGACAAGTCCGATGCGGGACAGGCAGGCACAGTTGCAGCGGTTGCAAGGGAAAATTGGTGGGTTGGGGTTGGGTGTGGGGTTTTTCCTCCTTTGTCTTTTGTCAGTGAGGTGGGCTCTGCGGTCTTCTTCAGTTCTGCAGCCCGCCGAACTGTGAGGCGCCAAGATGCACGGTTTGAGGCGATATCAGCTCCCTGGCGGTGGTCAATGGGGCAGGCACCAAGAGATTTCTTTAAGCAGTCCTTGTACCTCTTCTTTGGTGCACCTCTGTCTCGGTGGCCAGTGGAGAGCTCGCCATATAACACGATCTTGGGAAGGTGATGGTCCTCCATTCTGGAGATGTGACCCACCCCGCACAGTTGGGTCTTCAGCAGCGTGGATTCGATGCTTGCGGACTCTGCCAGCTCGAGTACTTCGATGTTGGTGATGAAGTCATTCCAATGAATATTGAGGATGGAGCGGAGACAGCGCTGATGGAAGCATTCTAGGAGCTGTCGGTGATGCCGGTAGAGGACCCATGATTCGGAGCCGAACAGGAGCATGGGTATGACAACAGCTCTGTACATGCTGATAGTTTGTGTGTTTCTTCATACTATCTCTGCAATAAAAGCTTTCCTTTTAAATCTTTCCCCTCTTACCTTGTAGTTATGCTCTTTCATTTTTGATTCCCCTTCTCTGGGGAAGAAAAGTCAATGACTTCAGTAAAACCCTGGTCTCTGCCATGTGTGGGGATTGGTAAACACCAGATAAGTGTATTTTCTGATTACTTGAGACTCAGTCTTACAATGCCTAACTAATACACCTGCATTAAGAAGATACAGATTAATAGTCAAAAGACAAAAAAAAACCTTGTTTTTTTCATGCAACTACACTTGCATGAATATATAAACTGTATACTTTATTTTCAGTTACATTATTTGAAAACATTTAACAATCGCTGCATCTGCAGGTTCCTCCCCTTCTATGGAGCCGCCTGAAAGACAAACAATAATATTTTAGATAATTAACCTCCCCACCCCCCACCCCCCAACCCCATGTTTACAGATAAAGTTTTTGACCTGGGCAACTCTTACAAAGCAGGGATAAGGAGACACTTTTGAGTCGCCCCAATGGTGAGTGGCATTAACCAGCTCCTCATCCTGGGTGATGCCATTTTACTCAAATGCAGCTTTATTCAAACCTTATTCAAAGAGCTGCTATGAACAAAGCACGGCCAAGGCACTCTGCAGGGTGAATATTTGCTTCTGTTTTCACCAAAGGTTCATGTGTTACTTCAGAGAGCATATACTTTTACAATTTTAAGCTTGCATATTTTTACGTATAATTTTATTCTTACTTATTACATTTTTAAAAATTTTCCTCAATTGTTTTTGCTTGAGGCTGCCAGTTGCTTAAATTCTGGATACCAGGGGTTTTACTCTATTTACCATATTGCTTTTATACATCTCTATAATGTCACTCCCTTAGCCTCTTATGCCCAGGAAGCAAAGTCCCAGTCTATCCAGCCTTTCTTTATAACTCCACCCCTGTAACATTCTTGTAAATCTTCTCTGCTTCTTTTCGAGCTTTAGTGATCTCTTTCGTGCAGGAGTTTCAACCTGAACAATTCAATACTTAAAATCTGGCCTCACCAAGGCCTTGACCTGCTGTAACATGACATCCTGGGTGTCAATGCCTTGACTCACAAAAGCAAGCCTTGTCTTCTTTATCATATGCACAACATTCCTTTCTGTTAAGAGAATGCAGTTCAGTAAGCAAAAGACTTTCAGACGTGTTCTGTTCATTCACAGAACTTTAATATTGCAGTATGCTTTCAAATGGTGTCCAGTTTCAAGTTCAAATGCATTGAGCGATTGACATTTGTTACAAATGAGACCAGAGGTCAGATCAAGATTAAATTATGGTTTTAATTTCAATCTTGATATTTTTCCGATCATTCACACATATTCATTCAACCACTGGGGGCCATGCCTTCAGTAGTCTAGCTCAAACAGCTACATCCCCATCAAAACCAGCTCAGCCTTCATACATGTCTTCCTCAAAGTTGTTTGGAATGTGCCCTCTGTGATTAGGGTTTCAGTCAGCTGCCTGATTAAATCGTCTTATGGCAGATTTATTTGACTGCAGATGATGTAACCAGTGGAGTGGATCACGAAACTAGTTGATTCACTGTATTTATATTTTCAAAAGGCTTTAGGTAAGGTCCTGCACAAGAGCTTGGTGTGCAAAATTAGAAGGATTATAGGGGAGGTAATGGTGAGAAAATTGGTTGGCAGCCAGGAAGGGTAGAGTGGTAATAAATGGGCCATTTTCAGGTTGGAAGGCTGTAAATGACGTTCACTGCTGGGGACCCCAGCTATTTACAATTTACATTAACAATCTCAATAAAGGAATTAAATGTAATATCTCTAAATTCACAAATTGGGTGGCAGTACAAGCTCTGAGAAAGATTCCAAGAGGCTTCAGAATGACTTTAATGTGGATAAATGGGAGGTCATCTATTACAGGAAGGTGGTCTACTGTCTGATGGGTGAAACATTTGGAGAAGTGGGTTCAATGAGACCTGGGCGTCGCGGTGCATCAGTGATTGAAGGTTGGAATGCAGGTACTGCAGGTGGTGAAGAAAGCAAACAGCCTGATGGCCATTGCAGTGAGAGGCCTTGAATGCAGAGGTCAAGTCAAGTTTATTGTCATCTGATTGTACGTACAACTTGACAAAACAGTGTGCTCTCGTCCTCGGTGCGAATAATGCAGACACACAACCAGACATTACACACATACAGACAAGCAATGCATATGCTGGACGAGTATTTCATCTAAGCAAATAAATAAATAAATATCGCTTCATGAATATGAGAGTTTCGGACGGTTAGTGTGAGAGTTCCCTTGGTCGTTCAGCATTCTTACTTCAGGTGGGAAGCTTCTTCCCCAGCGGGAGCAGCTGAAAGATGCTGTGTGAAGGGTGGAAGGGGTCCTCAGTGATTTTGCTCACCCTCTTCAGAACCAGGACTAACTGCAGCTGTTTCAAGCTTTGGTGAGGCCACACCTTGCATAGTGTAAATTTTTTCCCCCCATCCTAATCTGAGAAAGAACATTCTTGCTAATGAGGGAGTGTAGTGAATTTTTACCAGGCTGATTACTGGAAGGGCAGGACTGATGTATCAAGGGTAGGCTTGAGTTATACTTATTGCAATTTAGTGGACTGAGAGGGGATTTCATTGAGATATATGCAATTCTAGAAGGACCAGAAGGTTAGATGTAGGAAGAATGTTTCTGATGTTGGCGAGGTCTTGAACAAGGAATCACAGTCAAGTTCAATGTTCATATAATTGGCTGTAGACTGCCCAGGCAGAGTATGTAGTACTATTCCTTTAGTTTATGTTGGGCCTCACTTTAGCAGTGGAAAAAGCCAAGACAGATAGGGCATGGAAAGCAGAGTTGAAATGGCATACATCTGGGAGCTCAGAGTGGCCATTTGGTCAGAGTGTAAATGTTCTCTGATTCAGTCCTGAAGCCCGTGCTTGGTCTTTTTGATGTAGAGGAGGCCCCATCGGGAGCAAAACCTGCGGTAGATGAGGTGGGAGGAGGTGCACGTGAATCTTTGCCTCAACCTGCGAAGGTACATGGGCATCGTTTTAGACCTGAGCCTTTTACCAAAGTATGATGAATATGTCGACAGTGCTGCCTGAGCCGCTGAGTCCCTCTGGCTTCTTTTCTGCTTGCCCCAGAATCCTGCATCTGCAGCTCCTTGTGTTTATCTACAGTATCGTTGAGGGTTGGAGGAGGAAAAATAGGTTCTCCAGATGCCCTGTTTGTTGTGATATAATGTCAGATATTGTATAATATGCAAATGCACAAAAACAATCTTATTTGCTACAACTGTCAGGAGTTGTAGGTCATTTGGGTGTAAATTGGGCAGCTCGGGCTCATGGGGTAAAATGTGCGTGCTTGCGCGTGCGTGTGTGTGCGTGTGTGTGTGTGCGTGTGTGCGTGCGTGTGTGTGCGTGTGTGTGTGCGTGTGTGCGTGTGTGTGTGTGCGTGTGTGTGTGCGTGTGTGTGTGTGTGTGTTTCAAAGCAAAAAAAAACTACAATATGCATTAAATTTGTAACGAAAAAGGTTAGAAATACAAAGATAAATAGATCAATAATGGATTTTCAGTGAATAATGCAAGAAAAAAGTGGTGCTACAATAGTGCATGCAGTCCTCTTGGGCATTTGGAGCAGTCCCTGATTCATGTAATAGGGGAGGTTTAAGATAGCTATTGAAAAGGAACTGTTCTTGAACCTAGAACATGCATTGCTCGGAGCTTGTGATGTGGCCTTCAGTTCAAGAAACAAGATGGTTTTAGGATCAATATGGGCTGAACTCTCCAGTGGGTGTGCACCAGCATCACACGACACATATGGCAGGGTATTCAAACCATCACTGCCTACAAGTCAACCCTATGGATTAGGCACAATGTTGCCTCCCTTCCTGACAGGTTGAATAGCTTCCATTAACAGTTTGATGAGTAAAACCATGTATGAGCAAAGAAAGCTTTATCTCTCTTAAAGAATAGGAGATTGTGGCAAATGGAGAGATATGATCGCCCGCACCTACAAGACACCTGACTGAATGACATGACAATAAAAAGAACCTTATGGGGTGAACTGCTGTATTCCTGATTGCCTGGCTCCATCCCATTCTGTGACTGTACCTGTGGCCCTTCCCTCTTTGAACTTGTATAAACCGTCTAACACCTTGACCCTTCCCCAGAAAGCCCAGGTCACGGCACAGGATGAGGTCCCTGTCCATTGTGAATAAAAGCCTTAGATCAGTGACTTAATCTCAGCCTCTCAAGTTATTTACTGTACGTCACCTTGAACATTGAACCTCGAATGGCCGAGCAACTTTATTTAAATTTAGCTAAGCTCTTGACTAACTTAATTTTTGTCTTCTCGAAACTATTATAAATATAATATTTACAGTTACTGAATGGTCTGAATGCCAGTGCACAATGGAACAGTGCTGAGGATGGAGCCTCAGGATGTCTGGTTGCACTCCAAGGCCGTCAGGTCATTGGCAAATGGACAATGGCAAGAAGTTACTGGTATCATGGGGCAAGAGCAGGGCTGAGCTGGACAGCGGGTAAGGTAGCAGTCGATCCAAGCTGTTGTGGGAAATGGTATTCTGTTTTTAATTCTCTTCCAGCTGTAAAGATCCAGGTTCTGCCATCTTCACAACTGTGGTCTGCTTTCACAATTCAGACGTGATATATATTTGTCATCTCAATTTATTTACTTTTACCGAGCAAGGAAGTGGTGGGATGGCAGCAGAAATGACTTGGCAATGTAAAGGTGTGGAAGAGAACATTTCAGATGGGGGATTGATTGCTGCATTTATTTATTAAACGCCACTGAAAAAGATGGTAGCATTATTTATTGTTTTTCTATCTGGTTTAGCACACAGAAAATATCAGTTTTCCATTTGACAAGATTTCAATGCTGTGAAGTTAATAATTAATGAATCATGCAATTTCAGTGGACAATGAAAAGTGATGGGCTTTCCCTGGTCTATTTTTGGGACGTGAGGATCGCTGGTAAGGCCAGTGTTAATGGTTGTCCTTGGGGAGGGGATGGCAATTTGTCTCCCGGGTCTGTAGCAATCCACATTACGGATGGAGGTGGTCGATTGTCCGCGAGAAACTAGAGATTTAGTTCCAAACTATGCTGGTGGGTTGAAGCAGAATTGGGGGTGGGGGAGGGTGGGGGGAGAAATCTCACAGGCTCAATGAAGGGTTCTGGCCCAAAACGCCGACCATTCTTTTCCTCCTGCTGATGCGTCTCGACCCGCCACGTTCCTCCAGCAGACGGTGCTTTCCACCAGATTCCAACATCTGCAGACTCTTGTGCGCCCCTGTAGATTTAGTTTAAGTTAACATTGAGGGCGGTGCAGACATCATGAGTTGAAGGGCCTTTCTGTGCTGTACAGTACTATTGATCTATGTTCTTTGTGAAGTACGAAATATGCTTTCAAGATGGTAGTGCTGCCACTAGTGCAGGCCTGTGGAGAGCGAGGGAGTGGAGATGCAGCCCTCCCTCAGGCTCCAGCCGCCCATTCGACTGCCATTGGTTCTGCACAGACTTTGAGCGGGCTGTTGAGGGAGCTGGCAGTGGTTTTAGTTGAAATCCCACGTCCGCAAGTCTGCACCCAAGATGGAAGTGGAGGACTGAAACAAGGCACCAGAGGATGGAATGATCACGCACCATCTGAGAAGGAGAAGTGAAGGAGACGACCGGCGGGGACTGCGTCCATGGCGATGGACCATGGCGATGGACCGGTGAGGGGGCTCTGCAGCAGAGGAACGGATGCATGCAGTGGGCTGCTGGCAACTCGAAGTGAGGAAGGTCTGGAAGCTGTGGACTGCTGGATACTGGCTCGAACTGGCTGGAGTGGTGCTGTGTGCTGGAACCGGGATGCAAAGAGGAGCCAAGGGCACTGAAGGGTCTCTGGGCGTGTTGGAGGTTTGGATCCGGAGCTCGGGTTGCCAGTGATTTGGTTGTGGGGGCTGCAGAGGGCGCTAGAGTCAAATCTACAGTCACTTGGTGACTCGAGGGGGAATCTTTTGATTCTCTTTCTCTAACTGCAAGTCTGACTGTAAGAGGCGCTTAGGCCATTCCTGCCAGTGGCGAATCTGTCTGACTTGCTGCGGGCAAAAAGAAATTTCATGTAATATGACACTACAACAATAATTTTGAATCTTGAACCTTGAAAGTCTTTCTCTCTCCCATCACATTCTTATTGTCCCTCATGTTATTTCTTATTCTTTCTCAACTTTGTCACGTTTATTGTTATCTGTGGAACAACTCCACAAAACAACGTTCTCCAGTCCGTCGTGCGAAACATGCAGACACACGACCAGACATAAAGACAAATAGTACATATTCAGGACAAGCATTTCATCCAAAAAAAAAACAAATAAATAAATATCGTTTCATGAATATAAGTGTCTCAGGTGGTCAGTGTGAGCAGTTCCTTTGGTCGATCAGGAATTTCACTGCCCGTGGGAAGAAGCTGTTCCTCAGCCTGGTGGTGCTGGCTCTGATCCTCCTGTCTCTCTTTTCCAACAGGATCCTGTGTGCAGGGTGGAAGAGGTCCTCAATGATTTTTCACACCCACTTCAGACGATGATCCTCATAGATTGACGGTAGATTTCAAAGCTTGCAGAGGGATTTGGGCCAAATGGAAAATGGGCCGGAAAATGGCAGATGCAATTTAATGCAGACAAGTGATGCATTTTGGAAGGAAAAACCAAGGTAGAACACACACTGTAAATGGTAGGCACTGGGGAGTGCGGAGGAATAAAGGGACCTGGGAATACAGATACATAATTCCCTGAAAGTGGCGTCAAAGATAAACAGGGTTGTGAAGAAAACTTTTGGCATCTTGGGCTTCATAACATCAAAGACCAGTCCAACTCTGATTATGACTTATCCAAAATTGGATTCTCCGAAATCCTCAGTTATCCAAATTTTAGAAATGGATAAATAAAGTGATCCAAAATAAATCAGAAATACTCATTTATCGAAAAGTTTTTGGAGCCAACTTAACCAAGAAAATCAGGCTCCCTGAGCTGACAGCAATGGACTTTGGGCTCTCAGAGCCAGCAGCAGTGGACCTGGGGCTCCTGGTGGTGGCAGCAGTGGACCTGGGGCTCCTGGTGGTGGCAGCAGTGGACCTGCGGCTCCTGGTGGTGGCAGCAGCGGACCTGCAGCTCCTGGTGGTGGCAGCAGTGGACCTGGGGCTCCTGGTGGTGGCAGCAGTGACCTGGGGCTCCTGGTGGTGGCAGCAGTGGACCTGGGGCTCCTGGTGGTGGCAGCAGTGGACCTGGGGCTCCTGGTGGTGGCAGCAGTGGACCTGCGGCTCCTGGTGGTGGCAGCAATGGACCTGGGGGCTCCTGGTGGTGGCAGCAGTGGACCTGCGGCTCCTCGTGGTGGCAGCAGTGGACCTGGGGCTCCTGGCTGTGGCAGCAGTGGACCTGCGGCTCCTGGTGGTGGCAGCAGTGGACCTGGGGCTCCTGGCTGTGGCAGCAGTGGACCTGTGGCTCCTGGTGGTGGCAGCAGTGGACCTGCGGCTCCTGGTGGTGGCAGAAGTGGACCTGGGGCTCCAGGTGGTGGCAGCAGTGGACCTGGGGCTCCTGGTGGTGGCAGCAATGGACCTGGGGCTCCTGGCAGTGGCAACAGTGGACCTGTGGCTCCTGGTGGATGTAGCAGTGAACCTTGGTCTCCCAGTGGCAGCTGCAGTGGACGTGGGGCTTCCAATGGCAGTAGCAGTGGATCTGGGGCTTCTGGCGGTGGCTGCAGTGGACCTTGGACTCCCGACAGCAGCTGCAGTGGACCTGGGGCTCCTGGCGGAGGCAGCAGTGGGTCTCCATCTCCCGTGCAGGAGCGGGACTCTCGGGCTCCTGGCATGAGCAGGGTCTCGGTGGTGATGTGTCGGTGATCGGTAGTGGCCAGAATTTTTTTTTTTGTGAGAATTAAACATTATTTTAATGCTTAAAATGCCTTCCCTTGTGGTTTGTTGTTGTTTAAACTCTGTTATAAGCGATTTGCTGTTGCTACTGGGCTGTTCTTTTTAAAAAAAAGACCAGTTCTCCAAAATAAATGTTGATCCGAAATGGGCCTGCCCCGATCATTTCAGATAATCGGAGTTGTACTGTACTGAGTACAGGAGTTAGGATGTTATGGTGAGATTGTATAAGACATTGGTGAGGCCAAATTTGGAGCATTGTGTGCATTTTTGGTCACCAAACCTCAGGAAGGTTATCGGTAAGCTTGAAAGAGAGCAGAGAAGATTTAATAGGATGTTGCTGGGTCTTCAGGAGTTGAGTTACAGGGAAAAGATTTAAAAGTTTAGGACTTTATTCCTTTGGATGTAGAAGAATGAGGGGAGATTTGATAGAGGCTAACAAGATTATGAGAGGTACAGAGTAAATGCAAATAAGCTCTTTCCACTTAGATTAAGGTGAAATACATACAAGAGGACATTAATAACAATTATTGTTTTGAATATACCATTTTCTTGGTGAATTTCTATTTCTGTTAGTCTAGGTCATAACATGATCTCTTAACAGATCCTTTAGCATCTGCTTCCACCACTGTTGCTGGCAGCGCATTCCATGCACCCTCTTCTCTCTGTGTGAAGAAAAAAAATGCCCCTTACATCCATCCCAAGCATCTTAGAACCATGCCCCCTTTTGTTTGACATTTAAACCGTGAGGAAAAGCCTGTATCCATCCATCTGATCAATGCCACTCATCATCTTAAACACCTCTATTGGGTCACCCCCTCATCCTCTTATGTTCCAAGGAGAAAAAACCAAGTTCGCTCAATCTACCCTCATAAGGTATGCTTTTTTTTTCACCACAACCCTTTTCCCCTCTCACTTCTCTGCTGTTTTTCTTTATACCCTTCCACGTGTGTCCACCAGGACTTCTTACCTGTTAGCATGCATTCCTCCCCATTGCCCCTCCTCCCTCCTCCCTTATCCTCCTAACCCCTCCCCCAGGCATTTTTATTCAAGCATCTGCTTGGTTTTTTTTCTTTTCCCTGATGAAGGGTCCAGACCCGAGACGTTGTTTACTCTTTGCTTCCCATGGATGCTGCGTGACCTGCTGAGTTTCTCTGGCACATTTGCGGATTGCATGCTCAAATAGTTTTATGGGTCAGACAAATTCAAGAATTCTTGCCCAGAAAGCATGCAAAAAGAAATGCATTACTATGTCTTGGCACGCGATGAGGTACCACAAAACCCCAGTTCACCCCAGAACATCCCCAACACCACAATTATAACCCCCTTTAGAGTTTTTGAATTTTCCGAATGCCCTTCGGTCTAAAGAATGCGGCACAAACCTTTTGGTGGCCGATGGACCTCCTATTTGCATTCATCTGTTTGGATGGTATCCTCATCGTCAACCGCAGCCAGAAAGACCATGCTGCCCACCTGAGACAACTATGCACCCAGTTGAGTGAGTTCAGACTGACGATCAACCCCACGAATTCGGCTTGGACACTATTGACTTCTTGGGGCACAGGATAAACAGAAACTGGGCTACACCCATCCCCAAGAACGTCGAGACAGTCTGGCATTTTGATAAGCCACACACACTAAAAGGACTACAGGAATTCACCGGTATGATCAACTTTTACCACTGGTTTATACCTGCAGCAGCACACATCACCTGCCTCCTCTTTGCTCTGAAGGCATGCAAGTCAAAAGATGTTACCTGGGATGATGAATCTTCGAGGTGGTTCCAGAATACCAATGATCTGCTGGCCAATGCCACCATTTTGGTTCACCCCAGATCAGAGGTACCCACTGCCCTGGCAGTCAGTGCCTCTAGCACAGTGGTAAGGGAGGTGTGCTAGAACAGCTCTTCAAGGGACAGTGGCAATCCCTGACCTTTTTCAGCCAGCACCTCACCTCCATAGAACTAAAATACAGAGCTTTCAACCAAGAGCTGTTGGCGCTGTACCTGGCAATAAGACATTTCCGATTCTTTTTGGAAGGCTGGCAATTCAAGGTCTTCACCAATCACAAGGCACTGACCTTCGCCTTCCGTAAGATATCAGCCGACAAACATGGTGACCACGCAGACCTGGGGGTGACAGCAGCCGTCGTCCCAGGTGACCTCCCAGATGCGACGGGAAGATGGGGAACTTGCTCAGTCAGAGACATCCCTGACCCTGGCACCTGGGAGGCAACATACCATCTTGGAAGCCTCCCTCTCGTTCACAGAACTTCCTATCCATTTGTCTAACCAATGAGTCCCAAATTATTATAGCTCTCCGCTTCCCTTCCCTGTAGTGACAAGGGGCCAGCCTCTGTGCCAAAGACATGACCACCACAACTTGTCAAGCTCATCCTCAAGCCTCGTGAGCCAAAGCCTCTAAGTCCCACCCCTACCCTGAGCCAAAGCCTCTGTCCCATTCATATACTGGCCACTCTGCTTGAGCTACCCCTCTTTTTATTTGTACTCTTTGGCTTGGCTTCGCGGATAAAGATTTATGGAGGGGGTAAAAGTCCACGTCAGCTGCAGGCTCGTTTGTGGCTGACAAGTCTGATGCGGGACAGGCAGACACGGTTGCAGCGGCTGCAGGGGAAAATTGGTTGGTTGGGGTTGGGTGTTGGGTTTTTCCTCCTTTGCCTTTTGTCAGTGAGGTGGGCTCTGCGGTCTTCTTCAAAGGAGGTTGCTGCCCGCCAAACTGTGAGGCGCCAAGATGCACGGTTTGAGGCGATATCAGCCCACTGGCGGTGGTCAATGTGGCAGGCACCAAGAGATTTCTTTAGGCAGTCCTTGTACCTTTTCTTTGGTGCACCTCTGTCACGGTGGCCAGTGGAGAGCTCGCCATATAACACGATCTTGGGAAGGCGATGGTCCTCCATTCTGGAGACGTGACCCATCCAGCGAAGCTGGATCTTCAGCAGCGTGGACTCGATGCTGTCGACCTCTGCCATCTCAAGTACTTCGACGTTAGGGATGAAAGCGCTCCAATGGATGTTGAGGATGGAGCGGAGACAACGCTGGTGGAAGCGTTCTAGGAGCCGTAGGTGATGCTGGTAGAGGACCCATGATTCGGAGCCGAACAGGAGTGTGGGTATGACAACGGCTCTGTATACGCTTATCTTTGTGAGGTTTTTCAGTTGGTTGTTTTTCCAGACTCTTTTGTGTAGTCTTCCAAAGGCACTATTTGCTTTGGCGAGTCTGTTGTCTATCTCATTGTCGATCCTTGCATCTGATGAAATGGTGCAGCCGAGATAGGTAAACTGGTTGACCGTTTTGAGTTTTGTGTGCCCGATGGAGATGTGGGGGGGCTGGTAGTCATGGTGGGGAGCTGGCTGATGGAGGACCTCAGTTTTCTTCAGGCTGACTTCCAGGCCAAACATTTTGGCAGTTTCCGCAAAGCAGAACGTCAAGCGCTGAAGTGCTGGCTCTGAATGGGCAACTAAAGCGGCATCGTCTGCAAAGACTAGTTCACGGACAAGTTTCTCTTGTGTCTTGGTGTGAGCTTGCAGGCGCCTCAGATTGAAGAGACTGCCATCCGTACTACACTTTATCTTAATTATTCATTCCACCAATCACTGTTCTATCTAACCCTTAACTTCCCCCTCTGCTTCCTTTTAAATTGAACTCACCTCCCGACACTCACAGCTCTCCTGAGTCCCTCACTCCTCTTCTTTCAACAGGCAGTCCCGAAATTGCAACTTGTTTTGTTTTGTAATTGTCAGCAGGTCCAAATCCTGGAGCTCCATCCACTACAGCAGCAGGGATCTACCTTCACCAGAATGAGTCCAATGGTTCCAGGTAAATGAGAACATTTGAAGATACCTAGTACAGAACCCAAAAATGCTGGGGAAACTCAGCAGGTTTGCCGGGCATTCAGAGGAACCAGCTTCTGATGAAGGGCGGAGGCCTGAAATGTTGATTGGCTCTCGCATCTTATTGGTGCTGTGTGACCTGCTAAATTCTCCAACACTTTTGTTTTCTGTATTGGTTCCAGAATGCAGGTATCATTAATAAGTAGCGATCTTGACAGCAGCACCTCTATTTCATGCATAAATAATAGTAAAAAAAAATTGGACAGAGGGCAAGTATAAGTGACTCATTTTGTCCAAATAAAGACTTGAGCTTTAGGTGCAATCAAGAAATAGGTTCTTTTTTTCATTCGAGTTGGCCTTGTTCTAAGGTTAAAAGTTTTTGGTTACAAATTAAATTGTTTTTAGAGCAGGTATTAAAAGTGAATTTACCGTTTGATACATTGCTATTTTAATCAGGGAATATTAAGTCGATTGCTTTAGGGTTGAAATTGACTGTATCAAATTGAATTTCTACGTTTGGTTTTGGCTGTTAGTAAAAAAATGTTTAGCTATTACATAGAAGTCTGATTTGGTTTTAAGCATGAAAAGATGGCATAACGAAATTAAAGCATGTATTCCTTTAGATAATATAACATAACTTGAGAGATAAATATTTTTTCTTTGTTAAAGTCTGGAGCCCATATTTGAAAACTATTGGTGTTAAAATTTGATCTCTCGGTGGACGTCACCGCTTCCGCAACCAAAAAATTTGAATAGGACTGTATTTACTGATGATCTCCTTTTTCATTTCTTCATAGGTGGGTAAGGGAGGAGGGAGGGCATTAGTAGGATGGTTGAGGGAGGTTGTTTTTTTTAAATTTAATCATGTTAAATTGCAAATCTAAATAGGTCATATGCATTAAATGGTAGGCTAGTGAGATGTGCAGAACAACAAAGGGATTTAGGAGTTGTGGTAAATAGTACCCTCAAGGCTGATACTCAGGTAGATGGTGTGGTGAAGAAGGCATTTGGAATGTTGGCCTTCATAAATCGGAGTATTGAATTCAAGAGTAGGGAGGTTATGAAGAAATTGTACAAGGCATTGGTGAGGCCAAATTTGGAGTACTGTGTACAGCAGGGGTGTCAAACTCAAATTCACAGCGGGCCAAAATTAAAAACTTGGACTAAGTCGAGGGCCGAACTAAATATTTATTGAAAATTTTCAACAACATCTGCATGTTTTCTCTTCTTTCAACATATGTAATGTTAAACTTTTTCTTATTAAAATAAATGTTTAATAATAGTTTTGGATAAACTCTTTCATTGTCATTGGCCCATTTCCTTTGGAGCTCTGAAACCGTGCACATGACAAGTCAATGAGGGATGATTAAAGCACTGGTCTTCAAACTTTTTCTTTCCACCCACAGACCACCTTAAGCAATCCCTTACTAATCACAGAGCACCAATGGCACAGGGACGCGAGTGGAAAGAAAAAGGTTGAGAACTGTTGTATTGTGGTAACTCCACATCTGATTAGGTTAATTGTTAGGCAAGTGGTCAGAGAAGGACCCCCCCACCCCCACCCCAAGAAAGGCTTAAATCACAGGAACAAAATAAGCTTCCGTCTCACTGCTCCCAATCTTACACACAGTCCTGATGTGGAATGTGGGGTCGCAGCTCCAAGTTCACCTGAGTTCAGGTGCTGTCTGTGTGGAGTTTGTACGCTCTCCCCTTGTCTTGGACAAACAAGTCGGTCGCCTGATGAAGGCACCTGAACCCCCCGTTGAAACGCCAGCGTCCGGGGCGGTGGAGGAATTGGCTGAGAAGAGCACATTGCTCCAACCCCCCTCCCATGGTTGGAGAGGGATTAAACTGCGATCTCACGGCACCGGACTCGTCTCCAACAAAAGGAGCAGGAGGCAGGGTCCGCCGCGCACGGAGCGAGGGGGAAGGCATCACCAATGAGAGTTTCGGTCCGGCGTCGCCGCTCAAGCACAGACCCAGCGAGGATGGTCCCCAACTCCAGCCGCGTCTGTGTGTCCGGGAGCCGGGCGGGCTGAGTGCGGTGCTCTGATCCCCAGGATTCGGGACTCTGAGATCCCTCCACACCTCCGGCGTCTTCATTTTCACCTTCAGTGTGCATGCATTATACTGGCGCGGCGGCCAGTGGGCCAACTCTAATATATATTTAATATGATCTTGCGGGCCAAATATAATTATATAGCGGGCCAGAGTTTGACATGTGTGGTGTACAGTTTTGGTCACCAAATTATAGGAAAGATATAAACAAAATAGAGAGAGTACAGAGAAGGTTCACAAGAATGTTGACGGGATTTCAAGGTTTGAGTTATAGGGAAAGGTTGTGCAGACTGGGGCTTTTTTCTCTGGAGCGTAGAAGATTGAGGGGGGACTTGATAGAGGTGTTTAAGATTTTAAAAGGGACAGACAGAGTAAACGTTGATAGGCTTTTTCAATTAAGAGTGGGGGAGATTCAAAGTAGTGGGTATGGTTTAAGATTGAAGGGGGAAAATTATAAGGGGAACATGAGGGGAAATTTCTTTACACAAAGGGTGGTAGGGATGTGGAATGAGCTTCCGGCAGATGTGGTTGAGGCGGGATCATTGGTTACATTTAAGGAAAGACTAGATAGTTACATGGATAGGAGAGGACTGGAGGGGTATGGACCGGGTGCTGGTCAGTGGGACTAGGAGGGTGGGGATTTGTTACGACATGGACTAGTAGGGCCGAACTGGCCTGTTCTGTGCTGTAAGTGGTTATATGGTTATATGGTTATATTAATATACTGTAATCAATGTTCTGATATTTAAAAAAAAAATAAAAATAAATAAATAAAGACCGTTACAATGTAAACTGTAGATGTACAATCTAAAGAAAACTTAAAAATAACTTCATATAATCAATGACAATACTGTCACAATAACAAATCAACTCTGTTAGTAGGACTGATGATGTACCGCTGGAGAAATAATATGGGGCCGTATATATTTAGCTGTGAAATCTAAAAGGGGCAAAGTGTGCTTGCAAGTTGTAACCACAGCTGGAAATCCATCAGTAGGACATTGAAAAGCTAATTAAAGCAGAACCACATTCCCTGCAGTTATGCAGAAAGGGGCCACAGTGCACGGTGGAAGAAGGTTTGTTAGAATACCTCCGACATGCATAGAAATCCAAGCAGAGAAAGGAACTAATAAAAGAGGGAAAAAAGGGCAGTTTAATTCATGAATTGATACCATTTGTTTTGTCTATCTCTGAAGCTGTCATAATGCTGGCTGACCCATTTAACCAGCAGGAAGAGGAAACACGAATGATAGATACATCCAAATGAACAGCATTTAGCAGAAAGATCGTCTGTAAATCAAATTGCTTTAAAAGTTGGTATGGGGACACCAATGCCTCTGAGCATAAATCCCTGCAAAAGGTAATGGGCACAACCCAGGACATCATGGGTAAAACACTCCCCACCATCAAGAACGTTGACAGGCATCCACAGCACCCTGCACATGCTCTGTTCTCGTTGCTACCATTGGAAAAGAGGTGCAGGTGCCACAAGGCTCACACCACCAGGTTCAGGAACAGCTGCTCTCCCTCCACCATCAGACCCCTCAATCAGGGACATTTAAGGACTTTTGCACTTTATTGACTTTTTTCCATCTCGATATTGCACAGTCAGTTTATTTACATTTTTGCCAAAATGTTTGGCCTGGAAGTCAGCCTGAAGAAAACTGAGGTCCTCCATCAGCCAGCTCCCCACCATGACTACCAGCCCCCCCACATCTCCATCGGGCACACAAAACTCAAAACGGTCAACCAGTTTACCTATCTCGGCTGCACCATTTCATCAGATGCAAGGATCGACAATGAGATAGACAACAGACTCGCCAAGGCAAATAGTGCCTTTGGAAGACTACACAAAAGAGTCTGGAAAAACAACCAACTGAAAGACCTCACAAAGATAAGCGTATACAGAGCCGTTGTCATACCCACACTCCTGTTCGGCTCCGAATCATGGGTCCTCTACCGGCATCACCTACGGCTCCTAGAACGCTTCCACCAGCGTTGTCTCCGCTCCATCTTCAACATCCTTTGGAGCGCTTTCATCCCTAACGTCGAAGTACTTGAGATGGCAGAGGTCGACAGCATCGAGTCCACGCTGCTGAAGATCCAGCTGCGCTGGATGGGTCACGTCTCCAGAATGGAAGACCATCGCCTTCCCAAGATCGTGTTATATGGCGAGCTCTCCACTGGCCACCGTGACAGCGGTGCACCAAAGAAAAGGTACAAGGACTGCCTAAAGAAATCTCTTGGTGCCTGCCACATTGACCACCGCCAGCGGGCTGATATCGCCTCAAACCGTGCATCTTGGCGCCTCACAGTTTGGCGGGCAGCAGCCTCCTTTGAAGAAGACCGCAGAGCCCACCTCACTGACAAAAGGCAAAGGAGGAAAAACCCAACACCCAACCCCAACCAACCAATTTTCCCCTGCAGCCGCTGCAACCGTGTCTGCCTGTCCCGCATCGGACTTGTCAGCCACAAATGAGCCTGCAGCTGACGTGGACTTTTACCCCCTCCATAAATCTTCGTCCGCGAAGCCAAGCCAAAGAAGACATGTGTACCTTGATTCAGGTTTTTATTTTAGCACTGCCAATAAGTGGTAATTCTGCCTCATCCAGAGGATAAAGAATTTTAGGATTGTGGGCGATGTCGTGTTCGTACTCTGACAATAAATCTGAAATCTGGAAAACAAATGTGAAGGAGAAAGAGAAAATGCACCAAATACAGGAGATCAGGCAGCATCTGTAGAGAGAGAGAAAAACAGTTAACTTTACCTATGGAACCTCTCTTAAAGCACAGAATCTTTAATTACAGCAAAACCCCTGTTACCCAGAATTCAAGCAACTGGTAGCCTCAAGCAACCAGCAAAAATATTGCAGAAAATGAATAGGTAAAAAAATATGGGTTTAAAATTGGTTCTCCCTGGTGGTCAGTTCAATCTCAAGCAACGGGAACATTCACTTATGCGGCATTTACCAATCCTCATAGGTGCCAGATACTGAGAGTTTTATTGCAATTCATTTCAAGTAAGTTGGGGGTCAGGAGAATTACTTTACTGAAGAGTATTCCACTAATGCCTTTGTCCAGGTCCATCCACATCGATGCAATGGCCAAGAAAGCATATGAAAGTCTCGACTTCCTCGGATACCTGAGAAAATTTGGCTTGTCACCAGCATCTCTTAATGACTTGTCCAGATGCACCATTGAAATCATCCTATCAGGGTGCATTGCTGGGTGATTCAGGAACTGCTCTACCCAAGGCCGCAAGAAATTATGGAGGGTGTGAATGTGGCTCTGTGGTGTTACACCACTAGCCTACTGCAGGGGGCGACCACTGTACCTGCAGGAAGATCACTGGAGGACAGACAACACCTGGCCAGCTGTCAATCAGTCGACCTGAATGGACCAAACCCCACCCGGTCGGCTGCCCATCAGCCGCCCGGGATATAAGCCACATCCAGCCCCTCCCGAGGTCAGTCACTTAGGAGCAAGGCACTGCTAGCCACAGCAGACTTTAAGCTGAATAAAGCCTGTTGTTTCAGTCTTTGAATCTTGAGTCTTTGAATCTTGAACCTGCGTATTCTCACTACAGTGCAAAACAGGCTCAGACCATCACATGTACTCCCCCTTCACCCCTTAGACTCCATCAACATGTCCCATTGCCTTGAAGACTCTTCCCACTCCCGCTGCACTCTCTTCGCTCCTCTCCTGTCAAGAAGAAGATTCATCATGTTTCAGATCATGTGCAACCAGATGCAAGGATAGTTTATTTCCCGCCATTATCCGACTTCAGAATGAACCCCAAAATAAATAAATTATGTTGTCTTTACTCGATGCCAACTGATCTCTGTCTAACTCTGCACTTCTATACATATGGATTGTGTCTTACTTGTTGTACTAGGTTTGAGATGCCTATTGATCTGTTCACAAAATAACCTCTCTCACTGCACTTTGGCACATGTAAAAATAAGCTTGAACTTGAACTCAAGAGCACTCCCAAACCTGAATCAGGCAAGGTAGGAACCGCGTTTAAGCTGTAGGAGGCATATAATGTTTATTAATTTAATTACTGAGCTGATTTCCGCCATTGAAACCCATGCTGCCCAATTACACCCAAAGTAACCTACATTTTTGTCCATTATGAAGGATGGGAGAAACCATGTCAATCATCCTCACTGATCCCATTTACCAGCTCCTAATCTGGAGCTGACTAGGCCTTGGTGATTTAAGTGCTTATAAAGGTGCATCTTAAGTCCTCCATGGACTCTCAGGCAGTGCAGTCCAGATTTCCAGATCCCTTGTGAACCTTTTACTCCTCATCATGGTCTTTGTCCACCCTACTCTGAAGAAAGGTTCCTGACTATTATCCCTATTTAATATCCTTCATGGTTTTATACACCTCGATCGGGTCCCCTCAACTCCAAGGACAACCATCACAGCTGATCCAAGCTCCCCTCATAACCAAAACACTCCTGGTGGATTTCCTCTGTACCATCCTGAATGCAAAAATATCTTCGCATAGTGTGGCAAACTGGAGCTGTATACAATGTTCCAACTGCAACTTAACTAATGTCTTGTACTAGTGAACATTTAGCCATCTTCTCCTGTTTCACCCTTGACTACCATGAAGATGATGAAAAAACCTTAAATTTCAATGATGGCCACAGAAGTGGACCTCAAGTTCATTCTACCATGAAGATCACAACTGACTTGTGGTCATTGATCTGCTATTCTATCCACCACCTCCAGACCCGACCCTATCCACCCAGTTCCTCTGTTCCTTGAAAACCATCATCCTTTCCTCGCATTGTTCCATCAATTGAATTCCTTCAGCAGCTGTCTCCACCTTGACCATTTCCCCCCCCACATCGGCTCCATCTGCCCCCCTTTTTATTTTTCTTTTGTCTACTTCCATCTATCACTGAGTCCCAACTCCACCGCACCTGGCCCCATCTTGCCCATCACCCATCACTTCTCCTTGATCAACCCATCACCCGCTAACCCCTCATCTTTTCTTCAATACTGCCGCTCTTATTTCCAGTCCTGAACCACGTTTTTGACCTGAAATGTTTCTCTCTGAAGACACTGCTTGACCCACTCAAAACCTCCAGCTGCTTGATTGCTTTGCTTGAGATTCCAGTAACAACATTCTTTTGTGTCTCACTTTTTCAATAACTTTGGTTGATAAACATTGGTAACACGTGGTAACATTTGCATTGCTCAATTGGAAGGAGAAATTACATTTAAAATCACAGTCTCCAAGCTGTGTCCAACCCTATTAACCAATGATCCTCCATTCACCATTAATATGGTCGAGAATATCCAGCAAAATTATTCCCTACTGGATGTCGTTCTGCTTGATTTAATTGAAGTGGGAAAAAAATGGACAGTGTTGGTTGGGGAAGTGGAGAATTCATTTGCATTTTAAAATCATCCTGAACCTGGAAGAAAAGAGTGGAGCAGTTAACGTATCAGTTAGCGCAGCACTGTTACAGCACCAGCGATCTGAATGTTAGT
Source organism: Narcine bancroftii (assembly GCF_036971445.1). NCBI lineage: Eukaryota > Metazoa > Chordata > Chondrichthyes > Torpediniformes > Narcinidae > Narcine > Narcine bancroftii. Next base: position 19,041,183 of record NC_091471.1, read on the forward strand.
AGGTTAATTGGTCACATTGTGTAATTGAGCAGCATGGGCTCATGGACCAGAAGGGCTGTCACCGCGCTGTATCACTAAATTTAAAAAAAAAATCTACCATGAAGAATATTATGGATGGTTCACTTTTATTCTGCTCCATTTACAATTAACTCAGTGGGAAACACATTTGACTTGATCACGGGGTGAGTTATCCTGGGTGCGCGTGACCTAGTATTCTCTCTCCTGTGGATCCAGTCATTTTGATTACAGAGTGCCTGGTGGGGAAAAGTCAGATACCCACAGGGGCAGTGTTGAATAGGTCTGGCATCTGCTCAGATGTTGTCAGCTCCTGGGAGGCTTGTGTTGTGTCTTCCATTCACAGAGAAATGGTATTTTCCTGCTCATCTTCTCCATTCTGTTAAGTGATGAGTGACGGTTCCTTCGTAGCTTTCTTTTCGCCCACTCATCAGATGGGACAATGCACTCTTGGCCTTCAGTTCCGAGGAATTGGCTGTCTCCAGATGTCACTCACAATCTGCTCCATATGTCGGTTGTCAAAAACCATCAGATCAGTCGAGCCCCAGGTGAACGTGATTGCTCAACTGAGGAGTCACAGAAGGCATTTCAATTCTTGCTGCCAATCTCCATCTTCCAGCTTCGGTGTTGTTACTCTATCCTGGCATCTTAACTTGAACGCTCCATTGTATGTGGTGAGTATTTGTTCATGGAATAAAGTTACTGAAAAACATAGAGTCATGAGGTTGCAGGTACATGGTTTCTTCAAAGGGGTATCCAGTTGGAAGAAAGCTAGCGTGATGCGAGAAAGGATGCAGCAAATATTCACCAGAATTTTACTGGGACTGGCTGGCTTGATTAGAAAAAAAAGAAGATTGGATAGGCTTGGACTTTTCTCACAGGAGTGTCCGAGGATAAGCTCAGACATTGTGGAGGTTTCTGAAATCATGAGGACGGTAGGTAGTCATTGTCTTTTGTATCTCAGGGTAAGGGAATCTAAAACTAGAGGGCACAGATTTAAAGGAGGAATATTTAAAAGGGTCCTCGAGGGGCAACTTCTTCACGCAGACCGTTCACACAGCACATCTGGTTCATGAATGTCTTTCAGAGAAGAAAATGTGCCTGAAACACTGAATGAGCTGTAAATACTCAGCAGGGTAGGTATCAACTGTCGAAAAAGACACCACGTTCATGCTTCTGGTTAATGACCTATCAGGATAAAAACCAATTAGCGGAGTGAAAAACACGAAAGACTTCAAACACTGTGGTTGTCATAATAAACACAAAAAATGCTGGAGGAACTCAACGGGCCTCGCAGCATCAGAGAAGGCCTGAGCCCTTCCTCAAGGTGACACCTTGAAATGTTAGTTATATATCATCACCTCCTATGAACGCTGCAAGACCAGGTGAGTTTCTCCAGCATTTCTGTGTTTTTACTAAATTATAGTCATGTCTGTCTCAAGACCCACAAATGTGGTTCAGAAGCAATTATACGGAGAGTAAGTATCAGAAATGACCAGGAACTATAGAAATCCAGTGGGTCAAGATCAAGTTTGTCACATACAGTGAGACACAGAGAGACCATTCATTTTAAGAGCAGGCCAGCTATTCCACTCAATGCATTAAAGGGTGCAATGTTACAGAGTTACAGAGAGATCAGACAGAACAAAGTTTATTTTACTTGTGTGAGGTCAATTCAAGAGTCTGATAATGTTTATCTTTGCATGTTGAAAATCAAAACACTGTAGATGTTTGAAATCTGAAATCTGGAAGTCTCACACCTGAAACGTTAGCTTTATTTTTCTCTCTCCACCGATATTGCCTGCTTGGCTCATTCTTCTTCACATTGCTGAACTCACGGTTGCACTGCCAGATTCAGTTCAAACAGAATGATCGAGTTTCCAGATTGTAATGATAGTGTTAACTAGCAATGCCTTACTGTTTTATTAGACTTGGCTGCCACCAGGGGCTGATACAGAGCATGAGTCACACAATATGCAGATCTGTAATGGAGACTTGCAGCCTCATGGCCTGCTTCATAGTTCTGTTTACATCAACTTTAAAATAAAGAACCTTTTCCTTCATCCATGTGTTGTCTAAGAACTCACACGTACAAATACAAAATGAAACATGGTGTCAGAAGTGAAATGAAGAAAATGAAGGAAATACTTTAAAAGGTAAAATCTAAAGTCAGCAAATGATCAGTGAAGAGAAGCTAACACAGTGAAACATGCAAGGATTATATCCACCAGCGAAATGTCAGCTGACAGTTAATGTGGCTTAAAATTAGAACAGATTTAAACAGCATTTTGAATTTTATTTAGTGGCAGTCAGAGCTGATGAGAAAAGTGATAAAGTGAAAGCATCAGTTTTCTTACATGTCGTGGGTGATGAAGACCTGAAGGTATATAATGACTTCACATTTGCTGCTGAAGGAGACAAAATGAAACTGGAAAAAAATAATGGAACAGTTTGAGTCATACTGCATACCTAAATGTAGCATGATGCTTGAGAGGCACAGATTTTTCACATATGTACAGAAAACGGAAGAAAGTATTGATCAGTATGTGACTGGATTGAGAAACAGAAGCAAAACGTGTGAATTTGGTGGACTGACTGACTCAATAATAAAAGACAAACTTGTGTGTGGTATTCCAGATAATAGTCTAAGGGAAAGTCTGCTAAGAGAGAAAAATCTAGACCTGGAAGAAGCCTTAGCACTTTGTAGGTCTACAGAAACTGTAAAAGTGCAGACAAAAGAGTTGTTCAGTGAAATTAGCTGCAACATGGATGCAGTGAGCAAGAACTGAAATAAACCATTTAATAAAAAGTGGAAAGAGGGACGTAGCCAGTGAACAAAAATGAAAGGGACAATTGAAAGCCATGTCACAACACTTACCAAAAAGTGTATAGCATATGGTGCAACAAAAACAACCATTATGCCCGTTGCTGTAGGAACCAAGTGCCACAAAGCAAGGTTCATGCAGTAAATGAAAGGGAGATAGAGGAATTCTGTGTAGATATGACTGAAAACAAGAAAGAAAACAGAGACTGGATGTTGAGATTAAAAGTGAATGACATACACATTTCAGTTAAATTGGATACTGGAGCACAAATTAATGTAATATCAGAGACTGATTTTAAGAAGATTAGACTGAGACCAAAGATGTATGGAACAAAAGTGAAGATGACAGGATATTCAGGTACTGATATATCAGTCAAAGTGAAACACAAGGACAAAGAGCACATGGCAGCATTCATCATGGTACCAAAGGATGTACAAGCCATCCTCGGTTAAACTGCCTGTGAGAAACTGAACCTGGTAAAAGGAGTCCTCATTGTGGGAAGCGAAGGAGAGATAGACTATGATGAACTCATGAAAGAGTACAATGACTTTTGCAGGGTTTAGTCTGCCGTCCAGGAGAACACACGATCAGAGTGGATAAACATGTGCCACTGATAATACATCCATGAAGAAAAGCTCCATTTGTGTTTCAAAAGCAGCTGAAAGCAGAGTTGGACAGGATGGAAAGCCTGAACAAGATTCAGAAGATAGATGATCCAATGGAGTGGGTGAGTTCACTCCTCATTGTGGATAAAAAGAATGGAAAGCTTAGAATTTGCTTGAATCCAAGAGATCTAAACAGAGCAATAAAGAGACAATACTTTTCTGAATACAATAGTCTACAATAGTTTCTGATGTGTGAAAAAAATCATGTCACAGTTTGCAAATGCAATGTTTTTCAACAGGTTAAATGCATCATCAGGATTTTGGCAGTTAAAATTGGATGAAGCAAGTTCAAGACTATGCACATTCAATAGTCCATTTGGCAGATACAGAATCATAAGGTTAACATTCAGAATTGCCTCAGCTCCTGAAGTGTATCACAAAACTATCCATATGGTCTATGAGCACCTGGACGGAACTGATACCTCCACGGATGACATCATTGTTTGGGGAACCACCAGAATAGAGCATGATGAGAGACTAAGGAAAGTGCTAGAAGCAACAAGGAAAACAAACCTGAAGCTGAATAGAGTTCTGTCCCCAGCTCGGGGGGACAGAACTAATATTTGTAGGAGATATTATTGGCAGTGAGGACATCAGACCAGATCCCAGAAAGGTGTCCGCCATTGGAAACATGCCATGGCCACAATGCAAAAAGGGCATACAGAGGTTCAATGGAATTGTCAACTATATGGATAAATCCAACCTCTCAGAGAAGATGGCTCCATTGAGAAGACGAACAGAAAAGAACATTGAATGGGAGTGGAATCCTGACCATGAAAAGTCATGGAGCGAACTAAAGAAACTGCTTACAGAGGAACCAGTTCTGAGGTTTTACAACCCAACGAGACCCATCAAGATATCATCAGACACATCACATAGTGGGCTCGGTGCAGTTCCTCCGCAAAAATATGATGACTGGCAACCCATTGCATATGCATCCCGCTCAATGACAGACATGGAGACGCGATACGCTCAAATGGGAAAGGAGCTGTTCAGCATCACATCCGCCTGTGAAAGATATCATCAGTTTGTGTCTGGACAAGCAATCAGTGTAGAGACTGACCATAAGGCCTTGATTGCATTGTTCCAAAAGCCATTAAATGAATGTCCACTGAGGATACAAAGAATGAGGATTAGGCTGCAACGCTAAACACTGAATGTGCCGTACACTCCGGGTAGAGCTGTTGATATGAGAGAGCCCATAAATACAAAAATGAATGAAGACATGAATGCCTTTGTGGACATGTTCATAAATGAAACACCCAGATCAGATACAAAAATGGAACTCATAGAGTTAGAGACACATAAAGATTGAACTCTGAGATAACTGCAAAAAAAATCTTGGATGGGTGGCCCAACATGAAGCAGGACTGCTCACCGGATGTTTCAGAGTACTGGAACTCTTCTTTAGCTTGGCTTCGCGGACGAAGATTTATGGAGGGGCAATGTCCATGTCAGCTGCAGGCTCGTTTGTGGCTGACAAGTCCGATGCGCGACAGGCAGGCAGGGAACTGCAAGGTGGAACTATCAGTGGTTGAAGACATAATCTACAAAGGATGCTATAAAGAATCCATGGAGGATATATCCGAATCAAAAAGTGTAAGAAAAGAGCACGAGAGGTGATGTACTGGCCGAGAATCAACAATGATATAACAAATGAAGTGTCAAACTGTACAATTCTTTGTCTTGGCTTCGCAGATGAAGATTTATGGAGGGGTAATGTCCACGTCAGCTGCAGGCTCATTTGTGGCTGACAAGTCCGATGCGGGACAGGCAGACACGGTTGCAGTGGTTACAGGGGAAAATTGGTTGGTTGGGGTTGGGTGTTGGGTTTTTCCTCCTTTGCCTTTTGTCAGTGAGGTGGGCTCTGTGGCCTTCTTCAAAGGAGGTTGCTGCCTACCGAACTGTGAGGCGCCAAGATGCATGGTTTGAGGTGATATCAGCCCACTGGCAGTGGTCAATGTGGCAGGCACCAAGATATTTCTTTAGGCATTCCTTGTACCTCTTCTTTGGTGCATCCCTGTCATGGTGGCCAGTGGAGAGCTCGCCATATAACATGATCTTGGGAAGGCAATGGACCTCCATTCTGGAGATGTGACCTGCCCAGCGCAGTTGGATCTTCAGCAGCGTGGATTCAATGCTGTTGGCCTCTGCCATCTCGAGTACTTCGATGTTAGGGATGAAGTCACTCCAATGAATGTTGAGGATGGAGCGGAGACAACGCTGGTGGAAGCGTTCTAGGAGCCGTAGGTGATGCAGGTAGAGGACCCATGATTCGGAGCCGAACAGGAGTGTGGGTTTGACAACGGCTCTGTATACGCTAATCTTTGTGAGGTTTTTCAGTTGGTTATTTTTCCAGACTCTTTTGTGTAGTCTTCCAAAGGTGCTATTTGCCTTGGCGAGTCTGTTGTCTATTTCGTTGTTGATCCTTGCATCCGATGAAGTGGTGCAGCTAAGATAGGTAAACTGGTTGACCGTTTTGAGTTTTGTGTGCCCGATGGAGATGTGGGGGGGCTGGTAGTCATGGTGGGGAGCTGGCTGATGGAGGACCTCAGTTTTCTTCAGGCTGACTTCCAGGCCAAACATTTTGGCAGTTTCCACAAAACAGGGCATCAAGCGCTGTACAATATGCCAGAAATATCAAGCAAACAATCCTGCAGATCCACTAAAGTCACATCCATCATCATACGGACCTTACATGAAGTAGGCGCTGACTTATTCGAATGTCAAGGGAAGGACTATCTGGTAGTTACAGACTATTACTCCCTGTATCCAGAGGTGTGTAGGCCGAACACCACCACTGCAGATGCTGTAATAACAGGTATGAAAGCCATATTCTCCAAACGTGGCTTGGAAAGCAAGTTCTTCACAGGCAATGGACCTCAGTTTTGCAGTTTAAAGTTCCAACAGTTTGCCAAGGAGTGGGACTTTGTACACACCATGTCAAGTCCAATGGTCAAGTGAAAAAATCAGTACAGACAGTGAAGACTGATGAACAAGGCAAGAGACAGTGGAACAGACTTCTACCAGACCATGCTAGTATACCGTACAATGGCGCTCAAGTGTGGTATGTCACCAGCACAACTCCTTATGGGACGTAGGCTAAGATCAAACCTACCATTCAGGAGAAAGTGAGGAAGTGAAGGACAATCAATTAGGAGATCATCAAGACATGTGAATCCTCCTAAGAGACTCATTGAGCAAATTTAAAGACTCCTGTTATAGAATGAAGTAGTGCTAACTTATTCACTCTTCACGTTTTAGTGTATGTAAATGTGAACACACAAAACAAGTTTAAAAAATGTTAACAATGATGATAATAAGAAAAATTGGCATTCTTCTTGTTAAAATTGCAGAGTTATAAAAAGAAAACATGTTAGTTAAAAGTAAGCTACTTTTGTTTTAAGAAAGGGAGATGTAATGATAGTGAGTGTGGTTGCAAGGCAACTAGCAATGCCTTACTGTTTGATTACACTTGACTGCCATCAGGGGCTGACACAGAGCAGCAGACACACAATATGCAGATCTGTAATGGAGACTTGCAGCCTCATGGCCTGCCTCATGGTGTTGTTTGCATCAACTTTAAAGTAAAGAACCTTTTCCTTCATCCATGTGTTGTCTAAGAACTTACACATACGAATACAAGATGAAACACAGATGATCCAACAGAAGTTGGCCTCATCGGAAACAATAATGTGCTGGCTTACAGAGAGTAGGTTGGGATGCTCTTAAAATGGTGGAAGAACAACAACCCAAGTCTCACCATGGTCAAGACAAAGAATAATTATCCGTGAACAATGAAAGTAAAAACCTGGACACAACAGGATTCAGAATGATATTCCCCAACTGCTGTTAAATTGGATGAGTTGTTTGACATGTTGGTCAGCGTGGTTGAGTTGGGCTGCAGGAGGTTTCTGTGCTGTAAAACTCCACACTTCTATTAATTTCAAATCGATGAAGGAATGGAGGCAGGGTCTCTGACCATTTTTTCTTGTACCTTCACCTAGCATACACCAGCCTCTGTCTCCCACCTCCAACCCTCCCTCTCATCCATCCTGCCTGCCCATCCCCCTTCGTGTGTGGTTCTGACAGGCTCACCATGTTTCTAGCATCTGCAGCTTCTAGTTTCTTTGCTCCCCATCTCATCATGCAGAGGATTCACAGAAGGAGGAGACACAGCATCTGCCTCACAATGCCAGAGACCCAGGTACGCCCAGAGTGCCGTCGGTGTGGAGTTTCCACACTGCCCCTGTGACCATATGTTTCCTCTGGTTTCTTCTCGGTCCCAAATGATGTGGGTGGGTAGATTAATTATCCACAGTATATTGCCCCTAATGTGTGGTAGAATCCTGGGTGAGTGAAAAGGGAGTGAGGAGACTAAAATGTGATTAGTGCAAGTGGGTGCATAATAGGCTGAATGGTCTCTCTTTCTGCGTCGTATGACTTTAGGGCTGTAAATTTGGATTATTATTCTGAGGGAATAGATGATTAAGAATTTTAATAAAGCTTTTAAAAATAAGCACAGGATTTAAATTTAAATTTTATATTTTGTTTACAGCATGGTAGAAGCTGATTCCAACGATTTAAAACATGTCCTTTTGATAAGAGTTTAATGAGGCAAGACATTTTCCATTGCAACATACTTTGTTTTTCACCAGAAGACACAGAATTAAAATAACCGTCAAAGAAAGCAATGACGAGGCCAAAGAGATTTTTCATCACGAGTTTGAGCATTTCTACTTCACCTTGAAAATCGAAATAAACACCACAAATGCTCGGAATTGCAAAGAAAGCACAGAATTTTTTTTGCAGCGATCAGCGGGAGAGATGGCCTCGATGGAAAGAGACGCGGAGTTAACGTTTCAGGATCGAGATCCTTTATCGGAATCATTGCCTTTTCTCTGAGCCCTGCCCATCCTTGAGAAATCCACTTCACCTTTTCTCGCCTCTCTCTCTCTCTCTCTCTCTCTCTCTCTCTCTCTCTCTCTCTCTCACTCTGCCGAACCGAAGTCCGCCATTCTGGCGCGATCCGAGCAAGCATGCCCCATCCCATCTGAAAAGCATTAATATCTCTCCTAAAGTGTTTCGCCCAGGAGAGAATTCAGTGTTCTCACTGGGGCCAAATGAGTGCTGGGCATGAAGAATCACGAAGGCTTAAAAAAAACTTTTGAGAAATTCTAAGGATGGTTGAAGCAAAGATCATAAGGACAAAACTAAGGCTGCAATTGAATGCTGTGGATACAAGATTGATGAGCATTCTGGAGTTCTGCCTGGTAACCTTGGAGACAAGGGAGTATTTATTTTGATATAACAACCTAAAAGACTGCATTGACATGGAAGGCATGTCTGCAAATCTAAAGAGCAAAGACAACTTAAGATTTTGGTCACATCCTGAAACATTAGCTTTGCCTTTCACTTTTTTAGTGTTAATGGGCCTTTTGTTTCTCACATTTTCTGAGCTTTATTTCAATTTCTCCAGAAATTAATCTTCCTTTCTTTGTGCTAATGTTCTGTCAGGGTCTGTACATCGCGTGAGGGTGGAATGAATTTTATTGGTTGCTTTAGAATTTTTTTTAAAAATTGCTTGTATTTGTACAGCGGCTTCAGGGAGCCCAGAAGCGATTTGCAATCACTTTTATTTCTGCCAAAGAGAGAAGGAGACTTAAATGTGATTTGCTAAACTTTTCTGCAGAGACAGTATTAGTGCTTACATCAGAGGGGATAGCGATACAGTGGTAAAAGTACTGAAATCAAGTTGCCTGCCCTGTTTATTAAGTTATTGTGAAGGAAGTAAACTGCAGATATTGAAAAATTGCAGGTTCTGGAAATTTGAAATAAAAACAGGAATTTAGAGTTATACGACATTAAACAGCCCAACTCATCCATGCTGACATTCTGGCATTCCTTCCTGCCCACAAATTTATTTTTGAGCGTCAAAATCACACCCAATGCTGTAGTTTCCTCTGGCAGCTTGTCTGAGAAAAGGCTGCCCTTTGGGTCCCAATTAAATTACTCCTCTCTCACAAGCTTATTCTCTGAAGATCATTCGCTGTGTTCATATCCTGTATATCCAGTTTTCTAGGGCTCCGGGGGATTCTTTATGTTGGCGCACTCCAGTGGCCATGTTCTGTTCATTTGCATCCTTGATGTATGTAGTTAATAAACTAGGTTGGAAGTTAATCCACTTGCTTTCATTTATCTAAACTTGCAACATGGTGTCAGAAGTGGGACTTCAAGGTTAACATTTTAAGTCCAGGATTTATTTTTTTTTTGAATGAGGACAACTAAGCCAGCCATGACAGCACAGCTCCACGGTGAATATGGCAGATGGATTCTGGAGGCCCGACCCATTAGTCTTTGATGGTAACATCGCTGAAAACTGGCAGATCTTTGAACAAGAATATGATATTTTCGTTGTGGCGACACACTCCGACAAGCCAGCCCATACTCGAGCTTATATTCTCCTCAATCTAGCGGGGCCGGAGGCCGTTGAACGCGAACAGTCTTTCGAGTATTCAGGAGAAGTGAGAGACCTTGGCGAGAGAAGTCCGATCCTCATTCCCACGGATTCGAAAGATGATCCTGAATGCCTCACGAGAAAATTTAGAGAGATGTGCCACCCTCAAACCAACGTTACTATGGAAAGACACAAGTTCAACAGATGAAATCAGAGAGCTGGTGAGATGATTGACTCATATGTCAGTGATTTAAGAATCAGAGCGAAAATCTGCATTTTGGAGTTCTCTGTGAAGAACTTATTAGAGATTGACTAGTCTGTGGTGTTAATAATAACAGTAAGAGAAAGGTGCTACTCTTCTCTCTCTTTGGCTTGGCTTCGCGGACGAAGATTTATGGAGGGGGTAAAAAGTCCACGTCAGCTGCAGGCTCGTTTGTGGCTGACAAGTCCGATGCGGGACAGGCAGACACGGTTGCAGCGGTTGCAAGGGAAAATTGGTTGGTTGGGGTTGGGTGTTGGGTTTTTCCTCCTTTGCCTTTTGTCAGTGAGGTAGGCTCTGCGGTCTTCTTCAAAGGAGGTTGCTGCCCGCCAAACTGTGAGGCGCCAAGATGCATGGTTTGAGGCGATATCAGCCCACTGGCGGTGGTCAATGTGGCAGGCACCAAGAGATTTCTTTAGGCAGTCCTTGTACCTTTTCTTTGGTGCACCTCTGTCATGGTGGCCAGTGGAGAGCTCGCCATATAACACGATCTTGGGAAGGCGATGGTCCTCCATTCTGGAGATGTGACCCATCCAGCGCAGCTGGATCTTCAGCAGCGTGGACTTGATGCTGTCGACCTCTGCCATCTCGAGTACTTCGACGTTAGGGATGTAAGCGCTCCAATGGATGTTGAGGATGGAGCGGAGACAACGCTGGTGGAAGCGTTCTAGGAGCCGTAGGTGGTGCCGGTAGAGGACCCATGATTCGGAGCCGAACAGGAGTGTGGGTATGACAACGGCTCTGTATACGCTTATCTTTGTGAGGTTTTTCAGTTGGTTGTTTTTCCAGACTCTTTTGTGTAGTCTTCCAAAGGCGCTATTTGCCTTGGCGAGTCTGTTGTCTATCTCATTGTCGATCCTTGCATCTGATGAAATGGTGCAGCCGAGATAGGTAAACTGGTTGACCGTTTTGAGTTTTGTGTGCCCGATGGAGATGTGGGGGGGCTGGTAATCATGGTGGGGAGCTGGCTGATGGAGGACCTCAGTTTTCTTCAGGCTGACTTCCAGGCCAAACATTTTGGCAGTTTCCGCAAAGCAGGACGTCAAGCGCTGAAGAGCTGGCTCTGAATGGGCAACTAAAGCGGCATCGTCTGCAAAGAGTAGTTCACGGACAAGTTTCTCTTGTGTCTTGGTGTGAGCTTGCAGGCGCCTCAGATTGAAGAGACTGCCATCCGTGCGGTACCGGATGTAAACAGCGTCTTCATTGTTGGGGTCTTTCATGGTGCTACTGTGTGATAGGGATTTGACATTAGCTAAGACTACCTCCATCTGTAAAATTCAGGAGATGGACGAAGAACACTACAAAACTCTGGCTTCTCCACAGCACTCAGTCACAAATGTTGCTGCATTCCAGGGTAGGTTCATGAGAAGACAAAAGTATGAGAGAAAAATGAAGAACCACCCAGAAAAATAAAATTGTAACACTGTTTATTGCTAACTGCAATAACTATGTAGCTGGAAGAGACAAATGTCCAGCTTTTGGTTAACAGGGCCATGTCTGTAACAAATGGAATCATTTTAAACAATGCTGAAAGCCCAAACAGACCTACATGAGGAGAACCATTCACCAGATAGAATCAGGCCAAGCTGATAGTGATACAGCTGAGGCACGCTCTGTCAATGGGCTAACCCTGCAAATGGCTGTTGATTCCACTGATGCACAGATAAAAGAAAACGATGACGCTTTTTGTCTCTCGGCAAGTTAACGACCCTTCAGTTAAAATGAAAGTTGACACAGGCGCTAAGTGTAACGTCTTGTCAAAAAAAGACACTGGAGTGAGTAAAGAGTGAAGAACAAATAAGAGCATGCATTAAATCCACAAGCCTTATTGCATAAGGGAGTGGCAAAATCCAAACGGTTGAGATGGTTGAGTTACAGTGCTACCTAGATGCCTATATACATTGCCATATTTCATTGTTCATCAGGATGTTCTGCTCGGTCTACCTGCATGTATTCAAATGGGGTTGATCTCATTCAGCAAAGGTGGTCACCAGTTAAGCTCAGAAGAATATCTGTCACATCAAATTCAAGCTAAATACAGCGACCTTTTCTTCCGGTGAGCTTGAAAAGCTATCCATAACCTATTCCGAGAGGCTTGACCCAGAAGTGAGACCATTTGTTCCTCCTCCATATCTCATTCCTGTGGACATGAAGGACAGAGTCAAAGCTGAGCTAAACAGGTTGCAGGAATTGGGTGTCATCACTCCGGTTTCTGAGCCAACTGAATGGGTATCTTCTATAATGGCCGCCAACAAAAAAAACAAACAAGAAATCAGAATATGCATCAATCCAAGAGACCTGAACACTGCTCTGAAATGGCCACACTGTGGAAGAAGTGGCTGCACAAATGTCGAATGCACTGTGTTTTCGGTCTCAGATGTGAGGAACTCCTTTTGGCAGATTTCACTTGACCACATATTGTCCTTGCTGACTGCCTTCAGTGCTTGTTTTGGTCACTGCAGATTACTACGGATGCCATTCAGCCTCAACTCTGCCAGTGAAGTGTTGCAGTGCTCCATGGAGCAGATATTTTGCTGGATATCCCTGTGCAATCGTAATCATTCAAGGAAATAACGTGGAAGAACACGATGCCAACTTGAGAAGGGTGCTCAACCGTGCTGGAGAGGTGAACTTGAGGCTTAATCCCCTCAAGTGCAGGTTCCAGCTGAACCAGGTCAGCTGTGTTGATCACGTTTTCACAAGTGAAGGCTTCAAAGCCGATCCCTCCAAATCAAAAGCAATCAGTGAAACATCAGTACCAGGAGATGTCCCAGCTTGGCAAAGATTCCTGGGGATGGTCAACTATCATGGAAAATTTATTCCAAATTCCAGTCAGCTCATGGCTCCACTGTGCCAACTACTGCACAAGGACAATGAATGGACTTGGCACGAGCAGCAGAAAAATGCTTTCGAAGCACTAAAGAAACACATGTCCTGCCCACCGGTTCAGTCTTATTACGATGTCAGTGACCCGGTGACACTTACCAGTGATGCTTCACAGTCTGGACTAGGTGCAGCCTGTTCGCGGGAAAGAAAACCCATAGCCTATGCTTCACGAACACTAACTGACACAGAAATCAGAGAGACTTAGATTGAAAAAGAGCTGTTGGCAATGTTCAAAATTCCATGATTATATTTACGGCAAATCGGTGACCATAGAAACGGACCACCAGCCCCTGGTTGTTATACTGAAAAAACATGCAGCACCAACAAGACCTCAGAGGATGATGTTACGACTTCAAAAGCACAGCATCACCCTCATGTATAAAAGCAGAAAACACATGTACCTGGCTGGCAATCTACCTCAAGCTCCAGGAGCTCCACCATTCAGCAAGCTGATGAGGAAGACAACTTTGAAGTGATGACAGTCAACTACCTATCCACTTCTTGCTTGGAGGAGTTAAAGAGACGCACAGCAGATGACATAACCTTGAATGGCCCAGCGACAGCATAGTCTTCCACATGCCGTTCGTCCTTATTTTCCTTTCAGAGAAAACTAACTATTGAAGACGGGGTCATCATGAGAGCGCGAAAGGAGTGATGAACCATCAATTACTCCAAAGACTATTGTGGAGAAACCAATAGGCTTTTATTCACTTAAGAACATTAGCACATCCATACTGTCTGGTTGTCCTGCACTGAGCTGCAGGTGGCTGTGGAACAGAATATAGGAGCGGAGCCTGTAGGGAGGGGCCACAGGTGCAATTGGTCAATAGGTGTCCCTGATCAGACAATTATACATAACAATAGTTTATTCATTCACCCCTTGTTTTTTTTCTGAAAGAGTCCCTTGGGGTGAAGTGGAACTTACAAGCTTACAATTCAAAGTCACAAGTTCAGGATTTCAGGTGGTCTGGTTGCTCGCTGGGACCGTCAAAGCACCGGTTGTGGCTGTGATGCCACAGTGGGGTCCTGGATGGTCTCAGGCTCGTCAGTGTTCTGATGGTGAGTAGGTGCCAATGAGTCAGGTGTAACCTCCCTCAAGATAGAGGCAGGGTACCAGGGGTCAAATGCATTGTGTGTTTTCCATGTTGAGGGGGGGGGGGTCCCTGACAGAGGCGGTGTCTTGGTGTCCATCCGGGTATGCCACGTAGGCATATTGGGGGTTGGCATGGAGGATATGGACTCTTTCAACCGGGGAGGATCAGGGTTATGCCTCCTCACATGCTTCTGGAGTAGGACGGGCCCTGAAGACACCAGTAGTGTGGTCCCAGTTGCAGATTTCCTGAGAAAGGAAAACATACGTTCATGCAGTGTGGCACTGGTGGCCATACCTAGCAGGGACCTGATGGAGTGGAGGTCCTCTGAGAGGATCTCTCACCAACAGGAGACTGGGAGGCCCTTAGTCCACAAACCAAAAGGACTGCGTTCCAAACTGTAGTGTTCTCCCTCTCAACTTGCCCGTTGCCCCAGGGATTATAACTCGTGGTCCTAATTGTTGCAAAGTCTCTGGCCAACAGGTACTGGTGCAGCTCATCACTTATAAAAGATGGCCTCCAGTATTAACTTGGGTTCTTTTCTTATGATCCTCAGTGGGTCCCCAATTATGCCGAGAAGGCCCGTGCCCAAATTATATCCGCATCCTCCCCCGGCAGCAGAGGACAATGCTGCATTCAATCACATTAAGGCAGATATCGCCAAGCCACAATGCTGTGGACGAATTCACCCCATTTCAGGTGGAAAGTGATTAGTCAGACTTCACCCTAGCAGTAACCCTTAACCCAGTTATTACTGGGGAAGCCAAATAGAATGAAAATGCTCAGTGGGCTTTGATGACTTTGGCACCCGTCATATCCGAGCAGGAGATGGCAAATAGAAACCGGGAGTATTCATCGATGATGTTTAGAAAATACACATTGCAGTCAATGGAGTGCAGGGGTCCTTTAAAATCACTCAAAAGGGCAGGTGCCCTGTCTGGCCGATAGAAATGCGGCTTGCACTCAATACAGACCGGGCAGTTCTTTGTCATAGATCTGATCTCATCGATGGAGTATGGCAGGTTGTGTACGTTGACCAAATTTAAAAAACCTGTTAACTCCGGGGTGACAGAGATCATTATAAAAGTTTTGCAGTCAGTCGATCTGTGAGCTGGCACAGGTCCCATGGGACAGTGCGTCTGGCGGCTCATTAAGTTTCACCGGGTGATACTGAATATCGTAATTGTAGGTGGACAATTTAATCCTCCTCCTCAGTATTTTGTCATTTTTTTATTTTACCCCACTTCTGATTGTTAAGCATGAATGCAACTGCATGTTGATCAGTCAGCTGGGTGAATCTCTTACCAGCGCGGTGCTGCACTACCTCGACAATGGCCTAGGCTTCTTTCTTGACCAAGGAGTACTGAATCTTGGGGCGCCGTAGGATATGTGAAAAGAAGGCTACTGGCCTGCCTGCAGGGTTAAGGGTTACTGCTAGGGTGAAGTCTGACTAATCGCTTTCCACCTGAAATGGGGTGAATTCGTCCACAGCATTGTGGCTTGGCGATATCTGCCTTAATGTGATTGAATGCAGCATTGTCCTCTGCTGCCGGGGGAGGATGCGGATATAATTTGGCCACGGGCCTTCTCGGCATAATTGGGGACCCACTGAGGATCATAAGAAAAGAACCCAAGGCACCTCCTCAGGGCCTTGAGACTGTGTGGGAGGGGAAGCTCCAGGAGATGCCGCACTCAGCACAGCCAAGAATGGCCAGATGGGTTGTATGAAACATGAACTTAGTCTTGTTATATGCAAAGTTAAGGATCTTGGTTGTTTTGAGAAATTTCTGGAGATTGGTGTCGTGGTCCTGCGGGTCATGGCTGCAGATGGTGACGTTATCAAGGTACGGGAAGTTAGCCCGCAACTTGAACCGATCTACCATGCAGTCCATCTCCTGCTGGAAGACCGATATGCCATTCATGACACCAAAAGGGACCGTCAGGAAGTGGTAGAGGTGGGAATCCGCCTTGAACGCCACATACTGGCAGTGCTCTGGGTGGATAATAATTTAATGATATACTGATTTCAGGTCAATGGTCAAAAAGACTTGATACTGGGCAATTTGGTTGGCATGTTTGCAATGCATGGAAGGGGATATGCATCAAATTGCATGTATCTGTTGATGGTTTTATTGTAGTCGATGATCATCCCATTCTTTTCCCTATTCTGTACTACCACTACCTGTGCTCTCCACGGGCTGGTGTTGGCTTCAATAATCCCCTCCTTGAGTAAGTGATGTACCTTGGCCTGGATGAAGGTCCTGTCCCTGCAAAGCACTGCTTATTTTTGGTGATGGGTTTACAGTTGGCAATTCTGAGTGTGGAGTGCCCACAGGTTGTGTGTGGTGAGATCGAAAACTGTTGATTACATACAGTGAGGGGTGGAGGAGGCCCATTGAACTTCATCGTCACCCTTTTAAGGTGACACTGAAAATCCGGTCCCAATAGCACAGCAGCGCAGAGCTACGGCATTATCGTCAGTCTAAAGTCTTTATATTCAGTACCCTGCACCATTAGAGTCACTACGCAGAAGCCCTGGACATCCACTGTGCCCAACCTGGATGCTAAGGAGATTTTCTGGTCCACCAGTAGAACTGTAAGAGAAAAATGCCACACTGTGTCCAGGTGTATAAAGTTCGCTGTGCTTCCACTATCGAATAAGCAACTCGTCACATGGCCATTTACCTGAATATCCATAATTGACCTGATAAGTTGTTGCAGGCTGTCTTGGCTGTGCGTGATGGAGGCACATCACTGTTGTGGGTAGTAGCAGTGTCCAAATGACAATTCTGTGTCCTGAAGATGGAGCCGAAGATGGTGGCCCCTATGGACCACACACGGCGCTTCTGTGTCCTGAAGATGGCGCCAAAGATGGAGGCCTCCACAAATTGCACATGGTGCTGCTGGCTCCAGGTGATGATGGTGTCTGGGACGGCAGGCAGCATGATTTTCACGTAGCACTGCTAGGAAGGGGTTTGGACTTACATACTTTGACATAGTGGCCATTTTTCCCACAGCTGGAACAAGCTGAATCCTTTGCTGGGCAGTGTTTCCTCTGATGCTTGCCCAGGCCACAGAAGTAGCACTTTGGGTGGTCCCTTAGCACCACGGCTGTGGTTGGATCGCCACCAGAGCCGGATGAATGCAGCAGGAGGTGGTCGTGGATCATTGCTGCTGTGATCGTGTCATTAGTGGAGTGAGGGGGTGGCGGTGCATCTCTAGATGGTGGCCATGTTGTCAGACAAGTAAGCCTCCATGTTCTGGAGAGCCACCTCCAGTGTATCTGCCAGCTCAACTCCTCTCCACAGACTAAGCTCCCCTTGCTCCAGGAGTCTCTGGCGGACGTAGTTCAACCTGATCTCCATGACATAGGCATCCCAGATCAGGTCCTCAGTATTCTCCGTGGCAGACATGGCCTTCCCTTCAGAGACCCTGCCAAATGCTCGCAGGGCCCGAAGATATTCAGCAATTGGATCACCGTGTCATTGCTTTTGAGTCACTTGGAGATGTCTGGTATAGATTTTATGGATATGGTGTTCTTTGAGAATGTCCATGGCTTCCTGGTATGTTGTAGCATCCCTGTTCATGGAGTACACCAGGGTGCCGATCCAGGAGTGCAGCACTTGCAGTTTGTTGGTCTCTGATCGCACAATGGTAGAGGAGGCCTGCAGGAGTGGTTAAACAGAGCAGCCAGAGCTCGAAGTTGGTGGATGCCTCTGGCGATTGAGGGTTGATTTCCAGCTTTTCTAGGAAAATCTGCTCCATTGTTAAAAAAATACTTTAAGTAAATAAAATTGATGCACCATCAATTACTCAAAAGACTATTGTAATGAGACCAATAGGTTTTTATTCACTTAAGAACTCAGGCATCCATACTGCTGTCCTGCTCGTGTTTGAGTGCAGTAATAAGAGTTATACCAAAAAAAGACAGAGACCCTTTATAAGTAGCTTCATATCGACCAATTTCTTTATTGAATGTCGATTATAAAATAATAGAAAAATTATTGGCCAATAGACTTGCAAACTATTTACCAAAATTGGAACATGCTGATCAGGCTGGTTTTATTAAAAATAGGTATGCTTCTGACCATATTCTTAGAGCGATTTTATTGATCAATGCTTCACGATAGTGACCTGATCTACCATTGGTAGTTGCACGAGATGCTGAGAAAGCTTTTGATAGGGTCAAATGGAATTTTTTTTATTTAAAGTGTTAGAGAAATATAAGTTTGGACCCTTTTTTATTGGTTGAGTGAAAGCATTATGTAAAAAATTCCTGTAGTTAGGGTGACGACAAATAGTCAAACCTCTTCTTTCTTTATATTATCATGTTCTACTCGTCAAGGTTGCCCTTTGTCGCCAGCTCTATTTGCATTGGTCATTGAATCTTTAGCTCAGGCTATTAGACAGAATGAGAATATTAGAGGTATAAAGTTATCAGATGAGGAATATAAGATCAATTTATTAGCTGATGATGTTTTGATATATTTAACTAATCCAGAATGATCTTTAACTTACTTGCAAAAATGTTTGGAACGATATGGTAAATGATCAGGTTATAAAGTGATTTCTGAATGAAACTATGACCATTGTAGACAAATTACTAAACTTCGATGGACTGATAAAATTAAGTATTTAGGGATAATGATGGATGTAAATATTCAATCATTGTATAACTTAAATTACATACCGTTATTGAGAAAGATTAAAGCTGATTTGATTAAATGGAAGGATTTACCTTTGTCTTTAATAGGTCGAGTAAACTGTATTAAGATGAATATTTTTCCATGAATCCAATATCTTTTTCAATCGATTCCTTGTTCCCTGTCAAAACTTTTTTTCAAGATTTAAATAAAGCATTTTGAGAATTTTTATGAAAGGGAAATTTAGAAAGAGTCGCGATGCATAAATTGACTTGGAAGTATGCTTTGGGAGGTTTGCAATGACTTCATTTCCAAAATTATTACGAGGCAGCTCAATTAAGATTTATTAATCTTAAGTTAGATGTTACGTGTCCCCCTAGTTGGGTCAAGGCAGAATTGGCTGGTACATCGGAACCTTGTCCACATCAATTTGTATTTAAATGGAATTGTGTTTTTCTACAAAGATATGATGTACCAGTCCTGAAGCACTTATTAGTGATTTGGAATAAAATGAATTTATTAATAGGTTCCAAGGGTAAAATATCAGTTCAGGCTCCAATATATCAAAATAAGTTAACTCCTTTTACATGGAATAATAGATTTTTTAAAAATTGGCAAAGTAAAGGAATAAAATCATTACAGGGTTGCTTTGATGAGGGTGAATTTTTATCATTTAATCAACTTAGAGAGAAATTTGGAATTTCAGGGAATTCTTTGTTTATTATCAAATTAGAGCGTTAGTAAAAAAAAAACATTTGGAAGAGAAATGAAAATTCCTAAGTTGACAAAATTTGAGTCTATGATTTTTCATTTTTCGGATAAAGGTTTTATCTCAGAGATGTATGTTTTGTTACAAGACACTATGGAAAAAATAAACTTAGATAAATCTAGGATTAAATGGGAAAATAATTTAACTTGTGATATTGACCAGGCTGACTCGGAGAGGATGTATTTGGAAGGTGCGAATAAATTGTTTAATGTAAGACACAGTATGATTAATTATAATTTTTTGCATCAATTATATCTACTCCTGAGAAATTGAGGAAATGTGGATTTTGTAATTCAGAGTTGTGTTTTAGATGTGGATTATATGTTGGAACTTTTTTTTTTACATTCGGTCTGGCTTTGTGATAAAGTTCAATCATTTTGGTATAAAATTTCTTTAAAATTCAATTTTTATTAGATCCCAAAATTTTCTTGCTGGGTTATATTGTTCCATTTTTGGACTTGGGGTTAGATAAGTTTCAGACAGTCTTTTTTGCATTTAGCATTGACAGTTGCAACTTCTTGGAAAGATGAAGTTGAGATAAATGTAAATCCATGGCATAATGAGTTGCTGTCCTGTATTTATATGGAAGAAATAACTTATAATCTGCAAGATAATTATGATTTTTTAAATTAAGATGTGGTCGCCTTATTTGAGATGTATGAACTTTTATGACGCTTCTCCACTTTTACATCTGTCACACCCGGAACTGTTTTCCTAAAACTGTAACAACGACGTAGATTAGTCATTGAGAACATGTTGGCGGATTAAACAAAAAGGTTGGAACTTCCTGCTTGCTGCCCAATTAACCTACACCCCCTCATGGGTTGAAATGGCCTGTTTACTCTGTCCAAATAAAAGTATAACTTTGGCCACCCTGGATTTAAAAATTCATAAAGGATATAAAAAAAAATACCACCAGTTTAGAACTCATTTCAGTAGCACTCAATTATCTAAAAATTTATAATCAAAAATATCACCTAACAGCAATATGAGCATTTTTGAACAAACCTTGGATTCGACCCAATTAATTAGATTAATGTAAAACTAACAATGATAAAGTTATTAAGACTCAGTCAAACATACTATAATATCAAGTGTAGCATTCAAATTACAAAATGACACCACTTTACTGAAGTTGCTCAATTCTATTTCATGTAGAAAATCTGTGGTTGATCGACTATGTACATCTCTGGAATGTATATTAAAAAAAAATTGTGATACATTTGTAATCCTTCACCAGAATTTGCAGTTGTCTCACATGCATAGGGCAGGTCTTGGTTTAAAAAAAAAACTTGTAGATTAAGGGATGGTGCACACACAAACAGTCCCAAAGCAGACCATGATGCAACCAGTCAGTATTCTTTCCACAGAACATCTGCATAACTGGTTTTTGAAGACATACCAAATCTTAAATTTTTTAGCAAGTAGAGGCAATGGTGTGTTTTATTCACTGTTACATCACTGTTGCTGCTGCCAGGAAAAATCCTCCAGCTTTCAAGAACTTGTAGGTACAGTAAAATCCCTATTATTGGAAAACAGTCATCTGGTAACTCAAATATCCAGCAAAAAAAAACCTGAATGAATAAGACTCAGCAAGGGAGTGCTGAGACTTCGTTGAATATGCATTTTGCCCCACTGAACTAGCAATGCCCCTCAATGTGCACACAATTTTTTTGCTGTCACCACTTGCGTGGAGTCGGGCCGGGTTGTCAGTGCTATGAAAGTGCGCTGAGGGCTCGATCGGGACAATTGCGTGGAGGAAATTCAGGTTGACAGTGTAAAGAAGGTAGGCCGAGAGCCTGACCGGGACTACACTGTTGTGAAGGTGAGTTGAGTTGTCATCAAGAGGAAAGTGTGCTGAAGGTCTGCGAGGAGGCGAGTCGTGTTTTCAGTGCAAGGAAGTTGCACCAAGAGCATGACCGGGACACTTGCGTGGAGGTGAGTCAGGTCATCAGCATGGGGAAGGTGCGTCGAAGGCCTGGCCGGGACACTTGCGTGGAGGTGAGCTGAGTTGTCAGCTCAAGTAGGGTGGTAACGTTTCAATAAAGTTGTGTTGGAATGAAATAGTGGCACACAGGATGAAGAGCCAGCTGATGCCGCTCCCTATACCTGCTTAGTAACCATCTTTTATCTTTATTAGTATTCAGATTATTAGTAAGGCTTGGGTGGGGGGGAGTAATTATGACGGTGGCATAATTAGCGCAACTCTTTTACAGCGCCAGTGTCTGGGGTTCATATTTAAATTTTGTATGTCACAGGAATTACCTGATTAAAGTGAACTTTACATAATTAAAGACTACAGTACTGATTTTTCTTTCTAATTACTTCATATTTTGCACTGCCTTTTAAACTGTGTGCATAATTAATGGAGGTGCATTAGTTAGGCATCGAAAGAGTGAGTCTCAGTCAACTGGAAAATTCACATATCCAACATCCACGATCCCCACAGGTGTCATATAATTGGTGTCAGACTATCCCTCTCCATTGTCACACCACTAATGAAGAGAGGCAGGTGTATGGTCCCTTGCTCCCTCCTTCCTAAAATCCACAATACGCTCTTTGGCCTTGATGACACTGAGTGGAAGATTATTGTTCTAACATTACTCAATCAGATTATCCATCTCCATCCGATATTCTGATTCATCATTGCTTTTTATCCGGCCAGCAATGGTGGCATCATCAGCGAATGTATAAATTGCGTTGGAGCAGAACTGGCCATGTAGTCATGAATGGACAGGAAATAGAACAGTGGACTAAGCATCCAGACTGATGACCACATATTCAGGCATAATCACGAGCTGGGCAAATTTAATCTAGATAATTACTATTACGATAGCCATCTTCTAAGCAGTGAAATAAATTTTGCCAAAACCATTGATTCAAATTCGCATCTCAGATTCATCATCGGATTAAGACTCAAAGCGCAAGAGTTTGGCAGTGTTTTACAAAATGACCAGGATCAAAGCAAAACTGAGGTCAGTGGAGGTCAGCTGAAAAGTAGCTGTCGACATACCAGAAGCTCAAAACATCATAATTGTGAAAGGCAAGAAGAAATCGCACGTTCTCTGCCTTCTCGGTCAGTGTCTTTGGATTTGCAGTTAGTTCAGCGAACAATCATTAAAGATTCAAGCAACAGTGCAGGTGGTATGGTTAGTGCAGAGGTTAGCGCTATGAGGTTTACTGTGCCAGTGACCTGGGTTTAAATCCGCCACTGTCTTTATGGGGTTTGTATGCTCTTCCCAGGGTTTCCTCCAAGAGCTCTGGATTCCTCCCACCCTTAAAAACGTATGAGAGTAGCAGGTTTAATTGGGCGGCATGGGTTCAAGGGCAGGAAGGCTTGTTACCGTGTTCTATGTCTAAATTTGCTGTTAATATTTGGTCTGGAGGCCATTACTGGACCCAGAATAATGCAGCCAGAACTCACTGTATTAATCTACAAATTAAAGGCTTGCAATTTAAAGACAACTTTAAAAGTCCACAGCACTTTATAGACAATTTTGAAATATAGATGTCACGTAGCTAACAAAAACATCCAATTTCAGTGAGCTCCCATAAGTAGCAATCTGATAATGGCTACATAATGTTTTATTCAAGGATAAATAATGATCAATGTAGAACATATACTGTTTTGAAAAGTGTCATTGAGTCTGACGATGAAAAAAAGCAAATAGAACCTTGCTTAAAGTTTCATCCAAAAGATTGTATTTTTTAATGGATCTGCTTTTCCTTGGCATAAATGAGAAATTTCTGCAATGGATCTTGAATTCACAACTACTGGTTTAAACGGCACTACTATTTTCACAACTTCCTCAGCTCTTCAATATCTGAATCATTGATTCTCATAACATGATGATCCTGGGAATTATAAATGACCTGAAACTTAATTGGACCCAATCATTTTTTTTTGGGCTCCAAGTGTAGATGGGATGGTTGGATGGGGATGGGCAGATGTAGAGAGGTGAAACAGAGGCAGATAGGAACCTTCTATCAAATATCCCCTCATTCTTCTACGCTCCAGGGAATAATATACTAGCCTGATAACCTTTCCCTGTAATTCAGTTTCTGAAGTCCGGGAAACATCCTACTAAATCTTCTCTGCACTCTTTCTATCGTATTGATATCTTTCCTGTAGTTAGGTGACCGAAAGTGCACATCAAATAGTATTCCAAATTTACCACAACATCTCCACTCCTATACTCAATACTTTGATTTATGAAGGTCAAGATGCCGAAAGGTCTCTTTACAATCCTATTTACCAATGACACCACTTTCAGGGAGTTATATATCTGTATTCCAGGTCCCTCTGTTGTACCACATTCCTCAGTGTCTTACTATTTTCCATGAATGTTCTTTCTTGGCTATTTCTTCCAAAATGCAACATCTCACATTTGCCCTCATGAAATCTGAGCCCATTTTTCTAGCTGGTTCAGATCCTTTTGCAAGCTTTGAAACCCTTCTTTGCTGTCCACTACGCCTCCACTCTTAGTATTCCAAGCCTGGTTTCATCAACAACTTGTGCAACTGATTAATTGCATCACAGCCTGGTTTGGAATTTCAACTGCCCAGGAATGCAGAAGGCTTCAGAAGGAAGTAAGCATAGCCAGGTCCATCACAGGTTCTGACCTCCCATCCACTATGTGAGGTACTACCTCAAGAAGGCAACCAAAATCATAAAGAAACCCCACCACCTTGGTCACAACCTCCACTCACTGCTTTCTTGAGGCACAACGTCTAAAAGCCAGCCTATCTGGGTTCAAGTACAATTTATTTCCATCAGCTATTAGTCTCTTGAACCTCCCCTTGTTACACTAATCATGGACTTCTCTGACACCGTACCAGTGCCATCTGCACGACTACAAGTCACTTTGTTTTGCACTTGGATTATTTTGAATATTTCTGGTATTTCAACATTTCAGTTGTTTACTATTGTAGGTTTTTTTTACAAGTACCTATATGGATGCAGCAAGTGAGAATTTCAATGAAAGTGCACATTGTAAAATGCATTTGATAATGAATGTTATCAATCTCATGATCATATCATGAGGTCTCAACATTTGTACCCAATACCCTGCCCATTGAAGATAAGCATGTTTTAACACTTCTTTACCACTCTTTCCACCTGAGTTGCTACTTTCAGGGAACTATGTACCTATCACCCTAGGTCTTGCTCTTCTACAACCCCCTCCAACACCATTATTTATTGTTTAGTTTTATCCTGCTTTGATTTACCAATGTGCAACACATCACACTTGTTAGAGTTGAATTCCATTTGCCATCTTCACAACTGCTCTAGGACCTGTTGTAAATTTAAATATCCCTCTTCACTGTTTACTCCATCATCAATTTTGATGTCATCTGCACATTGCTGGAGGGATTCAGTGGGAAAACAGTGTCGATGGAGAAAGGCCTGACCATATATCACTAACGGGAAATCTTTCAAGTGATGCTGGAGGATCTCAGTGGGTCAGGCAGTATCCATGGATATAAGTGGTCGGTCAGACCTTCAGGTTGGGATCCTTTATTGAGATTAAAATAGGAAGGCATGATATCAAGTATATGAAGGGGTTAAAAAAGCAGGGGAAGAAACTGGGAAAGATGTAACAGGAAAGTGGGATTGACAAGGAGAGGGAGAGATCACTGGGAAGAGGGGAAGGTGAGAGGGAGTTGTGAGAACAGAAGAGGAGAGATCACTGGGAGGATGGGAAGGTGGGAGGGAATTGTGAGAACAGAAGAGGGAGAGATAACTGGGAGGAGGGGAAGATAAGAGGGAATGTGAGAACAGGAGAGGGAGGGATCACTGGGAGGAGGAGAAGTTTGGAGGGTTGGAGGGAATCTGAGAATAGGAGAAGATAAAGAAGAGATGCAAACAGTGGAGCCAGATAGATTCAAGATTCAAGATTGTTTTATTGTCATGTGAAAATGTAATATTAGACAAAATTTCCTTCAGTCTACCATAAGGCAAAAATTTGGCATCAGTAGAAATTGCCCGGCACAATTACAGAGAGATAAAGAGAAGCAAAGGAGAATCTTTCCCCCCACCCCCACTCCCCCCAGAGCCATTGAGTCCCTATGGATTCTCCTCCAGTGCCCCCACAGCCTCTGCCGTCCAAACCATTAGCAACCCTAGCTCCAGATGCACACCTCTGACACGACTAGGAAGCCTGCAGCTCCCTCTTGCATCCCTGTTCTGATACCTGGCCCCCTTCAGCCAATCCTGAGCCAGTCTCCAGCAGTCTACAGCCTGTGTGCGGCACCCTTGACCACAGTTGTCAGCAGCCCACATGGGTTTCCCACCTCACATTGGCTGTGTTTGAAGTGGGAATGTCCTAAATTGGAAAAAAAAAACCCAATCTATGTTCATGCCATTGAGTCTAAGGCTGTCCAGGAAGAGTGTGATGTGTTGTTCCATTTGACCTCAATCTGGCAATGGATGAGGCCAAGAATAGAGGTGTCTATTTACAGTAACAGGCCTTTTCAGCTTACGAGTCCATGCCAGCCAAATACACCCAATCCATCTACACTTCTAGTATGCTTTTGAATGGTGGGAGGAAACAGGAGCACCACATCGAAATCCACACAGAAATAGGGAAAACGTACAAACTCCTTATAGACAGCGCCGGATTCAAACCTCGGTCCCGGTCTCTGGCTCTGTAACAGCTTCTCTAACCATGTGGGGATGGTGAGAAGAATGAGAATGGTAGGCAACTGGGGGACCTTTTTGCTCCACAACTACACCACAGGGGTTTGACAAAGAAGTCACCTTATCTGCGTTTAGTCTCACTGATGCAGTAGATTAGGTTGGGCAGGGTGCATGTAAAGCCCTGCCTCACCTGGATGGAGGGGATGGGGAGGGAAATGTTGGGACAAGATTTGCACTTTCTTTGATTACAGCAGGAAGTGCCTAAAGGGAGTACAAAAATTCTTTGTCAAGATGCACATAATCCATTGAGTGAATAACTAACCAGTTACTAAAGTTATTATCTTAAATAACTGATCATTTATTAATTGGAGAATCATTAACAGATCTGAAACTTAAACACTATGCAAATAATTGGTGCCAACCACAACTGAGGTCAGAAAGGTTCATTAAAGCAGTGGTGAGGTTGATATAAACTCACAAGATTAGTTTAGAATTAGCCTTCTTTGATCACTGACAAGTTGGCAGCAATAAATTGCCATCTTATTGAAAATAGTTCAGAACTGGAAATTAAAATTGGGAGAGATGTGTGGCAGAATTGATATGGTGTGATTTATGTTATCACCAAAAGGCAAACCTGTCTCCCATGTGATTACAGAGTTTATACAAGCTTTCCTTGACTTGTTGTGTGGATGTATCAGCTGCTTTGCATGCCTCTGGGGGCTGCTATTGGTCTTCTGAGATGTCAGTGCATCTTACAGATGAAATTCTTTCCTCTTGGACATGCTCCATGGAAAACTTGCTTTCTGCTCCCCGACGTGGAACCAAATCAGTTGATTCAATTCACACCGCTCTTTACTTTCAGGAAACTTTTGAATCTAATTGATGCTGTTAGATCCAGATATTATTCTCTGCAATCCTTAATCTCACCCACCTGTTCCTTTGCCAAAAAAGGTTTGCTTTCCCACTTACTGAAGTACTTTTATAAGAACTGGATATCTGAAGAGAATGGGGAAGGGACTATGTAAATGCAAATTCTTTTGTTCTGTCATTTCTAGTTCCAATGATCATATACGCTGTTGATCAAAGCAAGATGCTATATGAATGAAAGTCTTACTTCTTAATGGTTAGAAATCACAGAATAGGTTATATTGGAGAAAAACAGAACACAATAGAAAAATTTTCAGGTGATCAGCAGTCCAAAATCCATAAAATACACCCAAGAGCTTTTAGGAAGCAAAAATATAAATTGTCCAGTGTTATTAAAGACACGAGGCCTACAATACTGGAAATGGAGCCAAAAGCAAATTGCAGGAGAAACCCAGCAGGTCAAAAAGAGTCTCAGGAGTCACAGGGTCTCGACCTGACACCAGTGTCATTTTCTTATATTTCCAATTTCTATTCCCTATTGTATAACCAATTTGATTGACACTTGCATTGGAATAGTTTAACCCAGTGGTTTTCAAACTTTGACTTTCCACTCACATACCACTTTAAGTATTCCCTATGCCATAGGTGCTCTGTGATTAGTAGTACGAGTGGAAATAAAAAGTTTGAAAACCACTGTTTTAATTGTACCTAATTATGTAGAATATTAGCTATAGAATATCTAGTTATGGGAATTATGGAGAAGAAACCATCACACAGACTTTGCCAGTAGGCTAGGACAGAAAGAGTAACCAAGGACATTCCAGACAGGAATCAATTCTCACCTCTTCTACTGAGCCATATCCTACTGCCTGCCTGATATCTTTAACACAATAGTGCTAACTGACTACAGCTATCCAGTCATCTAAAATCCAGAAAGCTCCAAAATCCGGTAAATGGGGATAGAGGCGGCAGGCCGGCTGGCACTTTGGGGAGGCGGCGGGCAGCCAGCGCTTGGGGAAGGCAGCCGAGGGACCGGCGCTTTGGGGAGGTGGCCGGGCGGCTGGCGGTT
The DNA here is from genome assembly GCF_036971445.1 of Narcine bancroftii. Taxonomy (NCBI): domain Eukaryota; kingdom Metazoa; phylum Chordata; class Chondrichthyes; order Torpediniformes; family Narcinidae; genus Narcine; species Narcine bancroftii. The sequence continues at coordinate 19,069,369 of NC_091471.1, forward strand.
GGGGGAAGCTGCTGGGCAGCTGGCACTTGGGGGAGGTGGCTGAGGGACTGGCGCTTGGGGAGGCAGCCGAAGGACCGGCTCTTGGGGGAGGTGGCCGAGGGTCCGGCACTTGGGGGAGGCTTTCTGTAATCCAGAAAAATCTGAAATTCGGAACACACTGTCCCCCAAGGGTTCCGGATGAAGGATTGTGTACCTGTACTGTGATAGTACAGATTCTATCACCAATGTGTATATGTACATATGTACAGATGGTTGTGTAGGATGACTGTGATTGGCTGAGAGTGTAGCCACACCTACTAGCAGGTCTTAAAGGATTGCTCCTAGCCAGACCAGGTCATTCTGGACTGGTCGACCTACTTGTGATATGCTCCAGTCTTTTCAAAATGTTTTAGTTAATAAAATTGTAGAGCGCGTCGAAAGAACCAAAGACTTGTGGATCCAAACCAAGACTTTTATTAACTAAAAGACTGGAGCATATCACAAGTAGGTCGACTAGTCCAGAATGACCTGGTCTGGCTACAAGGGATTGGGGATGCTGGATTCGTGTCGCCGGCAGGCCCGTAGGATGCGGCCACTGCTTCGCTCAATTCCTCAATGGCGTTGTCGACAGTCTGGCCTGAGCTGGTGGGGTGGTGCTGGTATGACCTGGAGGAGAAGGAATAGGGGGAGGTTGGGTTAAAGGCACTGCTGCAGTCCCTTACCGAGACTGTCCTCCCGTCCATCCGGGTACTCAATGTAGGCATAATGCGGGTTCGCATGGAACAGAGTCACTCGGTCAACCAAGGGGTTGTTCTTAGAGTACTGGCCGTAGCATTGTAAAAGGACCAGACAGGAACTATGAGCCATGCAAATATGGTCGTACCCGACTCGAATTTCCTCGGGAAAGAGAACATCCTTTCTTGGGGATGGCATTGGTCGCGATGCATAGGAGGGAGCGGATGGAATGTAGGGCACTAGTGAGCACATCCTGCCAGCGAGAGGTGGGGAGACCTTTGGACCGGAGGGGAAGCGTAACCGCTTTCCAGACGGTGGCATTCTCTCTTTCGACTTGCCCATTACCATGAGGGTTATAGCTGGAGGTCCTGCTTGAAGCAATACCATGCTCCAGAAGGTACTGCCGCAGCTCTGCGCTCATAAACGAGGACCCCCTGTTACTGTGGATGTAATTGGGATACCCAAAGATGGCGAAGATGCTGTGCTATAACTGAGGTGACAGTCATGTCTGAGCAGGACACAGCGAATGGGAAGTAGGCCGTAGGGATGTAGGTGTTACGGTTGGTCAAAGGTAGAGGCCCCTTGAAGTCTACGCTGAGATGCTCTCCGGCCGGAAGAAGTAGGGCTTGCCCTCAACGCACACTGGGCAGGCTCGGGTCATGGATCAAATCTCCGCGACCATGTAGGGCAGGTTGCGAGCTTTGACAAAGTGTGCGAACCTAGTGACCCCTGGATGACAGAGCTGCTCGTGGAGTTTCTGCAGCCTGTCCAGTTGTATGTTGGTACAAGTCCCCCTGGAGAGTGCATCTGGCGGGTTGTTGAGTTTACCTGGCTGATACAGTATGTCGTAATTAAAGATGGAGAGCTCGATTCTCCACCTGGCGATTTTGTCATTCTTGATCTTACCTCGCTGGGTATCGCTAAACATGAAGGAGACCATGCATTAGTCAGTCAGCAGCGTAAAGCGCCTGCCATTGAGGTGGTGTCTCCAACATCGTACTGCTTTGACTATGGCCTGGGCCTCCTTCGGCTCTCAGGACCCTGGAGGGTTCTGGAGAAGAAGGCTACCGGCTGGCTGACCTGGTTCAAAGTGGTTGCCACTGCAAAGTCAGACGCATCACTTATGACTTGGAATGGAATGGACTCATCGATGGCGTGCAGCATTGCAACAGCGATGTCCGATTTGATGCGGTCGAAGGCCGCTTTGGCTTCGGTTGACAGGGGGAAGGAGGTGGTCTTGATGAGTGGCCGTGCCTTGTTGGCATAGTGTGGAACCCATTGGGCATATTAAGAGAAAAATCCCAGGCAGCGTTTGAGTGCCTTCTGGGTGGAGGCGGGGTGGGGGGGGGGGCAAGTCCATGAGGGTACACATGTGGTCAGGGTCCAGCATGACCACCCCATTCTCCACCACACAACCCAGAATTGCAATCCGAGTGGTCCGGTAGACACACTTGTCGAAATTGTAGGTCAAGTTCAGCCAAGTTCCAGCCTGAAAAAATTTCTCAAGGTTGCCATCATGATTCTCCGTGTCATGGCCTCAGATGGTGACATGACTCTGGCGACCCCAATCCCGGCACCATGGCGGTCACGCCGGATGGTCAGACCCCCTGACCGGTACATCCTCTAACCTCCATCCACCCTGGGGTCGGTTCTCAAAGAAGGGGTGAATGTGATAGTACAGATTCTATCACCAATGTGTATATGTACAGATGGTAGTGTAGGATGACTGTGAATGACTGAGAGTGTAGCCACACCTATTGGCAGGTCTTAAAGGATTGCTCCTAGCCAGACCAGGTCATTCTGGACTGGTCGACCTATTTGTGATATGCTCCAGTCTTTAGTTAATAAAAGCCTTGGTTTGGATCAACAAGTCTTTGGTTCTTTCGACGTGCACTACATGTACTACCTGTTAGACGTGATCAAAAGACTGCATTAAGCATCCAGCACCAGTCAGTACCTGAATGCCATTGTTTCTATTTTGAAGTGTTGGCCAACATTGTCAACTTCAAGAATTTAAGATTACTATGAAACTAGCCATTTATATCTGTAAATTGGAAACCAGAAATCAGGTGGGCCGAGAACGGATACTGATGTGTACTGAGAGCAACCCCTCCAGACTTCTGTTGATTTTTTGTATACCAGAAGGATGTTCTTAATTATGACTGGTACATGAGATTAACTGACCAACAACAAATCATTTCCCTGTCTTTAGGATTAGGATATGCAGAATGTAAAACGCAAGCTGTAGCAATACCTTCAAGGAAATGATATCTAATTTGTATTCAGGAAAATACCTTAACTATTGTACCCTGTGACTGTGTTCCTTGAATGAAACCAGTCTTCGCGAGTTGACCTTGTCTACCCAACACTACAGACTGCTCATTCCCGCTAACATTGCTCAAATAAAGTCTGTTTGAATTGTACTGTGTGGCTTGGTTGTACCTTTTGTATCTTTAACCGTTATGTGCACGGTTTCATAACTCCAAAGGAAATGGGCCGATGACAATTTTTCTCAAGCAAAATATTTCAGTAACAATTGGGTCTAGAACTGGGCTTCTCAACATTTTTCCACCCACTCACATACCACCTAAACCAATCCCTTACTCATCACAGAGCATCTATGGCGTAGGGATTGCTTAAGGCGACATGTGAGTGTAAAAAAAAGTTTGAAAACCACTCATAACCTATGTGGTATCAATCGCCACACACATTCCTTTCATTATTCCTGTTGACCATCATTCAATAAAACAATAATTTGCTTTTTTGTACTCTGATGTCTCAGGTTTCTATTCACAACTGTATTGCATCTGGTCCTGATAAGGCCTGACATCATTTTGGCCTTCTGTTCATGAGAGGATCCAGGCTCAATGACTAAATTACCATTTATCCTTTTATAATACTACAGCATTGGTACATTCTGATTTCACATGAGCCAAAGTATCAGGTAGGTCATTGACCTGATAAAATATGTAGCAGAAAAATTCTCCAGATGTTGCAAGTATGAAAAACTGAAGAGAAATAACTGGTTAGGCAGTCCATGCGGCATCTGTGGAAAGATATGACTAATGATTCAGGTTAAAAAAAAACCTTTGGAGAAACGCAGCGGGTTAGACGGAGGCAGAGAGATGGTTGCAGCTTCAAGTCGAGACCCTATGAGTCCTGAGATGCTCCTTGACCCGCTGGGCACCTCCTGCAATTTGCTTTTGGCTCCATTTCCAGCATTGGAGTCCTGTGGTGTCTTTCATAACACTGGACAACAAAGGTTTTTCTTCTGAACACTTTTGGGTGTATTTTATGGATTTTGGTCTGCTGATCATATACATCACCTGAAAACTTTACTATCATGTACTGTTTTTCAAGATATAACCTATTTTCTGATTTCCTGTCATATTTTAAGTCTACAGAGAGTCCTCGGGCTACGAATGCCTGACTTACAGACAACCCGTACTTACAAATGAATTGTGTCCCCAATTCATACGTTCCCATAATGTTACCTAATGAATGTCCATTTCCGGTATGCAAGATATTGATGAAATGGGAGAACTTTTAATCATGATCTTTTTTTTTCTAGCTAAACTGTTTTAAGAACTATTTCTTTAATTTTTTTTACAGTACTAAGACAAACATTTGACTAACTGATGCTAAATAAGAGCTGTATGTACCTGTTCTGACATTTACAAATCGACTTAAAGACAGATGTAGGAACTGGTCTTGTTCAATACCTGGGGACTTCCTGTACTAGTAAGTTACCCAAAAAGAAAGCTGATTTGGTCTCTCCTAGCATGCCTTGATGTGCACTCAATGCAGGTGGTATGCAAATGTTATCTTAGGCCTGAACATGCTTAGTCAAGATAGATGTAGGCAGGCTATAAAAGCAGCTCACATATACAGATGCTGAGCAAAACATTGATATAGATTGAATGCATGTAGATCCAGATGTTCTTCAGGCAATAGCATAATGAGTATTCTTAACAATAGCATTTATTGTTTTCAGGAATATTCAATACACCAGAAATGTCTCGTTAATGTCGCAATGGCTGCGATACATTTGTGGTGAGCATATGCTTAATGCTGAATTCAAGTTAATTTAATGTTTCTCCAACTTCCTACATGATACAGGAAATCTGAAATTATTTTTATGTTCAGCTTGAAATTGCTTTTCCTTATTATTTTTTCAGGAAGCAAACCTTTTTTTAAAAAAGTATTGTCCAGTGTTTTGAATTGATGAGACTTCCTAGGATTCATGAAATGATTCTTTTTTATTGCACCATGGTAACTGTGAATATTGATTATCTATCTTTTGTATTTATTATCTCTTTTCAATTTAATTTAATTTTTACAATTATACTGTTTATGAAGTACCTGATCGGCTGGAGCTAGTAAAAACTCCGGTGCATATGTACATGGTACCATGTGTATGACAATACACATTATTATTATCAAATTGTTGTTCTTTTCTGAATGTTGCATGGGGTTAATCACATCAATATTGGGCTCTGGATGGATGCAATTCAAAGACAGAGGAATTTTCAGGGAACTTTCAACTGCCACTGTCTCCATCTGCTGGTGGTAAAGGTCATCCAAGCATATGAATTCAGAGCAGGATGAAGCCAACTGGACCTTCAAGGTTTCTCCACCATTTAATAAAATGATGACTATTTGATTGTAGTCTCAAGTTCAAGTTCTTGTTTATTGTCACCTGAGTGTATGTATACACAACCAAATTAAAGCGCTGCAACCGTGTCTGCCTGTCCCGCATCGGACTTGTCAGCCACAAATGAGCCTGCAGCTGACGTGGACATTTACCCCCTCCATAAATCTTTGTCCGCGAAGCCAAGCCAAAGAAAAGAAGATAACACAAATTGCATGAAATAAATATTACTAAAATGTTATTAGAATATAATTCAAAGTTAATAAAATAAAATGTATGGACAGAGTAGATGTAGAAAGGTTGCTTCCTATGGTGGGAGAGTCGAGGACAAGGGGGCACAACTTTAGGATTGAAGGGTGTCCTCATAGACAGAAATGCATAAGGATGTATTCAGCCAGTGGTTGGTAAACCTGTGGAATTTGTTACTACAGGTGATTGTGGAGGCCAGGTCATTGGGTGTATTTAAGGCAGAGATTTCTAGATTCTTGATTAGACAAGACATCAAAGATAATGGGGACAAAGCCTGGCAGTGGGGGTGAGTGGGAAAATGGATCAGCTCTTGATTAAATGGAGGGGCAGACTCAATGGGCTGAATAACCTATTTCTGCTCCTATGTCTTATAGTCTCATGGAGCATCGTTCATTAGCTTCTGTCCATTCTTGAAGTTGTGATGCTTCTGTGCCTCCTTTCTGATGGAAGTAGGTCCAAGAGATTATTGGTACCCTCAACAATGCTTTGTGCCCTCTCCATAAAATGCTCCCAATTAAGGTCACAAATTGGAGGGAGAAAGACCTCAGTGGTTCTTCCAATCCTCTGTAAGCTCGAACTGTCCCTGGCCTAAAAATATTCAGCATCTCTTCTTCCACTGCCCATGAGACAAGACTTACAATCACTTAAAAGTTAAAATACTCTCTGATGATCCTCTACATTTTTAAAGGCTATTCTAGAACTTACCTCTAGAGGAAACATCTTCTCCACATTCACACCATTAAGATCACTCAGCATTACTCAATGATACCGGCCTCTTGGCTTCTCTATTCCTGCCAGGACTTTACTCCAAAGTTAGGCACATGCAATAAATTGCAAGCAGTCACGAGGCCATTTTTTTTTTGCAAGTGGAATCTATTCTGTCATTCAGTGGCCTGCAAAGTCGAATCCATCACAGACTTTGACACCAGGTTTAGTCTCAGAAGGGGACCAGATTAACCACCCCTGGCTGGGTTCATTCTAGGAGAGTATACCATTAAACTTTGCACCTCCAACTCATCCATCCTGCTCTTCGTCCTTCCTGTGGACACACAGCCTTTTACCTGGCGATCTGGAAGGTTGCATAATTACAGCATTAGTCTAAATAGAACAAGAAGAGTCTGTTTGGGCTTAAACTTATTCAATCTTGGCTGATCTTCCAATTCAATTTTAATTTAGTGATGTAGCATTTAAACACCACCTTCCTGCTCATATCCCCACATCCCTGAGCCCAACATTCTATACTTTGTGCCTCTGCTACCTCCCAGGGTTTAGAATTCCAGAGATTCTCCATCCTTTGGCCTTCGCTTTTCACACTAGGAAGTTTGGTTCTAGACTTCTCAGCCAGAGGAAACATCCACCCTGGTTCTAACATGTTAAGCCATCGTCATAGAATGCATAGAAATAGGCCCTGCAGCCCACCTTTTCTATGCCGACCAACAAGGCTAATCTATATGAATCACACTTGTAATGAATTTATTCCCAATCCCTCTATGCTCTGCTCATTCAAGTACCTGGCAAAGTATCTCTTAAATGTTGTTACTGCTCCTGGCTCCAGCACCACCTCTGGCAGTTCATCCCAAACACGAACTAGGGTGTGAAATATTTACCCCTCAGATCTCCTTGACCAATGTCGTTTCATTTGAGACACCCATACCCATTCTGTTTCTCCAAATTTCCTAACCCTAACTCCTGAGCTGTTCGTATGAGAGATACTATAGAGCAGGGGCGTTAAACTCAAATTCACAGAGGGCCAAAATAACTTGGACTAAGTCGTGGGCCAAACTAAATATTTATTGAAAATTTTCAACAACATCTGCATGTTTTCTCTTCTTTCAACATATGTAATGTTAAATTTTTTCTTATTAAAATAAATGTTTAATAATAGTTTTGCTTAAACTCTTTCCAGAAGAAGCATTAACAAATGAGAAATAAAATATTCAATAAATAATATTTCTCTATAGCCTTTAAGCTCCTTTTAAATGTATTTTTTTTTCACAAGCCAACAAGTCAAAAAAATAACAACTTGCTTCAATGACAAACAGGTTTGTCTTTTAAAATGATGAACATATAGTCTGCCTCCCACCTGTCTTGAAAGGTCCTGTTTTCTGTCTTTCGTTTGGCCATTTTTCGTAAGGGGTTTATTACATGTGAGTTCGGCGACAGGTCGCAGATGGTAATGAAAGTAAAGAGAGGAGGTGGGGGCGATTAGCGGGCTGATGGGCCGGCGCCAATGCATTTGCAAAGCATTCTGGGATTTGTAGTATTAGTTGTGCATGCGGTATACTGGCGCGGCGGCCAGCGGGCCAGCTCTAATACATATTTGATACGATCTTGCGGGCCAAATTTGGCCCGTGGGCCTGAGTTTGACATGTGTGCTATAGAGTAAATTGGGTGCATTCAACACTACAATGAACTTGGGAGTTTCTGCATTCTGTAGGGGCGAAAGAGTCCACTTTATTTCTCTCTATCGGTGTAGTTAGACAATGTCATCACATTTAATGGACTCTGTGTTGTTCCCAAGAGGCTGGAACGGTTGTGATTCATGAAACACAAGTATGCATGAAGGCTCTGGATTCCAGTAGATAGTGAAGCAGAGTTTATTGTCATACATATAAGCACAATGTACAGCTGCACCAAAGTTTTTACTTGCCGTAGCTAAACAAACATGTAGGATACACCAACCTCATTAATAAACACTTAAATGACCTCAAATGCAGGGACAGAAAAGAGAGATGATAAATATCAAAAGATAGATTCATAAATATTCATATTTGAATTCAGTACAAAAAATATAAAGTGACGTTTTGGTCATGGAGTCAGATTGTTTGGTGGTCCTGGGATAGTTTATAGAGATGGTTCTGGTGATATACGGAGGTACAGGCGTTTGATCACTGTTGGATAAAAGCTGTTCTTGAACATAGAAGTCCTGGACTTCAGGCTTCTGTACCTTCTGAGGAAGGTAGCAGCGAGAAGAGGTTGTGTCTTGGGTGATGGAAATCCTTTATTATTGTACTTTGGCTGCCTTCTTGAGACAGCACCTCATATAGATGCTTTCAATGGATAGGAGGTCAGTGCCCATGATGGACATGGTGAGATTTGTCTTTTGCATTCCTGGATACCTCAGGTACCCAAACGAGTCTGTGAGGCAACAAGTCAGTGTGCTTCTCAGTACACCTGTAGAAATTCAACAAAGTATTTATTGACACTGCCAAATCACTTCAGATTTCATGGAAAGTAGAGGCATTGTGTGCCCTTTTCATCGTTCCCTTGATGTGCTGGCTTCAGGTGACGTATTCTGATACGTGGACTCCAATGTTTTAGACAACACTGATCATTTCTTTATCATTTTCATTTAGACATGCAGTACAGTAACAGGCCCTTTTGGCCCATGAGACTGTGCAGCCCAACTGGACCCAATTAACCTACAACCCCTGGTATGCTTTGAAAAGCAGGAGGAAACCAGAGCACCCAGAAGAAACCCACGCAGACACAGGGAAAACACACAGACTACTTACAGACAGCACGTGATCTGAATCCTGGTCACGGGTGCTGTAATAGCACTGCACTAACCACTGCACTAACCACTGCACTAACCACTGCACTAACCACTGCACTAACCACTACACAAACCACTGCAATAACCACTGCACTAACCACTGCACTAACCACTGCACTAACCACTACACTAACTACTGCACTAACCACTGCACTAACCACTGCACTAACCACTACACTAACCACTGCACTAACCACTACACTAACCACTACACTAACACTACACTAACCACTGCACTAACCACTGCACTAACCACTACACTAACCACTGCACTAACCACTACACTAACCACTACACTAATCACTGCACTAACCACTGCACTAACCACTGCACTAACCACTGCACTAACCACTGCACTAAACACTACACTAACCATTGCACTAACCACAACACTAACCACTGCACTAAACACTGCACTAACCACTGCACTAACCACTGCACTAAACACTACACTAACCATTGCACTAACCACTACACTAACCACTGCACTAAACACTACACTAACCACTGCACTAACCACTACACTAACCACTACACTAACCACTACACTACCCACTGCACTAACCACTACACTAACTACTGCACTAACCACTGCAATAACCACTACACAAACACAACACTAGCCACTGCACTAACCACTGTACTAACCACTGTACTAACCACATCACTAACCACTACACTAGCCACTGCACTAACCACTGCACTAACCACTACACTAACCACTGCACTAACCACTGCACTAACCACTACACTAACCACTACACTAACCACTGCACTAAACACTACACTAACCACTGCACTAACCACTGCACTAACCACTACACTAACCACTACACTAACCACTGCACTAAACACTACACTAACCACTGCACTAACCACTACACTAAACACTACACTAACCACTACACTAACCACTGCACTAACCACTGTACTAACCACATCAATAACCACTACACTAGCCAGTGCACTAACCACTGCACTAACCACTACACTAACCACTGCACTAACCACTGCACTAACAACTGCATTAACCACATCACTAATCACTACACTAGCCACTGCACTAACCACTGCACTAACCACTACACTAACCACTGCACCCTCCACTGCACTAACCACTGCACTAACCACTACACTAACCACTACACTAACCATTGCACTAACCACTACACTAACCACTACACTAACCACTGTACTAACCACTACACTAACCACTACACAAACCACTGTACTAACCACTGCACTAACCACTACACTAACCACTGCACTAACCACTACACTAACCACTGCACTAACCACTGTACTAACCACATCAATAACCACTACACTAGCCAGTGCACTAACCACTGCACTAACCACTACACTAACCACTGCACTAACCACTGCACTAACAACTGCACTAACCACTGCACTAACCACTACACTCACCATTACACTAATCACTGCACTAATCACTACACTAACCATTGCAATAACCACTGTACTAACCACATCACTAACCACTGCACTAACCACTGAACTAACCACTACACTAACCACTGCACTAACCACTGCACTAACAATTGGACTAACCACTGCACTAACCACTACACTCACCATTACACTAACCACTGCACTAACCACTACACTCACCACTACACTAACCACTGTACTAACCACATCACTAACCACTACACTAACCACTGCACTAACCACTGAACTAACCACTACACTAACCACTGCACTAACCACTGCACTAACCATTGGACTAACCACTGCACTAACCACTACACTCACCATTACACTAACCACTGCACTAACCACTACACTCACCACTACACTAACCACTATACTAACCACATCACTAACCACTACACTAACCACTACACTAACCACTACACTACCCACTGCACTAACCACTGCATTAACCACATCACTAATCACTACACTAGCCACTGCACTAACCACTGCACTAACCACTGTACTAACCACTGTACTAACCACATCACTAACCACTACACTAGCCACTGCACTAACCACTGCACTAACCACTACACTAACCACTGCACTAACCACAGCACTAACCACTACACTAACCACTACACTAACCACTGCACTAAACACTACACTAACCACTGCACTAACCACTACACTAACCACTGCACTAACCACTGCACTAACCACTGCACTAACCACTACACTAACCACTACACTAACCACTGCACTAAACACTACACTAACCACTGCACTAACCACTGTACTAACCACATCACTAACCACTACACTAGCCAGTGCACTAACCACTGCACTAACCACTACACTAACCACTGCACCCTCCACTGCACTAACCACTGCACTAACCACTACACTAACCACTACACTAACCATTGCACTAACCACTACACTAACCACTACACTAACCACTGTACTAACCACTGCATTAACCACATCACTAATCACTACACTAGCCACTGCACTAACCACTGCACTAACCACTACACTAACCACTGCACTAACCACTGCAATAACCACTGCACTAACCACTACACTAACCACTACACTAACCACTACACTAACCACTGCACTAACCACTGCACTAACCACTGCACTAACCACTACACTAACCACTACACTAACCATTGCACTAACCACTACACTAACCACTACACTAACCACTGTACTAACCACTGCATTAACCACATCACTAATCACTACACTAGCCACTGCACTAACCACTGCACTAACCACTACACTAACCACTGCACTAACCACTGCAATAACCACTGCACTAACCACTACACTAACCACTACACTAACCACTACACTAACCACTGCACTAACCACTGCACTAACCACTGCACTAACCACAACACTAACCACTACTCTAACCACTATACTAACCACTGCACTAACCACTACACTAACCACTGCACAAACCACTACACTAACCACTGAACTAACCACTACACTCACCACTACACTAATCACTGCACTAATCACTACACTAACCATTGCACTAACCACTGTACTAACCACTGTACTAACCACTGTACTAACCACATCACTAACCACTACACTAGCCACTGCACTAACCACTGCACTAATCACTACACTAACCACTGCACTAACCACTACACTAACCACTACACTAACCACTGCACTAAACACTACACTAACCACTGCACTAACCACTGTACTAACCACTACACTAGCCAGTGCACTAACCACTGCACTAACCACTACACTAACCACTGCACCCTCCACAGCACTAACCACTGCACTAACCACTACACTAACCACTACACTAACCATTGCACTAACCACTACACTAACCACTACACTAACCACTGTACTAACCACTGCATTAACCACATCACTAATCACTACACTAGCCACTGCACTAACCACTGCACTAACCACTACACTAACCACTGCACTAACCACTACACTCAACACTGTACTAACCACATCACTAACCACATCACTAACCACTGCACTAACCACTGCACTAACCACTACACTAACCACTACACTAACCACTGCACTAACCACTACACTAACCACTGCACTATCCACTGTATTAACCACATCAATAACCACTACACTAGCCAGTGCACTAACCACTGCACTAACCACTACACTAACCACTGCACTAACCACTGCACTAACAACTGCACTAACCACTGCACTAACCACTACACTCACCATTACACTAATCACTGCACTAATCACTACACTAACCATTGCAATAACCACTGTACTAACCACATCACTAACCACTGCACTAACCACTGAACTAACCACTACACTAACCACTGCACTAACCACTGCACTAACCATTGGACTAACCACTGCACTAACCACTACACTCACCATTACACTAACCACTACACTCACCACTACACTAACCACTGTACTAACCACATCACTAACCACTACACTAACCACTGCACTAACCACTACACTCACCACTGTACTAACCACATCACTAACCACTACACTAGCCACTGCACTAACCACTACACTAACCACTGCACTAACCACTACACGAACCACTGCACTAACCACTGCACTAACCACTGCACTAACCACTGCACTAACCACTACACTAACCACTGCACTAACCACTGCACTAACCACTACACTAACCACTACACTAACCACTACACTAATCACTGCACTAATCACTACACTAACCATTGCAATAACCACTGTACTAACCACATCACTAACCACTGCACTAACCACTGCACTAACCACTGCACTAACCACTGAACTAACCACTACACTAACCACTGCACTAACCACTGCACTAACCATTGGACTAACCACTGCACTAACCACTACACTCACCATTACACTAACCACTGCACTAACCACTACACTCACCACTACACTAACCACTATACTAACCACATCACTAACCACTACACTAACCACTACACTAACCACTACACTACCCACTGCACTAACCACTACACTAACTACTGCACTAACCACTGCAATAACCACTACACAAACACAACACTAGCCACTGCACTAACCACTGTACTAACCACTGTACTAACCACATCACTAACCACTACACTAGCCACTGCACTAACCACTGCACTAACCACTACACTAACCACTGCACTAACCACTGCACTAACCACTACACTAACCACTACACTAACCACTGCACTAAACACTACACTAACCACTGCACTAACCACTACACTAACCACTGCACTAACCACTGCACTAACCACTGCACTAACCACTACACTAACCACTACACTAACCACTGCACTAAACACTACACTAACCACTGCACTAACCACTGTACTAACCACATCACTAACCACTACACTAGCCAGTGCACTAACCACTGCACTAACCACTACACTAACCACTGCACCCTCCACTGCACTAACCACTGCACTAACCACTACACTAACCACTATACTAACCATTGCACTAACCACTACACTAACCACTACACTAACCACTGTACTAACCACTGCATTAACCACATCACTAATCACTACACTAGCCACTGCACTAACGACTGCACTAACCACTACACTAACCACTGCACTAACCACTGCACTAACCACTGCACTAACCACTACACTAACCACTACACTAACCACTGCACTAACCACTGCAATAACCACTGCACTAACCACTACACTAACCACTACACTAACCACTACACTAACCACTGCACTAACCACTACACTAACCACTGCACCCTCCACAGCACTAACCACTGCACTAACCACTACACTAACCACTACACTAACCATTGCACTAACCACTACACTAACCACTACACTAACCACTGTACTAACCACTGCATTAACCACATCACTAATCACTACACTAGCCACTGCACTAACCACTGCACTAACCACTACACTAACCACTGCACTAACCACTACACTCAACACTGTACTAACCACATCACTAACCACATCACTAACCACTGCACTAACCACTGCACTAACCACTACACTAACCACTACACTAACCACTGCACTAACCACTACACTAACCACTGCACTAACCACTGTATTAACCACATCAATAACCACTACACTAGCCAGTGCACTAACCACTGCACTAACCACTACACTAACCACTGCACTAACCACTGCACTAACAACTGCACTAACCACTGCACTAACCACTACACTCACCATTACACTAATCACTGCACTAATCACTACACTAACCATTGCAATAACCACTGTACTAACCACATCACTAACCACTGCACTAACCACTACACTAACCACTGCACTAACCACTGCACTAACCATTGGACTAACCACTGCACTAACCACTACACTCACCATTACACTAACCACTACACTCACCACTACACTAACCACTGTACTAACCACATCACTAACCACTACACTAACCACTGCACTAACCACTACACTCACCACTGTACTAACCACATCACTAACCACTACACTAGCCACTGCACTAACCACTACACTAACCACTGCACTAACCACTACACGAACCACTGCACTAACCACTGCACTAACCACTGCACTAACCACTGCACTAACCACTACACTAACCACTGCACTAACCACTGCACTAACCACTACACTAACCACTACACTAACCACTACACTAATCACTGCACTAATCACTACACTAACCATTGCAATAACCACTGTACTAACCACATCACTAACCACTGCACTAACCACTGCACTAACCACTACACTAACCACTGCACTAATCACTACACTAACCACTGCACTAACCACTACACTCACCACTACACTAACCACTACACTAACCACTACACTAACCACTGCACTAACCACTGCACTAACCACTACACTAACCACT
Source organism: Narcine bancroftii (assembly GCF_036971445.1). Taxonomy (NCBI): domain Eukaryota; kingdom Metazoa; phylum Chordata; class Chondrichthyes; order Torpediniformes; family Narcinidae; genus Narcine; species Narcine bancroftii. Next base: position 19,084,878 of record NC_091471.1, read on the forward strand.
ACACAAACCACTGTACTAACCACTGCACTAACCACATCACTAACCACATCACTAACCACTGCACTAACCACTGCACTAACCACTACACTAACCACTACACGAACCACTGCACTAACCACTGCACTAACCACTGCACTAACCACTACACTAACCAGTGCACTAACCACTGCACTAACCACTACACTAACCACTACACTAACCACTACACTAATCACTGCACTAATCTCTACACTAACCATTGCAATAACCACTGTACTAACCACATCACTAACCACTGCACTAAACACTACACTCACCACTACACTAACCACTGCACTAACCACTACACTAACCACTGCACTAACCACTGCACTAACCACTACACTCACCACTACACTAATCACTGCACTAATCACTACACTAGCCATTGCACTAACCACTGCACTAACCACTGCACTAACCACTACACTAACCACTGCACTAACCACTGCACTAACCACTGCACTAACCGCAACACTAACCACTGCACTAACCACTGCACTAACTACTACACTCACCACTTCACTAACCACTACACTAACCACTGTACTAACCACATCACTAACCACTACACTAACCACTACACTAACCACTGCACTAACCACTACACTAACCACTGCACTAACCACTGCACTAACCACTACACTCACCACTACACTAACCACTACACTAACCACTGTACTAACCACATCACTAACCACTACACTAACCACTACACTAACTACTGCACTAACCACATCACTAACCACATCACTAACCACTGCACTAACCACTACACTAACCACTACACTAATCACTGCACTTACCACTGCACTAACCACTGCACTAACCACTGCACTAACCACTGCACTAACCACTACACTCACCACTACACTCACCACTACACTAACCACTGCACTATCCACTACACTCACCACTACACTAACCACTGTACTAACCACATCACTAACCACTGCACTAACCACTGCACTAACCACTGCACTAACCACTACACTCACCACTACATTAACCACTGCACTATCCACTACACTCACCACTACACTAACCACTGTACTAACCACATCACTAACCACTACATTAACCACTACACTAACCACTACACTCACCACTGTACTAACCACTGCACTAACCACTACACTCACCACTACACTAACCACTGCACTAACCACTGCATTATCCACTGCACTAACCACTGCACTAACAACTACACTAACCACTGCACTAACCACTAGACTAATCACTACACTAACTCTACACTAACCACTGCACTAACCACTGCACTAACCACTACACTAACCACTGCACTAACCACTACACTAACCACTACACTAATCACTGCACTAACCACTGCACTAACCACTGCACTAACCACTGCACTAAACACTACACTAACCATTGGACTAACCACTACACTAACCATTGCACTAACCACTACACTAACCACTGCACTAACCACTACACTAACCACTACACTAACCACTGCACTAAACACTACACTAACCATTGCACTAACCACTACACTAACCATTGCACTAACCACTACACTAACCACTGCACTAAACACTACACTAACCATTGCACTAACCACTACACTAACCATTGCACTAACCACTACACTAACCACTGCACTAACCACTACACTAACCACTGCACTAACCACTACACTAACCACTACACTAACCACTGCACTAACCACTGCAATAACCACTACACAAACACTACACTAGCCACTGCACTAACCACTGCACTAACCACTGTACTAACCACTGTACTAACCACTGTACTAACCACATCACTAACCACTACACTAGCCACTGCACTAACCACTGCACTAACCACTACACTAACCACTGCACTAACCACTGCACTAACCACTGCACTAACCACTCCACTAACCACTACACTAACCACTACACAACCACTGGACTAACCACTGCACTAGCCACTACACTAACCACTGCACTAGCCACTGCACTAGCCACTGCACTAACCACTGCACTAACCACTGCACTAACCACTGCTCTAACCACTACACTAACCACTGCACTAACCACTGCACTACCCACTACACTAACCACTGCACTATCCACTACACTAACCACTGCACTAACCACTGCACTAACCACTACACTAACCACTACACTAACCACTGCACTAACCACTGCACTAACCACTGCAATAACCTCTGCACTAACCACTGCACTAACCACTGCACTAACCACTGCACTAATCACTTCACTAACCACTACACTCACTACTACACTAACCAATGCACTAGCCACTGCACTAGCCACTGCACAAACCACTGCACTAACCACTGCACTAACCACTACACTAACCACTGCACTAACCAGTGCACTAACCACTGCACTAACCACTACACTAACCACTGCACTAACCACTGCACTAACCACTACACTCACCACTACACTAATCACTGCACTAATCACTACACTAGCCATTGCACTAACCACTGCACTAACCACTGCACTAACCACTACACTAACCACTGCACTAACCACTACACTAACCACTGCACTAACCACAACACTAACCACTGCACTAACCACTGCACTAACTACTACACTCACCACTACACTAACCACTACACTAACCACTGTACTAACCACATCACTAACCACTACACTAACCACTACACTAACCACTGCACTAACCACATCACTAACCACATTACTAACCACTGCACTAACCACTACAATAACCACTGCACTAACCACTACACTAACCACTGCACTAACCACTGCACTAACCACTACACTCACCACTACACTAACCACTACACTAACCACTGTACTAACCACATCACTAACCACTACACTAACCACTACACTAACTAATGCACTAACCACATCACTAACCACATCACTAACCACTGCACTAACCACTACACTAACCACTACACTAATCACTGCACTTACCACTGCACTAACCACTGCAATAACCACTGCACTAACCACTGCACTAACCACTGCACTCACCACTACACTCACCACTAAACTAACCACTACACTCACCACTACACTAACCACTACACTAACCACTGTACTAACCACATCACTAACCACTACACTAACCACTACACTAACCACTGCACTAACCACATCACTAACCACATCACTAACCACTGCACTAACCACTACACTAACCACTACACTAATCACTGCACTTACCACTGCACTAACCACTGCACTAACCACTGCACTAACCACTGCACTAACCACTGCACTCACCACTACACTCACCACTACACTAACCACTGCACTATCCACTACACTCACCACTACACTAACCACTGTACTAACCACATCACTAACCACTGCACTAACCACTACACAACCACTGCACTAACCACTGCACTAACCACTACACTAACCACTGCACTAGCCACTGCACTAGCCACTGCACTAACCACTGCACTAACCACTGCACTAACCACTGCTCTAACCACTACACTAACCACTACACTAACCACTGCACTAACCACTGCACTAACCACTGCACTACCCACTACACTAACCACTGCACTATCCACTACACTAACCACTGCACTAACCACTGCACTAACCACTACACTAACCACTACACTAACCACTGCACTAACCACTGCACTAACCACTGCAATAACCTCTGCACTAACCACTGCACTAACCACTGCACTAACCACTGCACTAATCACTTCACTAAACACTACACTCACTACTACACTAACCACTGCACTAGCCACTACACTAATCACTGCACTAACCACTGCACTAGCCACTGCACTAGCCACTGCACTAACCACTGCACTAACCACTACACTCACCACTGCACTAACCAGTGCACTAACCACTGCACTAACCACTACACTAACCACTGCACTAACCACTGCACTAACCACTACACTCACCACTGCACTAATCACTGCACTAATCACTTCACTAGCCATTGCACTAACCACTGCACTAACCACTGCACTAACCACTACACTAACCACTGCACTAACCACTGCACTAACCACTGCACTAACCACAACACTAACCACTGCACTAACCACTGCACTAACTACTACACTCACCACTACACTAACCACTACACTAACCACTGTACTAACCACATCACTAACCACTACCGTAACCACTACACTAACCACTGCACTAACCACATCACTAACCACATCACTAACCACTGCACTAACCACTACACTAACCACTGCACTAACCACTACACTAACCACTGCACTAACCACTGCACTAACCACTACACTCACCACTACACTAACCACTACACTAACCACTGTACTAACCACATCACTAACCACTACACTAACCACTACACTAACCACTGCACTAACCACATCACTAACCACATCACTAACCACTGCACTAACCACATCACTAACCACTGCACTAACCACTGCACTTACCACTGCACTAACCACTGCACTAACCTCTGCACTAACCACTGCACTCACCACTACACTCACCACTACACTAACCACTGCACTATCCACTACACTCACCACTACACTAACCACTGTACTAACCACATCACTAACCACTGTACTAACCACTGCACTAACCACTGCACTAACCACTACACTCACCACTACATTAACCACTGCACTATCCACTACACTCACCACTACACTAACCACTGTACTAACCACATCACTAACCACTACATTAACCACTACACTAACCACTACACTCACCACTGTACTAACCACATCACTTACCACTGCACTAACCACTGCACTAACCACTGCACTAACCACTGAACTAACCACTACACTAACCACTGCACTAACCACTGCACTAACCATTGGACTAACCACTGCACTAACCACTACACTCACCATTACACTAACCACTGCACTAACCACTACACTCACCACTACACTAACCACTATACTAACCACATCACTAACCACTACACTAACCACTACACTAACCACTACACTACCCACTGCACTAACCACTACACTAACTACTGCACTAACCACTGCAATAACCACTACACAAACACAACACTAGCCACTGCACTAACCACTGTACTAACCACTGTACTAACCACATCACTAACCACTACACTAGCCACTGCACTAACCACTGCACTAACCACTACACTAACCACTGCACTAACCACTGCACTAACCACTACACTAACCACTACACTAACCACTGCACTAAACACTACACTAACCACTGCACTAACCACTACACTAACCACTGCACTAACCACTGCACTAACCACTGCACTAACCACTACACTAACCACTACACTAACCACTGCACTAAACACTACACTAACCACTGCACTAACCACTGTACTAACCACATCACTAACCACTACACTAGCCAGTGCACTAACCACTGCACTAACCACTACACTAACCACTGCACCCTCCACTGCACTAACCACTGCACTAACCACTACACTAACCACTACACTAACCATTGCACTAACCACTACACTAACCACTACACTAACCACTGTACTAACCACTGCATTAACCACATCACTAATCACTACACTAGCCACTGCACTAACGACTGCACTAACCACTACACTAACCACTGCACTAACCACTGCACTAACCACTGCACTAACCACTACACTAACCACTACACTAACCACTGCACTAACCACTGCAATAACCACTGCACTAACCACTACACTAACCACTACACTAACCACTACACTAACCACTGCACTAACCACTGCACTAACCACTGCACTAACCACAACACTAACCACTACTCTAACCACTACACTAACCACTGCACTAACCACTACACTAACCACTGCACAAACCACTACACTAACCACTGAACTAACCACTACACTCACCACTACACTAATCACTGCACTAATCACTACACTAACCATTGCACTAACCACTGTACTAACCACTGTACTAACCACTGTACTAACCACATCACTAACCACTACACTAGCCACTGCACTAACCACTGCACTAATCACTACACTAACCACTGCACTAACCACTACACTAACCACTACACTAACCACTGCACTAAACACTACACTAACCACTGCACTAACCACTGTACTAACCACTACACTAGCCAGTGCACTAACCACTGCACTAACCACTACACTAACCACTGCACCCTCCACAGCACTAACCACTGCACTAACCACTACACTAACCACTACACTAACCATTGCACTAACCACTACACTAACCACTACACTAACCACTGTACTAACCACTGCATTAACCACATCACTAATCACTACACTAGCCACTGCACTAACCACTGCACTAACCACTACACTAACCACTGCACTAACCACTACACTCAACACTGTACTAACCACATCACTAACCACATCACTAACCACTGCACTAACCACTGCACTAACCACTACACTAACCACTACACTAACCACTGCACTAACCACTACACTAACCACTGCACTAACCACTGTATTAACCACATCAATAACCACTACACTAGCCAGTGCACTAACCACTGCACTAACCACTACACTAACCACTGCACTAACCACTGCACTAACAACTGCACTAACCACTGCACTAACCACTACACTCACCATTACACTAATCACTGCACTAATCACTACACTAACCATTGCAATAACCACTGTACTAACCACATCACTAACCACTGCACTAACCACTGAACTAACCACTACACTAACCACTGCACTAACCACTGCACTAACCATTGGACTAACCACTGCACTAACCACTACACTCACCATTACACTAACCACTACACTCACCACTACACTAACCACTGTACTAACCACTACACTAACCACTGCACTAACCACTACACTCACCACTGTACTAACCACATCACTAACCACTACACTAGCCACTGCACTAACCACTACACTAACCACTGCACTAACCACTACACGAACCACTGCACTAACCACTGCACTAACCACTGCACTAACCACTGCACTAACCACTACACTAACCACTGCACTAACCACTGCACTAACCACTACACTAACCACTACACTAACCACTACACTAATCACTGCACTAATCACTACACTAACCATTGCAATAACCACTGTACTAACCACATCACTAACCACTGCACTAACCACTGCACTAACCACTACACTAACCACTGCACTAATCACTACACTAACCACTGCACTAACCACTACACTCACCACTACACTAACCACTACACTAACCACTACACTAACCACTGCACTAACCACTGCACTAACCACTACACTAACCACTACACAAACCACTGTACTAACCACTGCACTAACCACATCACTAACCACATCACTAACCACTGCACTAACCACTGCACTAACCACTACACTAACCACTACACGAACCACTGCACTAACCACTGCACTAACCACTGCACTAACCACTACACTAACCAGTGCACTAACCACTGCACTAACCACTACACTAACCACTACACTAACCACTACACTAATCACTGCACTAATCTCTACACTAACCATTGCAATAACCACTGTACTAACCACATCACTAACCACTGCACTAAACACTACACTCACCACTACACTAACCACTGCACTAACCACTACACTAACCACTGCACTAACCACTGCACTAACCACTACACTCACCACTACACTAATCACTGCACTAATCACTACACTAGCCATTGCACTAACCACTGCACTAACCACTGCACTAACCACTACACTAACCACTGCACTAACCACTGCACTAACCACTGCACTAACCGCAACACTAACCACTGCACTAACCACTGCACTAACTACTACACTCACCACTTCACTAACCACTACACTAACCACTGTACTAACCACATCACTAACCACTACACTAACCACTACACTAACCACTGCACTAACCACTACACTAACCACTGCACTAACCACTGCACTAACCACTACACTCACCACTACACTAACCACTACACTAACCACTGTACTAACCACATCACTAACCACTACACTAACCACTACACTAACTACTGCACTAACCACATCACTAACCACTGCACTAACCACTACACTAACCACTACACTAATCACTGCACTTACCACTGCACTAACCACTGCACTAACCACTGCACTAACCACTGCACTAACCACTACACTCACCACTACACTCACCACTACACTAACCACTGCACTATCCACTACACTCACCACTACACTAACCACTGTACTAACCACATCACTAACCACTGCACTAACCACTGCACTAACCACTGCACTAACCACTACACTCACCACTACATTAACCACTGTACTATCCACTACACTCACCACTACACTAACCACTGTACTAACCACATCACTAACCACTACATTAACCACTACACTAACCACTACACTCACCACTGTACTAACCACTGCACTAACCACTACACTCACCACTACACTAACCACTGCACTAACCACTGCATTAACCACTGCACTAACCACTGCACTAACAACTACACTAACCACTGCACTAACCACTAGACTAATCACTACACTAACTCTACACTAACCACTGCACTAACCACTGCACTAACCACTACACTAACCACTGCACTAACCACTACACTAACCACTACACTAATCACTGCACTAACCACTGCACTAACCACTGCACTAACCACTGCACTAAACACTACACTAACCATTGGACTAACCACTACACTAACCATTGCACTAACCACTACACTAACCACTGCACTAACCACTACACTAACCACTACACTAACCACTGCACTAAACACTACACTAACCATTGCACTAACCACTACACTAACCATTGCACTAACCACTACACTAACCACTGCACTAAACACTACACTAACCATTGCACTAACCACTACACTAACCATTGCACTAACCACTACACTAACCACTGCACTAACCACTACACTAACCACTGCACTAACCACTACACTAACCACTACACTAACCACTGCACTAACCACTGCAATAACCACTACACAAACACTACACTAGCCACTGCACTAACCACTGCACTAACCACTGTACTAACCACTGTACTAACCACTGTACTAACCACATCACTAACCACTACACTAGCCACTGCACTAACCACTGCACTAACCACTACACTAACCACTGCACTAACCACTGCACTAACCACTGCACTAACCACTCCACTAACCACTACACTAACCACTACACAACCACTGGACTAACCACTGCACTAGCCACTACACTAACCACTGCACTAGCCACTGCACTAGCCACTGCACTAACCACTGCACTAACCACTGCACTAACCACTGCTCTAACCACTACACTAACCACTGCACTAACCACTGCACTACCCACTACACTAACCACTGCACTATCCACTACACTAACCACTGCACTAACCACTGCACTAACCACTATACTAACCACTACACTAACCACTGCACTAACCACTGCACTAAGCACTGCAATAACCTCTGCACTAACCACTGCACTAACCACTGCACTAACCACTGCACTAATCACTTCACTAACCACTACACTCACTACTACACTAACCAATGCACTAGCCACTGCACTAGCCACTGCACAAACCACTGCACTAACCACTGCACTAACCACTACACTAACCACTGCACTAACCAGTGCACTAACCACTGCACTAACCACTACACTAACCACTGCACTAACCACTGCACTAACCACTACACTCACCACTACACTAATCACTGCACTAATCACTACACTAGCCATTGCACTAACCACTGCACTAACCACTGCACTAACCACTACACTAACCACTGCACTAACCACTACACTAACCACTGCACTAACCACAACACTAACCACTGCACTAACCACTGCACTAACTACTACACTCACCACTACACTAACCACTACACTAACCACTGTACTAACCACATCACTAACCACTACACTAACCACTACACTAACCACTGCACTAACCACATCACTAACCACATTACTAACCACTGCACTAACCACTACAATAACCACTGCACTAACCACTACACTAACCACTGCACTAACCACTGCACTAACCACTACACTCACCACTACACTAACCACTACACTAACCACTGTACTAACCACATCACTAACCACTACACTAACCACTACACTAACTAATGCACTAACCACATCACTAACCACATCACTAACCACTGCACTAACCACTACACTAACCACTACACTAATCACTGCACTTACCACTGCACTAACCACTGCACTAACCACTGCACTAACCACTGCACTAACCACTGCACTCACCACTACACTCACCACTAAACTAACCACTACACTCACCACTACACTAACCACTACACTAACCACTACACTAACCACTGCACTAACCACATCACTAACCACATCACTAACCACTGCACTAACCACTACACTAACCACTACACTAATCACTGCACTTACCACTGCACTAACCACTGCACTAACCACTGCACTAACCACTGCACTAACCACTGCACTCACCACTACACTCACCACTACACTAACCACTGCACTATCCACTACACTCACCACTACACTAACCACTGTACTAACCACATCACTAACCACTGCACTAACCACTACACAACCACTGCACTAACCACTGCACTAACCACTACACTAACCACTGCACTAGCCACTGCACTAGCCACTGCACTAACCACTGCACTAACCACTGCACTAACCACTGCTCTAACCACTACACTAACCACTACACTAACCACTGCACTAACCACTGCACTATCCACTGCACTACCCACTACACTAACCACTGCACTATCCACTACACTAACCACTGCACTAACCACTGCACTAACCACTACACTAACCACTACACTAACCACTGCACTAACCACTGCACTAACCACTGCAATAACCTCTGCACTAACCACTGCACTAACCACTGCACTAACCACTGCACTAATAACTTCACTAAACACTACACTCACTACTACACTAACCACTGCACTAGCCACTACACTAATCACTGCACTAACCACTGCACTAGCCACTGCACTAGCCACTGCACTAACCACTGCACTAACCACTACACTCACCACTGCACTAACCAGTGCACTAACCACTGCACTAACCACTACACTAACCACTGCACTAACCACTGCACTAACCACTACACTCACCACTGCACTAATCACTGCACTAATCACTTCACTAGCCATTGCACTAACCACTGCACTAACCACTGCACTAACCACTACACTAACCACTGCACTAACCACTGCACTAACCACTGCACTAACCACAACACTAACCACTGCACTAACCACTGCACTAACTACTACACTCACCACTACACTAACCACTACACTAACCACTGTACTAACCACATCACTAACCACTACACTAACCACTACACTAACCACTGCACTAACCACATCACTAACCACATCACTAACCACTGCACTAACCACTACACTAACCACTGCACTAACCACTACACTAACCACTGCACTAACCACTGCACTAACCACTGCACTCACCACTACACTAACCACTACCCTAACCACTGTACTAACCACATCACTAACCACTACACTAACCACTACACTAACCACTGTACTAACCACATCACTAACCACTGTACTAACCACTGCACTAACCACTGCACTAACCACTACACTCACCACTACATTAACCACTGCACTATCCACTACACTCACCACTACACTAACCACTGTACTAACCACATCACTAACCACTACATTAACCACTGCACTAACCACTACACTCACCACTGTACTAACCACATCACTAACTACTACACTAGCCACTGCACTAACCACTACACTAACCACTGCACTAACCACTACACTAACCACTGCACTAACCACTACACTAACCACTACACTCACCACTACACTAACCACTGCACTAACCACTGCACTAACCACTGCACTAACCACTACACTAACCACTACACTAACCACTGCACTAACCACTGCACTAACCACTGCACTAACCACGACACTAAGCACTGCACTAACTAGCGCACTAACCACTACACTAAACACTGCACTCTTTCTTTGGCTTGGCTTCGCGGATGAAGATTTATGGAGGGGGTAAAAGTCCACGTCAGCTGCAGGCTCGTTTGTGGCTGACAAGTCCGATGCGGGACAGGCAGACATGGCTGCAGCGGCTGCAGGGGAAAATTGGTTGGTTGGGGTTGAGTGTTGGGTTTTTCCTCCTTTGTCGTTTGTCAGTGAGGTGGGCTCTGCGGTCTTCTTCAAAGGAGGTTGCTGCCAGCCGAACTGTGAGGCGCCATGATGCACGGTTTGAGGTGATATCAGCCCACTGGCGGTGGTCAATATGGCAGGCACCAAGAGATTTCTTTAGGCAGTCCTTGTACCTCTTCTTTGGTGCACCCCTGTCTCGGTGGCCAGTGGAGAGCTCGCCATATAACACGATCTTGGGAAGGCGATGGACCTCCATTCTGGTGACGTGACCTACCCAGAGCAGTTGGATCTTCAGTAGCGTGGATTCGATGCTGTCGACCTCTGCCATCTCGAGTACTTCCATGTTAGGGATGAAGTCACTCCAATGAATGTTGAGGATGGAGCGGAAACAGCGCTGATGGAAGCGTTCTAGGAGCCGTAGGTGATGCCTGTAGAGGACCCATGAATCGGACCCGAACAGGAGTGTGGGTATGACAACGGCTCTGTATACACTAATCTTTGTGAGGTTTTTCAGTTGGTTGTTTTTCCAGACTCTTTTGTGTAGTCTTCCAAAGGCACTGTTTGCCTTGGCGAGTCTGTTGTCTATCTCGTTGTCGATCCTTGCATCCGATGAAATGGTGCTGCTGAGATAGGTAAACTGGTTGACCGTTTTGAGTTTTGTGTGCACGATGGAGATGTGGTGGGGCTGGTAGTCATGGCGGGGAGCTGGCTGATGGAAGACCACAGTTTTCTTCTGGTTGACTTCCAGGCCAAACATTTTGTCAGTTTCCGCAAAACAGGACGTCAAGCGCTGAAGAGCTGGCTCTGAATGGGCAACTCAAGCGGCATCGTCTGCAAAGAGTAGTTCATGGACAAGTTGCTCTTGTGTCTTGGTGTGAGCTTGCAGGCGCCTCAGATTGAAGAGACTGCCATCCGTGCGGTACCGGATGTAAACAGCGTCTTCATTGTTGAGGTCTTTCATGGCTTGGTTCAGCATCATCTGCACTAACCACTACACTAACTATGGCACCAGAAGCAGTGGATGCTGGAAATTTTAAATGGGCACAGCTGCCTTGACTAAAGTTTGGAAGATCAAACTACACTTCCCCTCAGAATTTGAGGGCTGCAGGCTTTTTCTGTTCTGACTGATTTGTTACTGAGGGCGCAAGGGGCCATCCTCACTGTGGAAGTCTGGAATCTTAAAGAATGCTCAACAAAGATAATACCCCAGCCCGTGACCAAAAGACATAAGATGATGGAGATCTTTCCATGAAAGATTCTGGCAATTCGTGCAGATTTATTATACTAGCCTGACTGCTTTAATGGAGTCATGCATCACTGGACGTTAATGCTGTGATAAAGTTTTCACAGCAGAAAAACAGGTCCTTTAGCCCAAGTTATCCATTCTGGCCAAAGTTTCCACCCAGCAAGACCCATTTAGCTCCATTTGGCCCATATTCTTCTGAAAATTTCCGATTCTTGCACTTGTCAAATTGACTTCGTACGAATCTATGAATCTGGGGTGTCAAACTCAATGCATCCATTAATCCATAAAGTGACAGGAATAGGGAAAATAATACCCTAAGGGTAAGGAAGTTGTTTATGTGGACTTTCATAAGGCTTTTGGCAAGGTCCCACATGGGAGGTTAGTGAGGAAGGTTCAGATGCAGGTGAAGTAGTGAAGTGGATTTGACATTGGCTACACGAGAGAAGCCAGAGAGTGATTGCTTCTCAAACTGGAGGCCTGTGACTGGTGATGTGCCTCAGATATCAGTGCTGGGACCATTGTTGTTTGTCGTTTATATCATTGATCTGGATGATTATGGGGTGAATTGGATCGGCAAATTTGTAGATGACACTAAGTTTGGAGGTGATGTGGACAGCGAGGAAGGCTTTCACAGCTTGAGGAGGGATGTGAATCAGCTGGACTGGCTGGACCAATGGGCTGAAAAATGGTGGATAGAATTTAATGCGGACAAGTATGAGATGCTGCGTTTTGGAAGGACAAATCAGAAAGGACGTACAGAGTAAATGAGGAGTGCAGTGGAACAGAGGGATCTTGGAAAGCAAGTACATAATTCCCTGAAAGTGGTGTCACAGATAGATAGGATTGTTAAGAGAGCTTTTGGCATATTGGCCTTCATAAATCTAAATATTAAGTATAGGAGTTGGGACGTTATGATAAAATTGTACAAGATATGGATTAGACCAAATTGGGAGTAATGTGTGCATTTTGGTCACTTAACTAGAGGAAAGACATCAATAAGATAGAAAGAGTGCAGAGAAGATTTACTAGCAAGTTGCACGAACTCCATGAACTGAGTTACAGGGAAAGGTTAAACAGGTTAGACCTAGAGTGTAGAAAAATAAAGGGAGATTTGATAGAGGTATTTAAATTTAAGAAGGCACTTGACAGAGTAACTGTAGGTAGACTTTTTTCACTGATGGAAGGTAAGATGCAAATTAGAGGACAATGGTGAAGGGGAAAGGCTGAGATGGTCATTAGGGGGAACTTCTTCACCCAGAGAGTGGTGAGATGTGGAACGAGCTGCCAGCTGAAATGGTGAATGCGAGTTCAGCTTTAATTTTTAAGAATTTAGACAGGCACATGGATTGGAGCGGTATGGAGGGCTATGGTCGGGGTACAGGTCAGTGGGACTAGGGAGTCTGGCATGGTCTAGAGGGGTGAAGGGCCTGCTTTTGTTCTCTAATTTTTATACAATTCTATACCCAAGTTATTTTTAGTGTGTGTCTCGATTCTCATTTTAATTCATGTAACAAAAGAAATATAATGAATAAGATATAAGATATGGTGACTTTGGGCTCGTAAAATATATGTATATCTTATTATTCTACTCACTCCTATTGCACTACATGTGTACATTAGGGTATTAATACACTACACATAGCTTATAATGCTGATGCCTAACATGGCATGAAATGCCTGTCTCGACACTTACTTAATTCTGTCAATGACCAGGCATCCCCCTCTCTCTCTCTCCCTCTGTCTCTTTCTTTCTCACTCTTCCTGACACTGCCTGTCTCTCTCTCTTTCCATTTTTGTCTCTGTCTCTCTATTTCTGTGTCTGTCTGTCTGTCTGACTGTCACTCTCTCTATTTATCCATTTCTCTATCTCCACAAACATGGACGAAGAACTGAATTCCATAGGGAAGGTGAGAACAATTACAGGGCAACACTTGGAATTATTGATCAACGTGCATTGTGGGAAAAAAAAACACTGAAATGGTTGGAGTTAACCATGGTTGGGGTCTTTTGGAAGTTAGTTGTCATTAATCCCAACCGAGGGACAATAGGGTTGGAAATAAACATTTTTTTTTAAAAAGCTGCAGATGCTGGAAATCTGAAATAAAAGCAGAAAATGCTGAAAACGGGCCGCATCTGCGTAAAGAGAAGAAACAACAGTTGTGACAATTCAGGCCCAAGATCCTTCAGCAGAACTTGGAAAATGAAAAATCAAGTCAGTTGTACTTTTCAGAGTAAAGGAGGGAGGGATGGGACAGACAAAGGGAACGTCTCTCAAAGGCTGAGATCAAGGCTGTCACCTCAAAGGTACTAGAGGGGAAGCTGTCTTGATTGGAGCGAATACTTTAAGGATTCAGAATGGGAATCAGCCATTTGCAGAGTCCGGTGTCTCCACAAAAAAATATTGAATTGTTTCACTCTCTTCAGGATTTTCTCTGGAATATGTTCGTGATCACACAACACTTCTTTATTCAGTTGTATTATTCTGGCAGGTGTTACGCGGACACTGATAATTCTGAATTCTGTTCCGCAGGATATCATAGTACAGCATGATTCAATGATTATTTTCAACAAAGCTAGTTTTGATTGTCAAAATTGTATGGTGGAGTTAATACACAAATTCTACTCTGGTGTCTGAAAGGCTTTACTCCATTGTGCGAGTCATGATTCGATTTTTGTTTTCATGTTTCCCTTTCACTCTGGCTGAATTCAGTTCAGTCGGGGTCTTGACCCAAAATGTCAACTACCTATTGCACTCAGCGGATGCATTCTGTTCTAATGAGTTCCTCCAGCAGTTTTTATTTGTTCCACATTCCAGCTGCAGATGCTGCTTGACCTTCTCAGTCCCTCCAGCAACTTTCCATTAATTCCTCCATCTGCAGTCTCTTGTGCCTCTAAGTTCAATCATGTTCTGAGCCCTCTATGCGGCTCAACAGCAGTATAGCCTCTTCACTTACAATGGAAGTAAATTGTCTTTAAGCCTGTTGGTGCGTGACTTGAGCATTTTCCCTGATGGGAGGAGGGAGAGAGGGAGTGTGTCCGGGGTCTAATGGGTCCTTCGGTATGCTGACTGCCTTTCCTAGGGAGATGCAGATGGAGTCCAGGGAGGGAAAGGCGATTTGTGTGGTGTCGAGCTGCATTTGCCACTTTCTGCACCTTCCTCTGATCTTGAATGGAACAACTCCTAAAAAAAAACCATGATACATCCAGCAAGTGCGCTTTTGATGCGGCACCTTAGAGGTTGTTAAGGGACAAGGAGGACATGTCACACTTCTTCAGTCTTCCAAGAAAATAGAGGCATTGGTGAACTTTCTTCACTATTATGTCAACAAGGTTGGTCCAGATTAGGTCATTGGCAACATTTATAACATGTCTACTCTCTTCACTTCAGAACCATTAATGTGGACAGGGCTTGACTACTCTTCTGAAGTCTCCAGTGATCTGTTTCATCTTATTGGCCACAGTACTTACAAACTTTTTTTCTGTATTCATCGTTATTTGAATGTGGTGGAACACGGTATTGGAGGCATGATCTCGCTGGACTGGGCAGGCTGGTCCACCTTCCATCCCTGTAGCTCCTCCCTGTAAGATCCCTAATAAAGGCTAATAACCCGAGTCTCCTCCGTCCATACCTGCCTTGGATGTGAGCCAAAAACTTGCAGAGGTATGCTGCAGTTTTCTGGTTAATAAAGCCGTTCTCTACTTACTTTGCGGGTGTTCATTGCTGCAATTTATTAACCAGAATTTAATTTGCCATGGACAAAGCGAATAGACTGGAGAAGCTGGAAGCTGATCCCAAGGAACCAAAGGCCGCCATTGAGTTCGATATGTGGCTACATTGCTTGAAGGCCTAAATGCAATCCCACAAGATCATAGCGGACGGCGACAGATATGATCTGCTCTTTGCAGCAGTGGGCCACTGGATGTACCAGATAATCTGTAACTTTGAAGAGTACGATGAGGCAATGGCCCTACTGTAACAGCAATACGGAGCCCCGATGAATGCCATGTATGCCCGCTACCAACTGGGCACCCGATGCCAGGGCCTTGGTGACTCCATGCGGGAGCTGGGGCGAGCCTGTGGTTGCCGGGATGTGACTGCAGCGACGTACCAGGAGGAGCTCATCTGTGACAGGCTAGTTGTGGGCTTCTGCTCCAACCACGACTGGGAGTGACTCCTGGAGAAGGGCGACTGGACCCTTCAGGAAGACATGCAGATGGCTGGACCCCACCCAAAGGAGCATGGTGGCCTACTCATCAGGTCATGTGGCCGCCAGGTGGGAAGAATGGGCGCCACCATCTTGGGACTCGAGGTCCCTGACTGCTGCTTCCGCCCCTGAGCACATAAGGTGCAACTACTGCGGCCAAGTCAAACACCTGCAGAAGTACTGCCCGGCCTGTAGCATGACCTGCTGAAACTGCTGGAGGAAAGGGCACTATGCAAAGGTATGCTATTCTAACCCCCCCTCTATCAATGCCGTGTGTGGACTGTGACCCACATTGCCATCTTGGGCTGACCCACTCTGGCATCATTTCTGGTAGCCGTGAACAGAACATTGGGAACAGGAGCATCACGACATGGGGTGATTTCACATCTGGCTTCTCTTCCGGACTCCACCGCGTGCGATCCATGGGGACGGCGGCCAACTTCGTGATCTCCTAGGTGGCCATATTGGCGGCAGCTGTCCCAACGATACAGCAATAGTGACTTGGACGGTGAGCTGATGTTGGCCTTCATCGTGCTGGACCAGAGCAGACCACACCAACTGGGGCGATCGATGTTGGACATAGAGGTAAATGGCCACACCACGGGCTTCCTGGGCACCTGGGCATGGCCCATCATTATTCCCTGATGGTGTCCCTGGCAAAGTACAAAGTAGCGCTAACCTGTAAATCCCTCTCCGTGGAAATCTGCGGGTGTTGCACTGTCACCTTAACCATGAGGGGCACGAAATATAAAAACTTCAAACTGCTGGTGATGCCCCACCTCTGCGCGCCCGTCATACTGGGGCTGGATTTCTAATCCATCTTAAGGGCATGCTGATGCAGTTTCACGGACCCCACCCATCCCTCATGGTCAGTAATAACCAGTTCCTGGAGGGCCCGCCCATCCTGTCGAATATGCCCAATCACGCACCTGAACACCGTGCAGGGCATTCAACCTGTGGTTTTGTGGTTTGGTCATTCTCTGGGTCTCTGACTCCCCACCCCCATTCAAGAACCTCACCCTGGACTGCAAACCAGTCACCACGAAAAGCAAGCAATACAGCCCCAGGGACAGGGAATTCATAAAAACTGGAGTGGGATCACTGCTGGGAGAGGGCATCATAGAACCCAGTTACAGCTCCTGGAGAGTGCGTGGTGGTGGTGGTGAAGAATGGGGACAAGGCTCATCAATTATAGCCAGACCATCTACAGGTTCACGCTATTATACGCCTACCCTCTTCCTCATATATCCAATATGGTGAATGAGATCACCCAGTTCAGGGTCTCTCCATCATAGACCTTAAGTCGGCATACCACCGAATTCTGATTCACCCGGAATACCGGCCTTGAACAGCATTTGAGGCTAATGGCCACCCACCCCTATAATTTCCTGCAGGTCCCATTTGGCCTGACAAGCGGGAAGTCAGTGTTCTAAAGGGAGATGGATCGCATGGTGGATGACAACAAACTAAAAGCTACCTATCCATATTAGGATAATATCACTATTTGCGGCCGGAACCAGGAGGAACACGACGAGAACCTGCAGAGGCTCTTGGCCTCTGCAAAATCTCTCAGCCTCATGTGTTCACCACTATGCGGTTGTCAATCCTGTGTTATGTGGTGGTGCATGGAGTCTTTGGCCTCGACCCCTTCTGGAACTTTCTCTGCCCCAGAACCCAAGACTTTAAAAAGTGCCTGGGGTTCTTCTTGTACTATGCCCAGTGGATCCTTAATTATGCAAGTCAAGGCCCAACCCCTGGTGAAAACCACCACCCTTCCCCCATTAGCGGAGGCCCATAAGGCTTTCGAGGACATTCAGAGTGAGATTGCCAAGGTGGCGATGCACACCATTGATGAATATGTCTGTTCCAATTGGAGAGTGATGCTTCCTACTTCACCTTGGCCGCCATGCTGAACAAAGCAGGCAGACCAGTGACATTTTTCTCCTGAACCCTCCAGGGCCCTGAAATCCATTGAGAAGGAGCCACTGGCTACAGTGGAAGCTGTGCACCACTGGAGGCACTATTGGGCCAGACCATTCACCCTGCTGATGGACCAGAGAGCCAATGCTTTTACGTTTAATAATAAACAGCGAGGAAAATCAAAAATTACAAGATCATGAGGTGGAGAATTAAGCTGTCCACCTATAATTATGAGATCTTGTATCAGCCGGGCAAGCTCGATGACGTATCCAGGGGAACCTGCACCAGGGCACAAGTTGATCACATCCAAACCCTCCATGATATCCTCTGGCACCCAGGGATCACAAAGCTCTACCATTTTGTGAGGGTCTGTAACCTCCCCTATTCAGTAGAGGAGGTCAGGAAGCTGACTCGCAATTGCTCGGTCGGTGCAAAATACAAGCTGAATTTTTACCAACCAGAGAGAGCCCAGCTCATCAAGGCCATTCGCCCTTTGAATGTCTCAGTAGGGAATTCAAGGTACCGTTCCCGTCCACAAATTGGAACATGTAACGTACTTCCTGAATATTGTGGACAAGTACCAATACTTCCCATTCGCCGTCCCCTGCCCAGACATGACCACATCCATGGTCATTAAAGCTGTCCGCAACACCTTCACTTTGATTGGATATCCTAGTTACATTCACAGTGATCGGGGGTGGGTCCTTATTCATGAGTGAGGCGTTGCGACAATATTTCCTTTCCAAGGGCATAGCCATGAGTAGAACCATCAGCTACAACCCTCGCAGGAACAGGCAGGTGGAGAGGGAGGATGGCACGATCTGGAAGCCAGTCCTATTGGTTCTCAAGATGAAAGGGACGCCCATCTCCCAGTGGCAAGAGGTCCTTTCAGAAGCATTGTCTGCCACCAGGTCCCTACTCTGCACTACAACTAATGCCACCCCGCAAGAAAATCTGTTCTCCTTCTCTAGGAAGTTGGTATCGGGAACTAAGCTACTGATGACACCACGTCCGGTGCTTCTCTGGAAGCATATTAGGACCCACAAGGTGGACCCGCTGGTCGAGGAAGTGCACTTTCCTGCATGCTAACCCACAGAATGCCATGGTACAATATCTGGGGACAAGATGACAGTGTCCATCCAGGACTGGTTTGAGCAGGGGCTCTGGCATGGGAGGTGCACCCAGTAGCCTGTGTGAGCAACCAGTCAGTCCCAGGGACCTCCCCAACAAGCGATGAAGTTAACCCACTGTGACAGAATATATAGAAATATTTTTAGGAGATAAATTGGGAAAGGTTAGAGTAGGTTACATACACACACTTTAAAAACAGATCTTAATTGAAATACTGGAGAATTCCTATCCACAGTGACTTTGCAGAAATTGTGAAGAACGCCTATGGAGACTTCACAAATAGGTGTTAATTGAACTAAAATTGTAGACAGCAAGAGACATATAGTCAAGAGACAACCTTTTTCCATGGTTTTTGTAGAGTGATCACAGAAAGGTCACTGATGGGTTCGTGTTTACCTAAAAACAACAGACGAGCCAGAAGACTGACTTCTATGTTTGCTGGAGAAATTCATGTTGTTTTGCAAGCACAGGGGGTCCGTCAAGCAAGTTGGCAGTCTTGACTGTGGGTCAGAGAGAGAAAGAGAAAGAGGGAGAAGGGTCTAGCAAGTTGTCTCAGTCAATGTGGGTGAGACAGAGAAGCTTGCTGAAACTGAAGCAGGAAGCTTGTTGGACTGAAACAGAAGCTCCAGAGAGGAGGATGGCTGAAAGTACTGGCTGTCTTGAAATAAGTGGAACAGGAAGGAACTCTGTGGTAACCTGAAAGAAAGAGGTTATCATCTGGTGGACCCTGATGAGGCAAGTTAAATCAGCAAGACACTGAGGAGACTGAGGGAAGTACCTCAGTTGTGGAAATCCTGGAACAACACATCTCTCTCTGCAAACCAACAAGAAACTTCCTGAGCGGTAAACATTAACCTTTCAAGCACCAAAGCATGGTGAACTTCATACATGTTAAATTCTGTGCACAGTATAAGAAGTGCCTGCAACCAGTGAACATGGAGGAATGAGAAGTGAGATTGGACTGTGAACAAAAGAATTTACCTAAATTTACACACACATCACATACACGTGCGCTTAGAATTAGCAGGGGGTTAAGTTGGGTTAAGTTAAGTTAAGAGATAAGTTAAAGTGTGATTCCGTTTTCATGTTTAAAGATAATTAAAAGCAAATTTTGTTTAAGTAACCATTTTTTGTGGTGAATATTTTTTGCTGTTGGGTTTTGGGGTATTCTGGGCTCATAACACCAAAGCCCCTCACTCCTACAAACAAGCCGCCCACATCCCTTGGAGCACACAGACACAGTTCGGCCCTCCAACACTCAGCCTGCCAAGCAAGCCACCATTCCGAAGGAACTGACGACACAGTGGGTGCTGTGACAAATGCAGCGCTAGATAAAACCACCGGATCAGCTGAACATATGAACTGTTTTAGACTACACAAACAGTGCTGATGGACATTGCCTTGTTCACCCCACAGGGTTTCATCTAAAAAGAGAAGTGGTGAATGCAGTGTAATGCGGTACTGCAGGCATGACCTCACTGGACTGGGCAGGCTGGCCCACCTTATGTCGCTGTAGCTCCTCCCCATAAGATCCCAAATAAAGGCCGAGAGCCCGAGTCTCCTCCCTCCATACCTACCTTGGATGTGAGCCAGCAAGCATGTAGAGGTATGCCGAGGTTTTCTGATTAATAAAGCCTTCGATGACTTGCTTCATGTCCGTGGGTGGCCATTGATTGCACCACCTTGATACCCAGCCCATGTGTGAAGATGGAGTTGGAATGGTATTTTGCTTTACAGTCATGAGTACTAATTGAGTCCACATTCTTGAGGAGCACCATGGTTTAGTGTGATTGTGAATGAGATATGTCTGCCCATATTTATTGATTGCAGTGTGTTAGGCAGTGATTTAGACCTTATACTCTTGTGACTTCGATATCCTGAAAGATTCTTTAGAGGTGATTTCATACCTGAAGAAGGTTATTAAGTTTAAGCTCATTCATCATCTGATTGTACAAGTACAACCATCGTTCTTCTGCAAACATAACACACATACAGATAATGATACATATGCACAGTTTTTATAGACAAATATTAAAATGAATAAATAATATCATTAAAGAAATAGCAGTTATGGAGGGTTTGTTGTATGTACAAATGCAGGGTTTTATATCTTTTAATTATCAAAGGTTATTTATTCACCTTATTGATATTCATGTAATCAATCTGATTTGGTTTGGGCTGATCAAGAGAGGCCAAGAAGCTATTGACTTGAAACTTTAACTTTGATTTGAGTATTTACATCATTTCCTGTTTTTATTTTGGATTTCTGATGTCTATGCTTTCGCTTTGCTTCTTTTGATTAGGAGTCTGCTAAATCTTCTCATTGGATCCTGTGAAGTAAGCAGTGGTTGTTCACCATCAGCTGCCTTGTTTAGTGATTTGGTGATGACCATATGGTTGAACAGTTTTGCCTTCTTCAGCTACTCCTGTGATTGATATTGTCCAGTCACCCGGGCAGTCCTTCATCAGAAAGCTACTGGGTTGTAATTCTTCGAATTCTTTCTCCACTTCATTCTTCCACACATATGGCCATTGAGATTTACAGTCGATTGATTTTGCACCTGACTTGATATGAATTATAACCATCGTCATGCAAATCGTTGAACATTCCTGCGTACGTTGCCATTAAGATATTGAACCATGATTTTGGCTGAAGAAAACTTTCCAGTCTAGCTTCAATTTCCAGAGACAATCTTTACCATAAATCTGAGTTAATTTGTGTAATCAGCTACAACTATTGGTCATTCACTTTGCTGACTTATTGGGACTCATGAAACATTTTTATCTGGCCTCAAGTTAATAATATCCTTGCACGTCTTTATGTTCACCTATTGTGGCTCTTAACCGAAGTGAATTAGATATGTACCCTGACCTGTGAGCACCCTATTGCTGTGGTCATGCCCATGTTCGTAATTGCACCTTGTGGACCAAATGCCAATTCCCATTTATTCGAACTGTGTAGACATGTGCTTCCTCGGCTCTGTCTGTGTGGATCCCCCAGTGACCACCCATTTCAATTCTCTGTCCCATTTCTTGCTGATATATCTGTCCATAGTCTTATGCACTGCTAGACTGAGACCACCCACAAATTGGAAGAACAACGCCTCATATTGGGCACCCTCCAACCCGATGGCATTAACATTGACTTCTCTGGTTTCCATTAGCCAACCCCCTCCCCCCTCATGTCTCATACCCTATAGCTCTGCCCCTCTTTCTACCCTTTCCCCTCTGTCCACTTTACCTCAGCTCTGCATTCACAGTGCCAACCACCCCAGTGGCCACCCATTTCAATTCTCCATCCCATTCCCTTGCCGACATGTCTGTCCATGGTCTCACATACTTCCGGACTGAGACCACCCATAAATTGGACTAACAGCAGCTCATCTTCTGACTGGGCACCCTCCAACTTCTCTGGCTTTCATTAACCCCACCCCCTGCATCCACCATCGTCTCTCCATTCCTTATTGCACAGACATGATAAATTCTACCTAGTCCCTTATCATATTCAATTAACACCTTTTGTTGGTCTGAATTCCTGCCCCATTGTTTGAATTCTGAGATTTTCTGATATTTTCAGCTTCTCCCTTTTCTGATTTTTCCTTGAAGAAGGGCTCAGGCCCGAAACATCGGCAACAGATCTTGGTCTCCTGCAGATGCAGTAAAGGCCAGCTGAGTTCCTCCAGCATTTTAGTGTTTTTACTACAATCACAGCGTCTGCTGCCCCCACCAGTTACCACCTTCCCCATCAATTCTCACCTTTCCTTTCTCCTGGACCCTTCTCCATATCCAATGACCACCTTTTGTCTGTTGGACTGTACTCTTCTGCCTGCCATTTCCTTTACCATATCATTCCCCTTTGTGCATTGCTGTGATTTTACTACAATCGCAACGTCTGCAGACCTTCATGTTTCAGACCAGACTTGTGCTGTTACAGCGAAAGCTTCCCCTTTGTACGGAAAAAACACGGCTGGATCTATTTTATATTTGTCCCCTTGGATTTTGATTTACTTGCTCAGGATATTTGCTTTTTGATTTAACAGTTAATACCATTTGGCTTCTGAATTTGCCTCCATGTGATAAATGGTTTCTATCTCACGTGCAGCAACGATGTGCACATTTTGGATTCTCATTTAGATTTCTGTTGTTTTATTCCCAAGAACTCCCATCATAATTATACCCTACACTGAAGGAAATTCTTCCAAAATCCTTGCCTGCTGCTTTGCAAGCAAGCTCAAAAGTGAGGTTTCTTGTAGCATTTCCTCTCCTCAGGCAAATTCACTAAACCGCCATCAAACCTGTCACACGTTGCACGGTGGAGGAGGCTGCCGAGGTTGCATTGCTGAGACTGGCTCTTCTCGCTTGACTTCTGATTGCCATGGCTTCCGAGGGATTTGGATTCAAGTGACATTTGTACCGTTTCACTGGATGAAGCATGTTTTGTTCTCCTTGGCATTAGAAAACTCTGAACTCATTTTAGTGAAGAGAGTGGATTATTTGCATCCCTGGACCACATTATAACAGACAGGTTCATTCCTAATGTTGACATCAATCGAGTGCGGCGGGAGTTAATGGCATGGTTAGCATAGCATATTACTGAGCCAGTAACCGGGGTACGAATCTGCTGCCATTTGTTTGTATATTCTTCCCTTTTCTGCATGGGTTTTCTCCAGGTTCTCCAGTTTCCTCCCACCCTCCAAAATGTATGCGGTTAGTGGGTTAATTGGATGTATTTTGGCATGGGTTTCGTGGGCCTTAAAATTTAAAAAACTCCCTTTCTGCTATTTACGGAAAAAAAAAAATTTCTAGACATGCCAAGCATGAACTGGAAGGATCCCAGAGTCTTTCAGCCTGAACAGGGTTTTACTTTTCTCGTCTTTTGATGTCACTTCACAGCGTGGTAACAGGCCATTCTGGCCCAATTACATCCATGTGACCAATTAATCTAACTCCATGTGCCTTTGGAATGTTGGAGGGAACCAGAGCACACGAAGGAAACCCACGTCATCACGGAGAGAATGAACAAGCTCCTCACCTGCAATGCCGGATTCGAACCTGGGCCGCTTGAGTTGTGCAAACCACTGATCAGTTTGAGCAGTCGTTGCCTATTTGTTGTAATGGCCATTCCCTATTAGGTATTCAACAAGATGCAACAACTTCTCAATGCCTGTTATCGGCTCTCTTATCCCATGGCGCAGGGGCCCACTGTTTCTGTGCAGCTCTGCTCTTGTCCACAAGAACTGAGCTGCTCCTCACTCACAGAGCTCACCGGGAGACACTCAAGGTAACACCATCCCCTTCTGGTGGAAGGCTTGGCCAGAAATCCCTCTTGAGCCCACACTTCAAGATTCGAGATTATATAAAACAGTGTCGATTACATAAATTTTTTTTCTGCCTGCTGCAAGTCAGACAGATTCACCACTGTCAGGAATTGCTTAAGCACCTCCTACAGTCAGACTTGCACTCAGAGAGAGGGAAGTAAAAGAGAGTCCCCCCCCCCCCCCCCCCAGAGTCACCGAGTGTCCACAGGTACACCTCCAGCACTCCTGCAGCACTCACAGCCACACAGTCCAAAACATTGACGACCCGAGCTCCAGATCCAAACCTCCCATACGATGAGGAACCCTTCAGCGCCCTTGGCACCTCCTCGCCCACAGCTCCCGTGAGTTCCTCACCTCGAGTCGCCAGCAGCCAGCCATGTGCACTTGTCCCTCAGCGCAGAGCCCCCTCACTGGTGTGCCGCCGTGGTCACCGTCCCTGTAGGCCCTCTCCTCCGCTTCTCTTTCTCAGATTATTTTCCCATCCTCTGGTGCCTTGCTCCTGTCCTCCGCTTCCCCAGAGTCTGCAGCCCCTCGTGGCTGCTACTGATGAATTGGCGCCGCCACCCCGGGTGCAGACCTGCAGTCAGAAGATTTCAAATAAAACCACCATCGGCTCCCTCAACGGAGCGTTCAAAGCCTGTGCAAAGCCAACAGCAGTCAGCTGGGCGTCTGGACCCTACGGGAGCGCTGCATCTCCGCTCCCTCGGTAGAAGGTTTGTCTCCAAAGATGGAGCATTCAATTGGTGCATTTAAGGCAGCATGGGGGATTGTGTGTCAGAATGGCCTGTTAACATGCTGTATCTCTTAAAAGAGAAAGTAAAAAAAAAAGATAATCCAGGAAATTATTGGCTTGTGAATATCACATTGATGGTGAGGAAACTATTCCAAAACACACTAATAGGATTTAAGGAACTTTCATGGTCAGATTAGGAATAGTCAACTTGTATTTATTAGGAGGAGTTTATGTCTTACCAATCTGATTGAGTTTGTTGAGGATGTGACAAAGATGAGTGATTAGGGCAGGGCATTAGATGTTATCTACATGGACTTTCTGAAGGCATTTGACAAGTTCCCTCAAGGTAGGATGATTCAGAAGATACAGATCAATGATAACTTGATAGTTTGGATACAAAATTGGCCGGCAGGTAGACCGTGGATAGTAGTGGAAGGCAGTCATTTGGGTTGGAGGCCAGTGACCAGTGGTGTTCCACAGGGATCCATTTGGAGATCCACTGCTTGTGACATACATGAATGACTTTGGTGAAAAAGTAGTCTAGCAAATTTGCAGATGATAAAAAGATTGGTGGAATTATCGAGAGTCTAGAGGATATCAAAGACTGCAACCGAATACAAGGGACAACAAATTTTCTCAAAAGGTTTGCTTCTGGTAGGAAAAATGGGTATTATGATAGACAACTTCAAGCTGAACACAAAGATACTTTCAGATTTGTTGTACCACATAGGAATTTGGAAAAACATGAAATTAAATTTTATTGGAAGAAGACAGAGAGTGGTAGTGGATGCTTGCTTCTCAGACTGGAGCTCAGTGACTACTGTGTGTCTCTGCTATTGGTGCTGGGATCATTCTTGTTTGTTGACTCTATCAATGATCTGGATGATATTTTGGTAAATTGGATGAGTGAATTGGAGGTGCTGTGGACAGTGAGGAAGGCTTTCAAAGCTTGCAGAGGGATCTAGACCAGCTGGAAAAACGTGCCAGAAAATGACAGATGAAATTTAATGCAAACACATGTGAGGTGTTGCATTTTGGAAAGACATATACAGTAAATGGTAGGTCACTGAGAAGTGCAGAGGAACAAAGGGTTTCCAGTTGCCCTGATACTGCTTTTCCATGGTCATAACCCAACCCCAACCAACCAATTTTCCCCTGCAGCCGCTGCAACCGTGTCTGCCTGTCCCGCATCGGACTTGTCAGCCACAAACGAGCCTGCAGCTGACGTGGACTTTTACCCCCTCCATAAATCTTCGTCCGCGAAGCCAAGCCAAAGAAATGTCTTTAACCCCCTTCTAATTCTAAGCGCACGTGTTGTTTTTCCAGACTCTTTTGTGTAGTCTTCCAAAGGTGCTATTTGCCTTAGCGAGTCTGTTGTCTATCTCGTTGTCGATCCTTGCATCCGATGAAATGGTGCAGCCGAGATAGGTAAACTGGTTGACCGTTTTGTGTGCCCGATGGAGATGTGGGGGTGCTGGTAGTCATGGTGGGGAGCTAGCTGATGGAGGACCTCAGTTTTCTTCAGGCTGACTTCCAGGCCAAACATTTTGGCAGTTTCCGCAAAACAGGACGTCAAGCGCTGAAGAGCTGGCTCTGAATGGGCAACTAAAGCGGCATCGTCTGCAAAGAGTAGTTCACGGACAAGTTGCTCTTGTGTCTTGGCGTGAGCTTGCAGGCGCCTCAGATTGAAGAGACTGCCATCCGTGCAGTACCGGATGTAAACAGCGTCTTCATTGTAGAGGTCTTTCATGGCTTGTTTCAGCATCATGTTGAAGAAGATTGAAAAGAGGGTTGGTGCGAGAACGCAGCCTTGCTTCACGCCATTGTTAATGGAGAAGGGTTCAGAGAGCTCATTGCTGTATCTGACCCGACCTTGTTGGGTCAGAACCAACTGAAAAATCTCACAAAGATTAGCGTATACAGAGCCGTTGTCATACCCACACTCCTGTTCGGCTCCGAATCATGGGTCCTTTACCGGCATCACCTACGGCTCCTAGAACGCTTCCACCAGCATTGTCTCTGCTCCATCCTCAACATTCATTAGAGCGACTTCATCTCCAACATCGAAGTACTCGAGACGGCAGAGGCCGACAGCATCAAATCCACGTTGCTGAAGATCAAACTACGCTGGGTAGGTCACATCTCCAGAATGGAGGACCATCGCCTTCCCAAGATCGTGTTATATGGCAAGCTCTCCACTGGCCACCGAGACAGAGGTGCACTAAAGAAAAGGTACAAGGACTGCCTAAAGAAAGCTTTGGTGCCTGCCACATTGACCATCGCCAGTGGGCTGATATTGCCTCAAACCGTGCATCTTGGCACTTCACAGTTCGGCGGGCAGCAACCTCCTTTGAAGAAGACCGCAGAGCCCACCTCACTGTCAAAAGACAAAGGAGGAAAAACCCAACACCCAACCCCAACCAACCAATTTTCCCTTGCAACCGCTGCAAACGTGTCTGCCTGTCCTGCATCGGACTTGTCAGCCACAAACGAGCCTGCAGCTGACGAGGGCATTACCCCTCCTTAAATCTTCATCCGTGAAACCAAGCCAAAGAAAGAATTCTAAGCGCACGTGTATGTAATGTGTGCGTAAGTTCAGAAAAGTTCTTTGGTTCACAGTTCAAGCTCACTTCTCATTCCTCCAAATTCACTGGTTGCAGGCTATTCTTATACTGTACTCAGAATTTAACATTTATAAAGTTCACCAGGCTTTGGTGCTTGAAAGGTAAATGGTTACCATTCAAGAAGGTTCTTGTCAGTTTTCAGAGAGAGATTTGTTGTTCCAGGACACCCACAACTGATTTACTTCATCAGCCACTTCAGTGTCTTGCTGATGAAACTTGCCCCCTTCAGGGTTCTCCAGATGATAACCTCTTTCTTTCAGGTCACCACAAAATTCATTTTTGTTTTTCTTATTCCAAGTGAGACATTAGACAGCCAGTCCTCTCTTCTTGCATGACCACAAGGGTTTTGACAAGGCCATCTTCCAAAAAGGCTTTCCACAAGCTTGCCAGCTTGTTCTGTTCCAGTCCCAGCTGCTGTTACTGGCTGTAACACTGTGGAAAAACTCTCTCTCTCTCTCTCTCTCTCTCTCTCTCTTAGAGAGAAAACCTGTATGACTCTCTCTGCTTTCAAAACCACATGACCCTCTTTGAACAGTAAGCTCTACTCCAGACAGAAGGCATCTCCGATAGGATCTTTCATCTGTTGCCTTTTGTAAACAACAATCCATTAGTGAAGTCTCTTGAGCACTCTTCAAAGTGCTTGCAAAAGCTGTGAGAAGCCATTATGTCTAGCATTAACAGAGCTCCAGTTTTTAAAATAAGATCTGTTTTAAAGTGTTTGTATGTGACCTACTCTAACAAACATTTCCCCAATTTAACTCGCAAAAACATATCTATATACTCTGTCACAGTATTAATATCTAAATATTCCTTAATTTGTCTTTTTATATAATTACAAAATTCAACATTTCACAATAATTAAGAATTAAATATCCATCTATAAAATTATATTTCTTTTTCAGAAACTATACATGAAAACAAAAGAGGTGAATTGTTTGATAAAATCCTAGCCTTATATTCTGCATATGTAATTCGTCCTTGTAATTGAGCTGACATTCTTGAATAAGAATCGTATCTGTAAGAATAAAACGAATAATCCTTTTCTTTCAGATTTAATTTTCTCCAAATATCAACTAAATTCAAGTCCTTCATCAAAATTATGATTTTTTAGCTATTTTTTTCTAATAACTGATGTTTGTGACTTATCCAATAATGGATCTAAGCAACAATTAACAAGATGTAAAAAATAATCCTGTATAAATTTTTATCATCAATATTAGGTGCACAAATATTCATAAATGTCCACATTTCAGAGTAAATTTGACAGTTTACTAAAACAAATCTTCTCACAAAATACTTAACAACAGATGGTAATTTAAAAGGTCATTTCTTATTAATCAAAACACCA
Organism: Narcine bancroftii; assembly: GCF_036971445.1. Lineage (NCBI taxonomy): Eukaryota > Metazoa > Chordata > Chondrichthyes > Torpediniformes > Narcinidae > Narcine > Narcine bancroftii. The sequence goes on from NC_091471.1 coordinate 19,115,615, forward strand.
ACTCCTTTTGCCTTAGAATTAAAAGAAGCTTTAACTTGAACTATCCACTCTCTTTTAAATTTTTGATGTTCTTTTTCAGTTCAATGTGTCTTTTGTGAAAAATCAATATCAAGTTTCAATATAAGCCAATTTTTTTCTCTTAATTTGGTTATTAAGCCCATTCACTTTAAATGTTACAAAATTTAATAGGTTATTAACAGCTATATCTCAAATTTTCAACATGCATAACTCTCACCATCCATCCCAGTATATCCATAAATTTCCAAAAATAACTGACATCTCCAAAAAATGAAAAAAAAACCCTAAAAAGAAATAAAAAACCAAAAAAGTTCTGATAATTAAAAAAAAGTACTATTTCCCTCTGTTGTAGGGGAAGTGGCTCTTGCCACTAAGTGGTACTCGACTGTGGAAGAAGACAAAAAGTCTGCCTTCCCCAACAAAATATACACACATGCATTTATGTCATTCTTTCAAGTATTAAGAGGTTCTTTGAGAACCTTGTTCACTTGGATCATCATGAATTTCAATCAATTCTTGATGTTCTAACACCTGATGTTTATCTTGCAGCTTCTCTTAACTCAATTTCCTCTTCTGAACAGAGTTAGATCTTGTTTATTATTAGGCAAAGAATTAACAAATCCCAAGGCATCATCTTGATCAGTAAAAAATTGCAATTGATTTTCTCCAGAAAAAAACTTTAAGTATAGCTTGCTATTGAAAACAAAATTTATATCCAACAGACATACTGAAATCTGCATAGAAAATACTCTATTATTTCCAAACATTAAAGAGTCTTGTGCTTTTTTGGTATGTTGCTTTTTGTGATTTATTTAATACCTGGTTTAGATCTTCCCAAAACTTTTCCACTTTCTCACATGCCCAAATTGCATGTACTGTTGTTCCCGTTTCCTTCTTAAAGCGAAAACATCTATCTGATACTGTTGGGTCCCATTTATTTAACTTTTGGAGCGTGATATATAGCCTGTGTAACCAATTATATTGTATCATGCGTAACCTCGCGATTATTGTATTTCTCATAGTTCTGGAGCATAGCTTTTCCCATGTTTCATTCTTTATCTTTATGTTTAGATCTTGTTCCCATTTTTGTTGGGTTTTACAGCTTGTTATATCATTCTCTTTCTCTTACCGTTTGATGTACATGTTTGTTATAAATCTTTTAATTATCATTGTGTCTGTAATCAGATATTCAAAATTGCTTCCTTCTGGTAACTTCAGAGTGTTTCCCAATTTGTCCTTCAAGTAGGTTTTCAGTTGGTGGTAAGTAAATATTGTACCGTGAGTTATAGCATATTTGTACTTCATTTGTTCAAAAGATAATAATTTATTTCCCGAAAAACAATTTTCTATTCTTTCGATCCCTTTTCTCTCCCATTCTCTAAAGGAATATAAGAAGTAAAGAACTTGGACTATCCAATTCCAATCCATTTGGAAAATTTTCAAGTCCCATAATAATTCTTGAGGATTTGGAGACAGAAGGATATTAAGAGGCTTGAAGATTGTTTTGAGGATGGAAGAATTATAACATTTGAAAAAATGAGGGAAAAAATTTAACATACCTGGTAAAACTTCATTTTGTTATGGCCAAGTTAAATCTCTTTAATCTGGCAAAATAGGCTTTATTTTGAAGTTACCTAATCAAAGTGGATTAGAATGATTGATTTCTAATTATTGTAAATAGTGTAATGTATAATTTACTTCAAACTAAGGCCCCCAAAACTGGTGTGTATAAATCAGGATTAAGATGGGAATTAGATATAAATGCTCAAATAAGTGAAAAGGACTGGATGGATTTGTATAAAAATAATATGACTAAATTTATAAATGTAAGAAACAAGTTAGTTTAGTATAATGTTTTACATCAATTATTTATGTTTTAGATGTAGATCTGAGGTTGGAACTTTTTGTCATTCAACTTGGCAATGTCCTAAAGTTAGAAACTTTGGTTCGGGGTATGTCATTTTTGGAACAAATTACTGGAGTAATATTAAGGTTATAAGGCCAAATTTAAAATTAAATATTTATCAAATTAAACTTGTGTTAATTTCTTCAGTAGTTGCTAGGAAATGTGTAGCAATACCATGGAAGTCAGAAGTAGATTAAATGCAGAACTTCGTAGCTGTATACCATTAGAGAAAATTACTTATAATTTGTGAGATAAATATAATTTGTTTGGAAAATATGGAGCCCATATTTACAAAATTTTGGTTTGCACATATGATTAACTCGCTGAAGACTTCACTTCTTCGTAACCTCCAATAGATTTTCCTGTTTAAATGTTTTATATCTTGACATTCTCCAGTTTTATCTTCCTTCTATTTCTTTTCTTTTTTAGGGGTGGGGTTGGGAGGGCAGGAAGGTGGTTTGATGGGGATGAGAGTATATTACCACATGTAACAAATTTTTTAAAAATAGTGTACAATTCAATGCAATGTAATTATATAGTGGTTTAAAATTTATAAATAAAGAATTTAAAAAAGAATGTCTGCAGCATCTCCTCCAATGGACCCACCCCTTGGCCTGTTCAGAGCTCATTTGAATGTATCCACAAAACATTCTGCTTGACCATTGGACTGAGGATGATATGGAGGTGAGTGAACATGTGTGAGGCCATGTTGCTTGCAAAAAAAAAATCAAAGCCGGCTGCATTGAATTGTGTCTCATCATCTGAAACTAATGTTATAGGAGAACCAAAGCAATTGAATATGGACTTGAGTTCCATGGTTGTAGCTAATGCAGTTGGTCGTGGTGATGATCTCAGGCCATTTGGAGTATGCATCCCCTAGGATTAGGGAGTACTCCCCATTAATCGATCCTGCATGGTTAATATGAAGATGATTCCATGGACCGCTTGTTTGAGGCCAGGAATGTAGATTAGTCTTCACAGGGAATTTTGCAGTTGAGGCACATCGGATCCATGACCGTGCCAGTTGTTCAATATGATTATTCATCAGAGACCAATAAACATAGCTTCGTGTAAGTGCTTTCCCTCGATTTGTTCCTGGATGTCCACTGTGACACAGTTTGAATATTGTAGATTGCAGAGCTTGGGGAATCACAATCCTTTCTGCAAACAAACGACAGCTATTAATGATTTTCCAGTGATTCTCGCCTTTTGAAGAATGGCTGGATTTCCACTCGTGGATGAATTTTTGGCCACCCTGAGCGATGATAACTTATTATCTCTTATTGGAGGTCATATTCGCTCATTGCTTGTCTGACTCTTTCTGCGGTGACTGGCAGTGAGTTAATAACATCTTTGAATACCTGGTTGACCTCTGCCTCTACAGAGTTCTGCAACAAGAAAATCTTTTGGCTCTGCTTTTTGCTTGCTAATGAGTTGTGACAATGCATCAGCTTGCCTGATACTTGTGGTCGGCAGGTATTTAATTTTGAAGTCATACCCAAGGAGCATGCTTGCCCATCTTTGCAGACTTTGCCGTGTAAATTGGAATTCCTTTCTTTGAACCAAATACTGCAAGGAGCAGTTAGTGGTCTGTCAGAAGAGTGCATTGCCATCCATACAGGATTTTAGGCACTTTCTTCACCGTAAAAATGATTGCTTGAGCTTCCTTTCCAATTTGTCGATAGTTACGCTCTGCTGCTGTTTGAGAGTGTTCTGTGTGTGCAATGGCCTTTTGATTCCCATCTGGGAATATGTGAGAAATAACTGCACCCACCCCTGTGATGGATCTGAAGCTACGACAATCTCCAAGTTTGGATCATAGTGTGCCAAAAGAAGTTTGAGTTTAGCACTGACTTAACTCGATTGGCATTTTGATGTCTATTTCCATATGCTACCCATGTTAAGGAACTTATTGAACGGATCATGGAGTTCATGTATCTCTGGCAGAAATGAACTGTAGTGACTGATAAGACCCAGGAATGAATGTAGCGTGGTCACATCTGTGGGTGCAGGCATGCGCTTGATAGCATCGGTGTCTTGTGGATCTGGCCGTTGTCCATGTTCGTCATTGATGAAACCAAGATATTCAACTGACTTCATGAAAAGATGTGCATTTTTCTGGACACACTCGAAAACTGTAATCTTTGATGTGGAGCAGAACACAATCTAGATGATCAAATGATTCTCCAGCGTGTGCTCTCATTACCAGGATGTCATCTAGGTACACTGCAACTCCTGGAACATCGTTCAGCATTGTGTCTGTGATCTGTTGAAAGATAGCTGGAGCAGTCTTCACTCTGAATGGTAGACATGTGTATCTGAATAGTCCATGGTGTGTTGATGTTTGATGGTTAGGGGTAGGGTTGGATTCGTCATCAACTTCCACCGATAGTTAAGCCTCTGCTAAGTCAATCTTTGCAAAGTATTTGCCACCAGTCAGCTTTGCAAAGAGATCATCAGGCTATTGATGGATGTCGAATGCTGCATTCAGGCCAGTTGTGGAATTAACAGACAGATGTATGGAGCCATTTGATTTATTTCACCACCACAATAGGTGAAGCCCATGATGAGTGGTTCATCGTTCAATTAATCCTTCATATTGTAGCCGTTCCAATTCTTGCTCTACTTTTTGAAGATCTACATATGAAGCAGGTTATTTTGGCTTGAAAGTCAGTTTCACGTTTGGCAGAAGACAGGGTTTCGCCTTCGTTTTAGTGAATCGTCCGAGGCCTTCAGAAAATACCATTGCAAGGCGTTGCTTTAGCTGTACCAGCAACTTTTTGGGGTATATGTCACTTGCAACTTGTGGCAAATAATGTTGAGTGGCTGGTCCAACCTTCCGATCCAGTCGAGAGCCATGAGATTGAGGTTAGGGCATTTCATCACCATTTAAGCTGATGGAACAGTCAACTGAACCTAACAACTCCTGGATATCCCTGGAAGCACTCCATGCTATGTTTTTGGTTGGAGTCACCTCTGGCTGACCAATCAGTTTCCACGTTTTCTTTGATATTTTAGAGTAATGTCAGTCCCTGTATCAATTTGAAGCCTCACTGTGATGCCATTAATATGCACTTTCACATATTTCCTGCATGTAGCGTTTTGCCACCTTAAAAGTTACTGCAATAGGTTTCACTTTTGAGAGTGAATTGAACTTTATCAGGTGTTTTCTGTCTTCCAGCTCTATAGCATTCTGCTTTACGCCCCAGGTACTTGCATTTACTGCAGCGTTGCCATCTCCACGGGCAGTCACGAGTGTATTGCCACTCATTGCTGTTCCAACAAGCGCTAGGCGGGTCGCACCTTTGTTTTGTCCAGCAGGGTCTGCTGACTTGAGTGGACACAACCACTTGATCAATTAATGAATTAATTGTGCCACTTCCACCAATTGCCTGTCGTGTTTCAGATTAATTAAGCGTTGGCATTTGGCTGTTAATCTTTGAAGACTCTCATCTGACTCCTGCTCAAGCTTCGCTAGCAGACCTGTTCTGAGGTGGGCATCTTGGTGTGACTCCATTCTTGCTACAAACACTTAAACTGGTCTTCTGTCAGCGTAGGGAGTTTAAAATGCTGATTCACCAGACTCGCATATGTCACAAAATCTTCGGTATCTTTCTTAGTCATTTTGAGGCATTGATGTCGAATGTTGAACAGTGATGCTTAGTCACTGAACATCTTTGCCAACACATTAAGTGTTTCCCTAAAGCTGAGCTCATGGAGAAGTTTTGGCAGAATGAAGTTCGTGTAGTGCTCATTTTCTCGAGTGCCTCACCTCCGCAACAAGAGCCTAATTTTCCACACATCATTGCATTTGGCAAAGTCGACTGTAAATAAGTCATTTAACCATATAACCGTTTACAGCGTGGAAACAGGTCATGTCGGCCCTTCGAGTCCGCGCCGGTTCACCTGAACAACTCCACTAGCTCCCCCCTCCCACTCTCCGCCTAGAACCCTCCAACCCCCCTCACATCCATGTAGACGTCCTTCTTTCTTTCTTTCTTTCTTTGGCTTGGCTTCGCGGACGAAGATTTATGGAGGGGTAAAGTCCACGTCAGCTGCAGGCTCGTTCGTGGCTGACAAGTCCGATGCGGGACAGGCAGACACGGTTATGACATACTTTTCAAACAAAGTTTGTGGATCAAATGAGAACTCAGCATTGCACCTCATTAAAGCATCTGCCGAATTTGAATGAACTTCACCTTCTACAGTGGCTGGAGTCTCAACAGACATTTTCCCTGTCAGCTGGCCAATTAGTCTTGCTTGTATTTCTTCAGTGTTTGCGCTGCTGCCTCAGGACAGCTTGGATCTGTTCTATTGTGACCGACATTGTCACCTTGTTGCCAAAATGCTGTAAATGTGCCGAATTTTTGTACTGTGCACGCGTTGTGTGGAATACCAGCTTCCAGAGAGAAACAAGAGACACCAGTGTTTTACCAAATCCAAAGAACGAACCCTTTTATTTACAATTAGAGATTTTTTATAGCCTTTACAATATCCTTGGTCCTGAGGGTACTCTCATGAGCCAACTTGCACACATGTGACTGGATTAGTTGATTGATGGCTCAAGTCCTGAGAACCGGTAACGCTCATTCCTGGCGACAGTGAGGTCACGGTGCCCGGTGAATTTGTGCCTGCAACCCGCAGCCAAGAGAACAGACCAACGGAGGACCTGATCAAGCTCCGGGAGAGACTTGATACGCTGGCCCCGGTACCGACATCCCACCATGGAGCAGCGTCCTCCTTAATGCCCAATGACCTGCAGCAGAGTGAGTACATTTTGATTCACAGAGGAGCATGCAGACAACTCCTGCAGCAGCCATATGAAGGGCCTTTCAAGATGGTGCACCATGATGGCACATCCTGTGTTCTGGACATTGGTGGCTGTTGACCATCTCAAATTGGTACACCTGGACATTGAACGACCAGTTGTGGTGCCACCCACGAGGAGATGAGGCCGGCCATGTAAAATGGACAGTGTATAGGTTACGGTTTCTGCACCTCCTATCGCCGATTCTGGGGGGGGGGTGTTAGTCATCTGGTGGTTCACCCACGCAGCAAGTGAAACAGCTCGAGCAGTCACAGGCAAGTCCACAGCCAGCAGCATCCACAGGGAATCTCGGTGCGGGGAAAAACCTTGGCCCAGAAGCCGACATCACTTCCTCCCCTCACGGCGCAAGGGTCGCTGGGACATGCGCGGGTCTCTTAAGCATGTGACTTTGAATTAGTAAAGCAGTTGAATTGAAACTCCGCTCCACTCAGCGTGTTTCTTTCTCTTGCAGTGACTTGACGGCCACATTAGTTTCATTAGAGGTTTGGTTAATTGATCAAAGGCAGAGAGTTGGAATAAACGAGTGTTTCTCTGGTTGGCAAACAGTCATGAGTTACTTTCAGGGAAAATGGATTTGCACCTCAAGGTTCCTCTCTTCATCAACAGTGCCTTATCCCCTTGGCTGCACTCATGATATGTTTGGTATTCTTCTCAATCTTACTTGCCAAGATTATGTCATGGCCCATGTTTGCCTTCCTAATTTTTTGCCTTCATTCTTCACTCTATATTCTTCAAATTCCCTCAGTCACGTGTTTCCTTCTTTCCCTGATCAATGTACTTTCTTATCCAAGGTTTCCAAATCCCATAATTTTTGCCTTTCACCCTAATGGTCACCCTGATCTCTTAACAACACTTTTAAGCTCCACCCACTGTTACTTTATCAGCAAGCAAACCTGCTTTCACCAACTCCTTTTTCAATGAAATCAGCCTTCTACCAATTCAGGACCTGAACTTGAGGACCAATTTTATCCTTTGAACCATACAGAATTATGATCGATATTCCTAATTTTACTCACCACTGGCCCTAGCGCCACTTGCCTAGTTTAATCTCCAAGATGAGGCTGAGTAATACCTTGTCTTTTGTAGAATTCCCAAAAGAATGTCCTCAGAATGTTCTTAGATGAAGTTAAAGTCCACTCTGTCTCAATTCTTCCCCATCTCCCCTTCCTCACCCAAGGTGTTGGCTGACCATATTTCTCCACGGACGCTGACTGGCCTCCAACTTCTCTTGGTTTTCTCAAGATTCCAGCATCTGCAGTTTTTTGACCATGAATCTTGGCCGTTATGCCACACCTCCAGAACGTTCTGCCACACCTCCAGAACGTTCTGTAACCAATCTGATATATCCCAGATCCTGACATCAGAGGCAATGAATTACAGCAAGAGGACCATAGAACATTGCAGCACAGAAGCAGGGCCTTGGCCCATTTAGTCAATGGTGAGCTTTGTCCTGTTGACCTGCCCCAAGACCATAGCCCTCCTCCACCACTCCCATCCATGTAGCTTTCCAAACTTTTCTTCAGTGTAAAAATAGAGCTTACACTTCAACTGGCAGCTCCTTCCACACTCACATCACTCTCTGCATGGAGTTCCCCCTAACGTTCCCCTAAAATATTTCACCTTTCACCTTTAAACCATAAGATACAGGAGCTGAAATATTCAGCCCATCGAACCTCCATTCAACCATGATCTGATCCATTTTCCCACTCAGCCCCACAGCCCAGCCTTCTCTCCATAACCCTTGATGCCCCAGCTAATCAAGAAACTATCAATCTCTGCCTTAAATACACCGAATTCAGGTCTAAATGGGTACTTTCGACAGATCTAATTGCAAGTCTCTAACTTAACCCTCTAGGGTGCCAGTCAAGTGAATACACCTAGAAGACTGGAATTTGCACAGAATTTTGTTTTGAGTTGGTTAAATGATAATATAGGACACCATTGGGTTACCTGCAACTGAGCCGCGCACTTAACAGATACAGGCGAAGCAAAAAATTCAAACTGATCTGGACTATCAGCGGCATGTGTGTGGATGTGCACTGCTTTGAGATTGAAAATGACATCCCGCTGGCTGAATGGTGTTTCCTTGCGTGATATCAGGTAGGAAAAATAACACAGATCATTATCTAAGAAAATCTAATTTGGCAATCCTCTGCTCTCAGCTGAGAACAGAGTGTAAAACGGAGGCGCTGCTTGCTTCTGAAGGATTGTGCTCTGGCTTTACAGAGAGCCTGCGGAGAGGAAGCCCATACGGTTTGGAATCTCATCAATTATCAGCCACTTGTTAAGTCCAGGCAATAAAGCAAGGGGGAAAAGACTGAATTGATTTTAGATTGAGAAAGATTGGTTTTTATAACAAAAAAAAAATTCTATTAACTTGTAGCGGTTTTACCACTCTGGAACTAATGAAAGATATTTGCTGATAGAAATTATGGACAACGTTTAGTCCAAACTATTAAAGTGACACTGATTTTTATGTAACAAACAGATAAAATATAAAGTCAGACCCTCCATAATGCATTTCTTTGGTTCTTCACCGTTGTTGAAAGATCAGAATCAGAATTTATTACCATGAATAAATCATGGAATTCGGTGTGTTACAGCAAGATCACAGTCCAAACATTTATGTTGTGAACCATCTTACAACAATAATATCCGTAAAAAAAATTAAAATAGGAGTTCACAAAAAGTCAGGCAGTGTTTTTGGTTCATTGATTATTCAGGAATCTGGTGGCAGTGGGGAAGAAGCCATCCCTGTTCTGCTGAGTTCTTGCCTTTAGGCTCCTGTGCCTTTTTCCCGATGGTGGCAGAGTGAAGAGGGCATGACCTGGGTTCTGGGGATCTTTGAGGATAGAGGCTGCTTTTTTAAGACACCGCCTCATATAGATGTCCTCGATGGAGGGAAGTCTGGTGGCTATGATGTCACAGGCCGAGTTAGCTACCCTCTGGAGTTTATTTTCATCCTGAGAGTTGGCGACTCCATACCAGACAATGATGCAACCAGCCAGAATGCTCTCCATGCCAAACCTGTAGAAGTTTATGAGAGTTTTTGGTGAGATATTGAACTCCTCAGGCACCTCACAAATAATAGCCGCTGGTGAGCCTTCTTTGTGATTGCATCAACGTAGAGGCTCCAGGACAGATCCTCAGTAATGTTGACACACAGGAATTTGAAGTTCTTGACCCTCTCCACTACTGATCCCTTGATGAGGACTGGGTCGTGTTCCCCTGACTTCCTCCTAAAGTCCACAATCATCTCCTTGTTTTCGTTGACATTGAGCTAAAGGTTGTTATCATTACACCATTCAACGAGCTGATCTATCTCCCTCCTGTACACTTCCTCATTCCCGTTTGTGATTCTGCCGACAGTTGTGGTGTCATCGGCAAACTTGTATGTAGAATTGGAATTGCTTTTGATGTGGAGGTTAATATGTTTCAAAAATCCTTTTCTCCTGTGAGATGCTGTACAAAAGGTACCTTCCACCACAGCTATCTCCTTCCCCTCCCCAGAAGAGATCCAAAGGCAGGCTGACGTCCTAGGTCAAACTGATCACTCAGCTAACTTAACCAAGTTGGATGATTTGTTGCTCAGTGTGAGACCTGCCATCAGGCAAGTGGTTTCTGCTGCATTGTCACATGTACTGATAGAGTGTAAAGCTTTTTTTTTGAGTGCCATCCAGGCATTGCAAAGAGTCACGTTCTCTGGCGTGATTTTGGATTTAAAAGTTTATATAAAACAGGCTAAAAACAAAGTAATGTAATGAATCAAAACAATGGTCAAACTGAATTTCTTGCATTTTAACATAACAGGGAAATCAGATTCACTCAGAATGGTTTCTTTCATTCTGAGAGCCAACTGTTGTTCAGTGTTTAAGTTTATTAGTCACAAAATACCGAGTACTGTGAGATGGGCTTTTGTATAAGCAGTCTATCAAGTTTTCACTATCAATCGTACAGCTGTGTAAAAGTATAATCAGTGTGTAGGATTGGAATGAAAAAGAGGATCAATTAGCTCAACGCAAGGGCAACATTGTTGTGGGGTGTGTTCAGGATGGTTGGAGAAAGGAATTGTTTTAAAGTCTGTCAGTGAGTACTTTCACACACTTGAGCCTTCTTCCTAATGGGAGGAGGGAGAGGAGAGGATGTCTGGGTTGTACTGTGAGCCAGAAGTTCAATTAGAACATAGGAACATCAGAAATAATACCAGGAGTAGAGCATCCAGTCTGTTAAACCCACTCCGCCTTCAATGAGATCATGGCTGATCTGACGATAGGCTCATCTCCATCAACCTGAGTTTTCTCCATATCCCTTAATTCCCCGACTATGTAAAAAATTATTAGAATCCGACATGAAAAAAAATTGGCAGTGGCATTCCCAAACTGTGTGCACTTTAGAAGGACCGCGGTAAAATGCCTTGGGCCAAAACCAAAACTGTGAAAGGAAATGACTCTTTGCATCCCTCTTGCAAGAGCATTTTGCACTCTTGTCTTTCAGTAATCCTATTGTGTCTCAGTGCCATGTATGATACACTTTTGACTAATGCATCTTTATTTAGCTTTCTCCATGCAATCTTCCTCATCCTTTTGTGAATTGTTACAAACATGCATCTCTTTCACTGTACCATCATTACCATTCATCTCAGTCCCATTCTGCATCATGGTACCCTCTCCATTTCACGATAGACATTTATACCCATCCATCAGTCTCATTGTGTTCACCTCTATCTATAGAAGGAAGACATGCATTTGTTAGGTCTTCATAGCCAAAGGACTTTGCATTCTCTCAGGTATTCTTGAAGACTATGCACATTTGTAGCACTTGCCAATAGAATCATATATGCTTTTTACACGTAACTAACAATAATTTCCTGTTGAGGCTTACCTTCCGGAGTGGCCGTTTGCATAGGAAGGACGTTTACACTAAATACCTGAGTTGCAGTAATTTCGTAGGTCGACGTCGTCCGTGGTGTAGATCTTATTTCCATTCTGAACCTTTTGCACAGCCTGCGTTGCGAGAATTTTATGAAAATTTCCCATTGCACGACGGCTGTATAAAAATCATAGTAGAAACATTGCAGCCCAGAAACAGGAAGTTCTGGGCCAAGTTCAACTGTTACCTGTTGACCTTCACCAAGACAATAGCCATCCATATCACTCCCATCCATGTACCAATCCAAATACATCTTAAAAGTCAAAAGCAAGCTGACATTCACCACTTCACAGGAGAGCTTGTTCCACACCCCACCTCCCCCCACCACTCTCTGCTTTGTACTCCAAATAATTTATTCAAGGTTCAAGATTCTGCCATAGGGCAAACAAAAAAGTGCTGTTAGAGACCTAGGACCACCAGGTGCTGTAGGTTTCTGTGAGGGGTGCTGGACAAAGTGGAGACTCTCTGTCTGCCTTACAGTAGACAAAAGTTAAAGAATTTCATGTATGTTACATTCTAAATGTAATATTACGTGACAAATATGCAACCTTCACCTTAAAAACCTGCACTCAGGAAAACAATAACAATACATCTGATAGTCAAAGGTCTTGGGGAATAGAAGTAAGTACAGTTAGGATCACTAGAGAGATTTTGCTTAGGAAGCTGAATGGACTGAAAATAGATACGGTAAGTTTTCCGGACTGGATGAAGTGCACCCTTGGGTTCTGAAGGAGGTGACTGTGGAATTATAGGAATTGATATGCCAGAAATCAATAGAGGTTTGGAAGTTCGGAAATGTAGTTCCGCTGTTTAAGAAAGGAGGGAGGCAGATAAAAGGAAATTATAGGCCTATTAGTCTGACGTCGGTAGTTGGAAAGTTATTGGAGGCGATCCTCAAAGATGAGGTTATGAAATACCTGGAGGTGCATGGCAGGCCCAAGGGAAGATTGAGGGAAGATCCTACCTGATCAACCTATTGGAATTCCTTGAGGAAATCTCATGTAGGATGGACAAGAGAGAGGCTGTGGAGGTTGTGTATTTGGATTTTCAAAGGCCCTCGATAAGCTGTCGCCTAAGAGGCAACTTAATAAGACGAGAGCACATGGAATGACAGGAAAGATATTAGATTGGGTGGAGCTTGGGCTGATAGGCAGGAAGCAAAGGGTGGGAATGAAAGGATTGTGTTCTGGTTGGTTGCCGGTTACTAGTGGTGTTCCACAAGGGTCGGTGTTGGGGCCGCTTCTTTTAACAATGTATATTGATGGTTTAGATTATCGGCTGAATGGTTGTGTGGCTAAGTTTGAAGATGAAACCAAGATAGGTGGTGGAGTAGGAAGTGTTGAAGAAACTGAAAGGTGGCAGAGAGACTTGGACAGCTGAGGAGAGTGGGCAAAGAAATGGCAGATGCGATACAATGTTGAGAAATGTACGGCATAAACATGTACGAAATAAACAGGCAGATTATTATTTGGATGGGGAGAAAATTCAAAATTCGGAAGAGCAAAGGGACTTGGAGGTCCTCATGCAGGATAGCCTAAAAGTTGGATCAGCAGTGAAAAGAAGTGAATGCTATGCTGGCATTCATTTCATGAGGAGTAGTGTATAAGAGTACAGAGGTGTTGAGGTTCTATCGGGCTCTGGTGAGACGTCATTTGGAGAACTGTGTGCAGTTTTGGGCCCCTTATCTTAGAAAGGATGTAATAACATTGGAGAGGGTATGGAGAAGATTTACCGGGATAGTTCCTGGAATGCAGGGGCTAACATAAGAGGCTCTTGTACTATTTTCGTTGGAATATGAGGAATGAGAGGGGATCTCACAGAAACATTTCTAATGCTGAAAGGATTGGACAGAGTAGATGTGAATAAGATGTTTCCCTTGGTGGGTGAATCTAGGACAAGAGGGAATTGTCTTAGAATTATAAGGTACCCATTTAAAACAGAGATGAGGAGAAATGTCGTGGTTTTGTGGAATTCATTTTCACATACAGCTATGGATCATTGGGGGAGTTAAAGAGATTGACAGGTTTCCAATTAGTCAAGGTAAGAAGGGATATGGGGAGAAGACAGGAAATTGGAACTAAAAGTGATAATAGCTTAACTCACGATGGATTTGCGAATCAGACTCAATGGGCCTAACGTCCTACTCTGTTCCTTGATCTTGTGATCTTGAAAAGAGAGTCCCTTCAGAGGTAATGAGTGTCAGTAGATTTGGCAGCAGTGTTCCTGCAGCCTCTGCAGCCTTTAATCCACTGGCAACTCAAGCACAAGGTCCAAACCCCCGCCATATGATGGGGTGGGGGTGGGTTTAGCACCCGGTTCCGATAACTGGCTCCCATGAGCCAATCTCCAGCAGCTCACAGACTGGTGCAAGTGCTTCGACTGCAGGTCGCCTGCAGCCTGTATGGGCACTTTACCTACTGAGCCCCTCGCTGGTTCTTGTAGGGTCATCTCTCAGGTTTCTCCTTCCCTGTTGCTGGTACCCGCTGCTCGTATGGAGTCTGAAACCCCTCATGGAAAGCTGCTCAGCACAGGTGCCATCATCTTGCATATACCTCTATGGTTGCAGAATGGTTAAAAAAAAAAGTTGACTGCTCCGACAAGCTATTTGTAGGAGTTTATCAGTCTCTGTCTTAAGTAAACCTTAGCAACTGAACTCCCACACCCATCTTGGAGAATCCCAAAGCATAATTCACCTCTGGATGTAGGAATACCTTCTCAAACCCTGTCCTGGATGGCCAGACCCTTATTTTGTATTGGTAGTCCCTGGTTTTACATACCCTAACCCACTGGTTCTCGACCTTTTTCTTTCCACTCACACACCATTTAAGTATTCCTTAGGCCTTTGGTGCTCCGTGATTAGTAAAGGATTGCTAAAGGTGGTATGTGGGTGGAAAGAAAAAGTTTGAAAATCACTGTTTTAGTCATACCTAATTGACTCATTATGTGCATGATTTCATATCTCCAAAGGAAATGGGCCAATGACAATTTTTCTCAAGCAAAATATTTCAGTAACATTTGGGTCTAGAGCAGTGATTCTCAACCTTCCCTTCCCACTCACACACTACCTTAGGCAATCCCTTACTAATTACAGAGCTCTGATGGCATAGGGATTAGTTAAAGCGGTATGTGAGTGGAAAGAAAAAGGTTGAGAACCACTGCCCTAGCCAGCGGAAACACTAATCCTGCCGTCAAGCCCCTTCAGCATTTGAGGCATTCCAATGAGACTGCCTATCATCTTTCAAAACTTCTGAAATATAGACACTATTTGCCTAATCACTCCATATCGGTCAATAAAGGACAGCATTCAGAATCTAATAAAGAAGGAAGGTAAAGAGTGGAAGTAGAGAGGGGAGGGACGGAATTAAACAGGAGAGTCTGCAGACATGGGATGGTAGTGGTGGTGTGGGTAGCTGTGGCAGTAAGTCAGATTGTAACAAATGTTATTAGACAAAAGTGCTTCAGGAACTCAGCAGGTCTCGCAATGTCCAATAGGACCTGATCTGGGACACCTATGTCGCAGGGATCAGGTCAAACTACATCTGACAGTGTTTCGGAACAAGGGGAGCTCAGTCTGTGGAGAGCAGTCATACTGTCAGGTACGCTGGAAGTGGCATTCCAGAATATGGAGGCCTACTCAACAGACAACATGGTCGCCTCATGGTTACCATGGGTGCTGCCATCTTGGGACACATCACCACCCCTTCGTTTTGCTAATGAATCGACTGTGGCAGCAGCGCTCTGCAACCACCTCCCATCATTTTTGTCCAGCTCTGGTGGCGATCTGACCACAGCTGCGGTGCTATGGGAACACCCAAAGTGCTACTTCTGCAGCCTGGGCAAGCATCAAAGGAAACGCTGCCCAGCAAAGGATTCAACTTGCTCAATCTGGGGGAAGAAGGGCCACTATGCCAAAAAGTGTAAGTCGAAACATCTTCCTAGCAGAACCGTGTGCGGATTGTGGGGGCCGCCGTCCTGGACACCATCGTCACCAAGGGCCAGCAGCGCCATATGTGATCCGTGGGAGCCGCCATCCTGGACAGCACCATCTTCCAGTGCCAGTGACCCGACAATGGCCTCCATCACACTCGACCAGGATAGCCCATATCAACTGGCCAGGTCGATGATGGATATTCAGGTAAACGGCCACAAGACGAGTTGCTTATTTGATAGTGGGAGCACGGAGAGCATTATACACCTGGACACAGTGCAGCACCTTTCCCGAACAGTATTGGTGGTGAACCAGAAGGTCTCCTTGGTATCCAAGTTGCACATAGCTGACATCCGAGGCTTCTGCATAGTGACTCTTACAATGTGGGGTACTGAATATAAAGACTTTAGATTGATGGCAATTCTGCAGGTCTGCACTGCTGTGTTATTGGGACTGGATTTTCAGTGCTTTAAGGTTTATATATTAATGCAAGTGAAATTTATTCAGAGTATGTATAATATAGTATGGTGTCGCGGCCGTGTGGCGGGGCGATAGGGCGCACAGCAGGGAATCGTGAACCAGCACTGGTGCGGTTCTTCGGCGGGTGTATGGAGCCATAGGACAGACATCTGAGTACTTACCCATTTAATGGACCCCAAGCGCAGAGTGCTGTGTGATGTGTTATGGCATATCAACTTGCTGAGGGCATGGAACTCTCACAATACTTAATTTAAAGCTGCCGGCCCCGTGGATCGGCAGCAAACTCATAATGATGTCACCACCCCGTCTCGTGGAGCCTGGGATGTGAGGTATATAAAAGAAGCCTGTAAAGCCCAAATAAAACAGCCTTGCGTTGACTAACCTGGTGTGTGTTTATTGCTTTAGTAGCTCTACCGAAGTAACTGGTACAATAGTATTTTTTTTGTCTTATAAGCTGTTTAATCTTAATGCAGGTGTATTAGATAGGCATCGTATTAAGACTAAGTCTTAAGCAATTGGAAAATTCCGGTAAGTGGCAGATACCAGGGGTTTTGTGGTTAAAACATCCTCCAAACCGATTTCAACATAAGACCATAAAACTTGGGAGCAGAATTGTGTCATTCAGACCATCGTGTCTGGTCTGCCATTCAAATCACGGCTGGTGTATTTTTCGTTTCAACCTCATTCTCCTACCTTCTTCCCACAACCTTTGTCACCCCTACTAATCAAGAGAAAATATTCCCAATGACTTGGCTTCCATAGCCGGCTTCCACAGCTTCAGCACTCTCTAGCTGAACAAACTTCTCCTCATCTATGTTCTAAAGAGATGTCCTTTTATTCTGAGGCTGTGCCCTTCTACCATAGACCTCAGTGATTGGAAATAAATGGAATTTGATGCACCTTATCAAATCAAGTCACATTTATTTGTCATTCATACCATAAATCTTGCAGTGTACAGTGAAGACAAGATAGGGTTTATCCAGACCATGGAGCTGGCTATATACATGGGTAAATTACCTCAGAAACTTTTTTATATATAACATATCATAAGTAACATAGCACTTATTAAATATCATGTTACATAAACTATCCCTATGTCTGCAGAGTTCAGAGGCCTCACGGCTTGGGGACAAAATTTTCTTGTAATCTGGTCGTGAGGGCCTGAATGCGTCAGTACCTCTTCCCAGATGGCAGGAAGGAAAACAGATTGCGGGAAGGGTATGTGAAATCCTTCATGATGTTTATGGCTTTTCATAAACAACAGCCATCATAAATGTCCATCATGGCAGGGAGAGAGACCCCAATAATCCCCTCAGCAATCTTTATTATTCACTGCTGAGTCTTATGTTCTGGGATGGTGCAGTTCCTGAACCAGGCAGTGTTGGAGTTACATAGGATGCTCTTAATGCATCCGCTGTAGAATGTAGTGAGGATGGAGGGTGGAAGCTAGATTTTCCTCAACCTCCACAGGAACTAAAGGCTTTGTTGGTCCTTCTTGACAATGGATCTGGTGTTGCGGGACCTGGAGAGATTCTCTGCCAGATGCATGCCAAGGAATTGGGTGCTCTTGACTACCTCGATGGTGGACCCATAAATGGTCAGCAGAGAGTGATCCCCCCTGGCTCTCCTGGTAGACTGATAATCCCTGCTCTCCTCAAAAATGTTGAGAAAAAGTGACAAAAAGGTTACATAAAATATAAGAAAGAACTCTCTGAAGATGCATAGAAGGTGCCACCAAAAAGAGATAAAGAAACAGTCAAATCTCACTTTTCATTTCTCCAAGTTCACCAGTATCAGGCACAGAATTTAACATTCATGAATTTTCACCAGGCTCTGGTATTTAAAGGTAAAAAAGGTGACCAACCTGGAAGGTTCTTGTTGGTGTCAGAGATATTTGTTGCTCGTTGTACACACACAAACTGATTTCCTCTGATTAGTCACTTCAGTGTCTTGCTGAAGAAACTTGCCCCATCAGGGTTTTCCAAATTATAACCTCTTCTTCCAGGTCACCACAGAGTTCCTCATGTTTCCCTTATTTCAGGTGAAACACTCTAGCCAGCCATTTCCTCTTGTATGGACTACAAAGGTTTTGAATGGGTAGAACTCAGAACTCACAACCTATCTTCAAAATGGGATTTTTCAACAAGCCTGCCAGCTTGCCATTCTGCAGCCTCAACTGCTACTGTAGAACTCACTCCTCTCTCTCTCTCTCAGAGAAGAATCCTGGTTTTTTTTCCTCACTTCTCGTAAAAGCCAAAACCTCTCCCAAGGCTCCAAACCCAATCTTTGAAAGATCTTATCAGCACTTGAGCTCTGACTTTTCCATTTGCACCTGCTTTTGAAATTCTTTCCAAAGTGGCTGCATTGTCTCTGCAAAGTTACGGGGCCTGAATGTTTGGCTTCAGCAAAGCTCTTGCATCTTAAATGAGATGCGAAGAGTAAGTATCTGTTTGTGAAGTGACCGACACTAAATCCCCACAATCTCTTCTAAAAACATATTTATATATAATATAACCCATAACACCCCCTTTGCCCTCTCACTTTTATTAAGATGCCCACCTGTTTTTGCTTGTATTCAGACCCAAAACATTGTTATCCTTTACTTCCTATGGATGTTGGTGAATTTCTCCAGCACATTTGTGTATTGGACTCGATTACAGCCAATGCAGACTTTCCTGTGAAGAGAACAATTTAATTTGCCTTCCTAAATGCTTAAAGTAGAACTGAGACAGGGATAACCATATACTGTGAGGCAAACAACAGTGGAACACAACTCAGTGAAAATGCAACACTAAACTATGAGCTTTGAGTGTCCTTCTAGTTCAGTTGACAGCACACTGAGTCAGAAGGTTACAGCTCAAACCTCCAAGGTGTAAAAGATGCTGTTGTTCACTGAGATGTGATGTGGCATTCTTCCAGAGAAGATGAAGAGACCGGTGCTGGTACCAACTGTTCCTCATTTCCATTAATAATTTGGATGAGGGGAATCTAGTACTATACATTCAAGTTTGAGGTCGAACAGGCAAGAGCATGCAGAAAATGTAAGACCATTCACTGTTGTACTAAAATAGAAATGCAGAGTGTCTTCAAATGGTGAAAGCTTGAAAGGTATTACTGTTCAAGGGGTTACCTTCTGCTTTCTATGGAGGTTGCATGACCTGCTGACAGCTTCTTTGTGTGTGGCACTATTCAAGGGGCCTGATTGACCTTGCAGACTGTCTTTGTAGAAGGACAGCAGATGACTCCTGCACCCATGTGGAACTCAACAAACCTCGTTACTAACTTCCATCCTGACCATAAATTCCCTTGGACAATTTATTCCTCTTTCTGGTTCCCTCTGTCTCTGCTAAGAGACAAAATATCTACTGGCATTTCCTTATGTTCCTCATACTCTGTCGCGGCACCCTCCAACCTTCCAACTTCTCTGGTTTTCATGTACCCCAACCCACCATCTCATTCTTGTTTCCTATCCCTTTGATGCATTTTCATACTGTTCGACTGTCCTGCACTGAGGAGGGGCAGTGTAACAGCCATCTTTATACAGGAGCCTGTAGTGAGGGGCCACAGGTACAATTGGCCAAGAAGTGTGCCTGACCAGACAATTATACACCACAGTGGTTTACCACCTTCACCCCTTGTTTTTAAAAAGAGTCCCGCGGGGTGAAGTGGAACTTACAAGGTTACAATTCAAAGTCACAAGTTTAGTCTTTCAGATGGTCTGTTCGTTTGCTGGGACTGTCGTAGTACTGGTTACGACTGTGGTGCAGCGGCAGGGTCCTGATGGTCTTGGGTGTCTGTATGTACTCATCATTGTTTTGCTGGTGGGTGGGCACCAATGAGTCCGGTGTATCCTCCCTTAGGGCAGAGGCAGGGGACCAGGGGTCAGGTGCATCATGTGTGTTCAACAGAGAGGGGTGTGTGGGGTGATCAGCAATGGTCTCCAGGGCCCCTGAGAGATGGTGTCTTCATGTCCGTCAGGGTATGCCAGGTAGGCATATCGGGTGCTGGCATGGAGGATGTGGATCCTTATGACTAGGGGGGGGTCAGACATGGCTCCTCACATGCTTCCAGAGTAGGGCGGTCCCTGGGGACATCAGCCATGTTGATCGTGTGGTCCCTGATGTAGATGTCCTGGGAAAGGAAAACATGCATTCATGTGGTGTGGCATTTGTGGCCATACATAGCAGAGACCTGATGGAGTGGAGTTCCTCTGAAAGGATCTCTTTCCAGCAGGAGACTGGGAGGCCCTTAGACCACAAGGCTAAGAGGAATGCCTTCCAAACCATAGCATTCTCCCTCTCCACTTGACCATTACCCTGGGGGTTATAACTCATGGTCCTACTCGTGCCAATGCCCCTGGCCAACAGGTACTGGCATAGCACATCACTCATAAAGGAAAGCCCCCAGTCACTATGAATATAACTGGGGAATCCAAACAGAGTGAAGAGGCTGCATGGGGCCTTGATGACTGTGGCAGCGGTCAGGTCCGAGCAGGGGGTGGCAAATGGAAAACAAGAGAATTCATCAATGATGTTCAAAAAGTAGACATTGCAGTCAGTGGAGGGCAGGGGTCCTTTAAAATTGACACTGAGTCGCTCAAAGGGCCGGGTGGCTTTAATTAATTGTGCCCTGTCTGGCTGGAAGAAATGAAGCTTGCACCCAGTGCATACCTGGCAGTTCTTTGTCATGGATCTGATCCTGTCGATGGAAGCTGGTAACTCTGGGGTGACAGAGATCGTTGTGGAGGTTTTTCAGCTGGCCAGTTTGTGCACTGGCACAGATCCCATGGGACAGGACGTCTAGCGGCTCATTAATTTTCCCTGGCTGGTACAAAAAATTGTAATTGTAGATGGACAATTCAATGCTCCACGTCAGTATTCTGTCATTTTTTTACTTTACCCCATGACTGATTGTTAAACATGAATGCACCTGCACATTGATCAGTCAGCAGGGTGAATCTCTTATTGGCCAGGTAATGGCATCAGTGCCCCACTGCCTGGGCCTTTTTCTCGACCGAGGAATGTCATATCTTGGGGCCTGCAGGTTATTGAAAAAAATGTGTCTGGCCTGTCCACCTGGTTAAGGGTGGGTGCCAGGGCAAAGTCTGACGCATCGCTTTCCATATGAAATAGGTGGATTCGACCACTGTATGCATTGCGGCCTTGAAAATATCTGCCTTAATGCGATTGAAGGCTACACAAGCCTCCGCCACCAGGGGGAAGGATGTGGATTTGATGAGGGGGCAGGGCTTGTCTGCATAATTGGGAATCCATTGAACATAATAAGAATCCTAGGCATCTCTTTAGGGTCTTGAGGCTGTGTGGAAGGGGAAGATCCAGAAGCGACCACTTAAGGTCAGGGTCCAGGCTGATGACTCCATTCTCCATGATGCAGCAAGGATGGCCAGCCAGGTTGTGCGAAATGCACACTTGGCCATATTATACGTAAAGTTAAGAAGCTTGGCTGTTTCGAGACATTTCTGGAGATTGGCATCATACTTCTGCTGGTCGTGTCCGCAGATGGTGACATTATCAAGCTATGGGAAAATGGAAGACCAATATACCATTTGTGACACTGAATGGAACCCACAAGAAGTGGTAGAGCCAGCCATCTGCCTCAAACGCCATATATTAGTGGTCTTCCGGGTGGATAGGGAGCTGATGGTATGCCAATTTCAGGCCAATGTTTGAAAAGACCTGGTACTGGGCAATTGGGCTGACCATGTTGGCGATGTGTGGAATGGGATATGCATCCAAATGCATGTATCTATTGATGGTCTGACTATGGTCGATGACCATCCTATTCTTTTCCCCGTTCCATACTACCACAACCTACGCTCTCCAAGACATGGTACTGGCTTCAATAATCCCCTCCTTGACTAAGTGCTGTACCTCTACCCAGATGAAGGCCATGTCCCCGACACTGCACTGCTTACTTTTAGTGGCAACAGATTTACAGTCGGGAGTGAGGTTGATGAATAACGACGGGGGTGGGTGGGGGGGGTGATTTTAAGTATGGACAGCCTGAAGGTCGTGCGTGGAGAGTGGTTGGGTTGTTGTACGATGAGGGGTTGAGGAAGGCGGGTTATACTAAACAGGAATAAGGAGACACTTTAAGATACTCACCCCAACAGTGAGTGGCATCAACCAGCTCTTCATCCCGGGGGACACTATTTTATTCAAACACAACTTTATCCAAACTTTATTCAAACAGCTGCTTTGAGCAAAGCATGGTCAAGGCCCTCCACTTGCTGAATATTTGCTCCCATCTTCTCCAAATGTTTATGTGTAATTTCAGGGAATGTTTATGTGTAATTTCAGGGAATGTTTCAAACTTGTGTATTTTTACCTGTTATTTTATTCTTATTTATTTTAGTTTTTAAATTTATTTTCCTCATTTTTTTAACCAGTTGCTTAAGGAGCCGTTTGCTTGAATTCCAGATGCCAAAGGTTTTACTGTATATAAAAGGCTTACAGAAAAAAATGAGAGACAAAGACATGATAAGAATTCATCTGAACGTGGGAGGACGCCGATGGAAGAGCAGCATTACTTCCATGGAGCTGGGAAGATGTGGGTGAAAAAAAATCTGGCCTCCAGTTAATACTCTGTGACCTCAAGTTAAGTCCCTTCGCAGCACCCTCAGTTTTCAAGACAACAAATCAGATCTAGAGCCATGTAGGCGATTGCTGGAAGCTGGAGTAAAGTAAACTAGACTGCCGGAGGAACCTGGCAGGTCAAACAGCGCCAGTGGGAGAAAAATAATGGTTATGTTTTGGATCTGAATCTTTCTTCAGGTTAGACTTCTGATCTGAACTGTTCAATGTAAGTAGGAGAAGAAGGGCGGCACACTAGCGTTCTGGTTAGCTCAATGCATTTATAGCACCGATCGGGACCAGGCTATGAATTCCGCGCTGTCTATCAGGAGTTTGTAGATGCTCCCCATGTAAGCATGGGTTTGTCCCCGGAGTTTCGCTTTCCTCCCACCTTTCAAAAAGTATCGGGGATTGTAAGTTGATTGGGTGCAATTGAATGGCACTTGCTCCTGGGGCGAAATGGCCATTGCTATGCTGCACGTCAAAAAAAATTTCAGAATTAAAAATAAAAAGACTGTCATGTGGCCCATTGAACCATGGACTCAGCTCTGCCCATCTCTGCTTAATTCTGCTATTCTTCAAGGATCTATTTTCCTGTACCTTAGACATAGGTAGCTTCTATTGCTTTCTTGGGCAGAGAATTCCACAGATTCACTATTCTCTGGGAGAACCAGTTCTACTTTTAGTCTACTGCCCAGAATCTTGAGGCTTCAAATCCTAGTTCACAAGATCACAAGATAAAGGAGCAGAAGATGGCCATTCAGCCCATCGAGTCTGCTCTGAAAATCCGCCCTGAGCTAAACTGTTCTCACATCTAGTTCCAAATTTCGGCCTTTTCCCCATATCCCTGATACCTTAACTAATTAGATTCCTATCAATCTCCCCCTTAGACTCCCCCATGATCGGGCCTCCACAGCTGCATGTGGCAACGAATTCCACAAATCCATGACGCTCTAGCTAAAGAAATTTCTCCTCACCTCTGTTTTAAATGAATACCTTCCAATTCTAAGACTGTGCCCTCTTGTCCTAGATTCACTCACCAAGGTAAAGATCTTACTCACATCTATTCTGTCCAATCCTTTCAGCATTCAAAATATTTCTGAGGTCCCCTCTCATTCTTCTACACTCCATTGAATACAGTCCAAGAGCCAGTAAATGCTCCTCGTCTGTTAGCCGTTCCAATTCAGGAATCATCCTGCTAAATCTTCTCTGAACTCTCTCCGACATTAATACATCCTTTCTAAGATGAAGGGCCCAAAACTGCACACAGTTCTCCAAATGAGGTCTCACCAGTGCCCCATAGAGCCTCATCAACACTTTTTACTGCTGATGCAACCTGAGTCCTGCATGAGGATCCCCAAGTCTAAATTTTTTTCCCCCAATCCAAATAATAATTTGTTTCTTCCTCTTCCAAAATGTACAGCCATACATTTCTCAACATTGTATCTCATCTGGTATTTCTTTGCCCCCTCTCCTTAGCCGTCCAAGTCTCCCTGCAGTTCTGGCATTCGGGTCTCATCTGCCTCCCTGCTTCGAGCTCAGATCATTCTCTGTCTCCAGATTGATTGCTCCTTGAACTGTTGAATTTCTCCCGCTGAATGACAGTTTGTCTTTCTTTATGAGCACCGTTCTGCAGGCCCAGCAACACCTCTCCAGGGTGATGACTTTGCTGCAGACCAGACCCTGGCGGACACTATTTGAAATGGAGAGGCAGCGTCCACCACGTGGTGGTGCCGCTGCATTCCTGTTCAGAGGACACATTGCCTGCCAATCAAGGTGAAAGACTCAGCCCAAGCTAACAAGGTGACCCTTGCGATTGGCCCACCCAAAACACCAGGTGCTGCAGTCCAGACTGCCCGCCCAGACTCAGCCCTGACCTTCATCCAATTGGTCCAGGTGAATCACCTCAGCTCACCCCTGCTGAGCCCCTGCACTTGGCTTCTAGCCATTAGCCACAGCACCCAATGGGGCCCAGACTGCCCCGAGTGATTGGACCCCCCAACACTGCCTGCATAACTATAAAGGACCATTTGACCCTTTCTTCTGCCTCTTTGGTTTTCTCATATCACATAAGTAGCACCTTTCACATTGGGTTGGGGTGAGGCTCGAGCAAGAGCCGTGTCAGTACCAGTCAAGGGGTGGGGGGACGTAACATCACCTTGATCTTGATTGTTGAATGTATATGTTAATGTAATTTCCCCCAGTCTCTATTGGTTTCTCCCTCATTATCCAAAGTGTATATTTACCCCCTGCATATTGTGTGAGGGTGTGTGTGTGTGTAGAGGTTTGCCTAACATATTGGCCCTGTCATCCTGTTTGCATCCCCAAAATAAACGTGTGCTTTGTATCTCATCTTTGGTCTGGTTCTTAACTGTGGGACCCACTCAAACCCACACAACACTATTCCAACTCTTTCCCTCCCTCTTCTTGAGCTGCTTTAACTTGCGCTGTGATGTCACCACAGTGCCTGAACATTTTGATCTGATCAATAAAACTCGCTCACCTTTCAATCATGACACACTTCGTATAATGATGCAAAGAAGTTAGAATAAATTGGCCCTTAAATCAGGGGAATGGCAGTGAGAACACTGAACGACTAAAGGAACTACTCACACCAATCATCTTAGACTCTCATATTTATTGGCATTAATAATAGTCCACATTATGTATTGTTTGTCTGTATGTGTGCTATGTCTGTTTGTGTGCCTACATGTTTTGCACTGAGGACCAGAGAATGCTGTTTCATTGGATTGTACTTGTACAATTAGCTGACAGTAAGCTTGACTTGACATCATGGTTATTTCCAACAAGGAATGGCTCAAAGCTCCAGGGTTCCTGTCAGGCAAGTGGTTACAAGACCGAGACCACAGTGTGATGAGGGAAGAAGTTCGGTGGGTTCAAACAAAGAGTACCTGCCACCCCCTCCCCCAACAAGCAGGCACAGTGCACCAATTAACAAAGTTACAAGAGGCAGCATGGTTAGTGTAGTGGTTACTGCAATGGTATTACAGTGTCAATGACCTGGGTTCACATCCTGCGCTGTCTGTAAGGCGTCTCTACTTTCTGTGTGGGTTTCCTCCCACCTTTCAAAGGTTAATTGCGGTATTTGGGTGGCACAGGCTCGTGGGCTGCAAGGGTCTGTTCAGTGCTGTACATCTAAATTTAAATTTAAAATGTATATATCTATCTACAAGTTACAATGGGTGAGACATGACTCAAATAGCCCCGAACTTTTACCGGCACACACCTTGTAATTAGTCCTCCAGTGTCACTCTCAGCTCTCAACCTGCAGTGGAGTTCAGGGATGGACCCAAGGGTAAAAGGGAGTAAACCAGCCCATATGCTGGATTTTACACTGCAGCTGGACAGGGGTGGGTCCTGGTAGACCCATGTGACCTCAGGTGAGGAGGGGAACCAATTGGAAGTTATGGGTGGGTTTGACGTTAATTGACAAAGGAAAATTACTTTTGACCTGACTCCAGCCTGGGTGGTCAGATGACCCTCAAGGTGCAAGCACTTGGGAATTCCTTTGCTCTGACCAGTTTCCTGTCCTATGTGCTGAATAATCTTCAATGTTACTCAAGGTGAGAAAATGGTGCCTGGAGTGACAGAACAAGCTTGAGGGACTGAATGGCCTTCAAGTTTAGTCTGAAGTCATAGAGTGGAAATGAAATAGCAGGGTAAAAATGGTTGATGCTGTGAATTTTTTCCAAGGTTAAGAGCTATCCTTAAGGACCTTCCTTTTTTGGCCCTTTCACACTTGCAAGTGGTCGCAGGAATTAATGGCCAATCGTCCTAAAAAGGGTCTAGTGTGAAAGTAAAATTTTCTGAATGCTGGCATAAGATGACACCATCTCACACTGGGGATAGACTGTCATGACCCCGAGTACAATCCTCGGAACTGCAGACGCTGACATTGCAATTGGGCAATTGCATGGTGGGATAAAATTGGCGAAATATTTTGCATGTGCACATTAAAGTCTGTGGGGAAGTGTTCTGCAAAAGTGCTGGAGCCCTAAGGTAATATAGACACACCTTCTCCATTCCTCCTTTGAAGTTAATATTGGGAGAGCATTACAAAAACTGTGAATTATAACTTCAGGTGTTATTTGGTGTGATTTTAAAGTAGTTTATATCACACACCCAAACAAATAGTAAAAATGGCTTCTGCAAACTGGGGGATAGGGAAGTTCAAGAGCTCCCTCCCCCTGAGTTGGGAGCTGGATATGAGTTAACGGGCACAATTAAAGATGGCCGATTTTATGAGGACATTGCATCGAAGCTCAGGGCAATGGGGCATCAGAGGGACAAAAGACAGGTCCTTAACAAGTTAAAGACACTAAAGAAGAGGCTTCACCACGTCATGGACCACAATGGGAAGAGGGGTGCAACCTGGCATATGACGTCTGGGGTACAAGCCGGCAAGCCACACCAATTTCTCTCGTAGGTAACCTGCAAGCTAGGAAAGAGGCTGCTGTGCAATCCCTTGAACCCAGTTTGTAACCTTAGGAGGAGGAGGAGGTACAGTAACAGGATGCCCCTTATACCTTGTCTGCACCAGATCCATCAAACACCCTGGTCTCTCATCTGCTCCTAGTGCCTTCCCCTCCACCCCGCCCCCCCATATTCCCTCTACCTCATCCCCTGCCACTACCTCAGTTGCCCAGCAGACAGCAACTAATGACAATAGCCGAAAAAAACAGGGATCACATCTCCTGCCGTACGAGAAGCTGGTAAAACTCGTAATTAATTTGTTCAGTGTCAATTCTGGTTTGAATTAATGGTCATAACATGGCATCTAATTCACGTATATGTCCCTCCACTATCCAGGAAGCAGAAGGAGGCAGAAATGTAAGAAGCCCACAAAAAGACAGGAGGTGGTGTGATGGATTATGTTGTGCTTTAGATTGTATACAGATAGGATTTTGGGAGATAACGTGTGACAGGTTTTTTTTTCGTGTAGGTCACATACAAACATTTCAAAACAGATCTCATTTAAAATACTGGAGCTCTGCTCAAGCGAGAACCAAGAACCTTTGCAAAAGCTTTGGAGAGTGCCCAAGAGACTTCACTAATGGATTGTTATTTTGAAAAGCAACAGATGGAAGAACTTGGAGGAGGAGTTCGGAGCAGCAGGCTGTCTGGAGTGGAACTTGCTGTTCTCAGGGGGTCATGTGGTTTTGAAAAAAGGTTTATTCTCTGAGTGAGAAAGAGAGAATTGAGTTTTGCAGTGTTACCGTCAGCAGTAACAGCTGGGACTGGAATAGGACAAGCTGGCAAGCTTGTGGAAAAACCCCATTTGGAAGACAGGTTGTGAGTATTTAGTTCAACCTTGTTAAAGCCATTGTGGCTTATGCAAGAGGAGAGGACTGGCTGACTAATGTTTCAGTTGAAATAAGTGAAACAAAAAGGCACTCTGTGGTGACCTGAAAGAAAGAGGTTATCATCTGGAGAACCCTGATGGGGAAAGTTTCTTCGAGACACTGAAGTGGCGGGTGACAAGGAATCAGTTGTGGGTGTCCAGAGAACAACAAATTTCTCTCTGAAAACCAACAAGAACCTTCCTGGGTGGTAACCATTTACCTTCCAAGCACCAAAGCCTGGTGAACATTATAAATGTTAAATTTTGTGCACAGTATAAGAATTGCCTACATCCAGTGAACTTGAAGGAATGAGAATTGAGATTGGACTGTGAATCAAAGAACTTTTCTGAACTTACACACACATTACATACATGTGAGCTTAGAATTTGAAGGGGGTTAAGTAAGGTTAGTTAATAGTGATAAGTTAAAGTGTGATTTTATTTTCATGTTTAAAAATAATTAAAATCAGCTTTTGTTTAAGTAACCATCTATCTTGATGAATATCTGTTGCTCCTGGGTTTTGGGGTCCTCTGGGCTCATAACAGTGGCAACTGAAATGTGTGGGCTTCTATCTGAAATAGAACAGATGGACCAGGAAAGAGAATGGGACTGAAGGGAAAGGCGTGTGGAGATGAGGCAGGGGCTAATCCAGGAGCTATGTCAGGCACAGCAACAGACTGAAAGCCAGCAACGTGCCACTGACAACGCCTGATAAGTGAGATTAGGTAGGAGATGCAGGCACAGACTGCAGTGATAACAAGACTTGCCTCATCCATCGAAGTAATTGCGCATGTCCAGACTTGGCCCTCCACCATCCAGTCCCCTTCCTTCTTTGGCCGGCCTCCTCCCTCCACCCTCCAACCAGCCTCCGCCTCCTTCCCACTAGCTTCCGCCTCCATGCTGCCACAAGCCTCATTGCATACCACTCCCTCCTCTCACCACCATCAGCCTTCACAATTTCATTCTCCTCCCTCCTACCACCCGACACAGCCTTCCCCCTCCTGCTCCCATCTTTCAGCTCCAACGATGAAGTCCACCTACATGCCAACTGTCATCACCCCCTCAAGCGGGGCACTATCGCCACAGGCTGGTGTTGAGGGTTTAGCTGATACCCCCTCATTGGCCATTATCCAAGCTTCTACTTTTACCTGCTTGAGGAAGACGATGAGAATGCCCAGTGAAAAGTTTCACATGATCCGTTTATTACTGAAGTAATTTTGTCTCTAATTTTTGTGGTATATTGAACTCATGTTTTCCAGACATGTACATGATTACTTGTGAAGGGTTGTTAAAGATTTATGGGAATGAAGAGATGTCAACAATGTGCTATCCATATGTTAAAGTTTTATTCCAGAAAGTTTTTGCAATGCCTTCATTGACAATTTTTGTCTATGTTTACACAAATGTTGCACATGACGTTCTAATGGTTATTAAAGAGGCTTTATTTTAGAATTCCGATTTGACAGTTGCTCTATGTTCCAAGACTAGCAATAAAATTTTATTGTCTTTGAAGTGAAATGACTTAGTTATTATCTTCATTTTCGCACAGAACTGTCAATAATAGCCTCATGTATGGCCTGTTGCAACTTTGGAAGGGATTCCTCCTGGAAGAAGGAGATCAGATGCAACTGCTTCTTGTTAACCTCGCAGATATTAAGCAAGGTATAGCAGGCAACAACTACCTTTTTTGACACAAAGGTGGTATTAATGCTTTGACAGCTGCCTCCAGCGACCTTTGAGTTGGCCAAACGTATTCTCCACAATTATTCACACTGTAGTTGAATGTGCGCTTACGGTGTTCAATGATGTGATGTTGTGTGAACCCCTTCACCAGCCATTTTCTCAGTGGGTGGGCGGGGTCCACTCCATCCACTTTTCTGGAGCCTGTGATAAAATCAATGAGAGTGTGTGGGTGACTCGAAGTAGAAGGAAACAATGGCTGTGCCTACCTATAATATCATGCGCCACATTCAAAGCAAGTTTCCATCCAACACTTTAGATGATAGCGTGTACATGTTAAAGCATCATCATGAACTGTGTCATATTCACTTACGTCACTTGGGAATAGATGTCCGCCCACATCCGCAGCCGTTCTGTAAATGGGGGAGTTGAGAAGAACGCGAGCATTATGGGTGTAACCTGGTCAACCCAGATACACATCTGTGAAGCTGGAAAGACAGAAGCAGAAAGCTAGACTGACATAATGTTTGCATTTTCAAGTCAGGAAAACTGATATTAATGGATAATTCATCCTTAGCGGCAGTTGTGGTCGACAACAGCTTGCAGAACAATGGAGTGCCACCCTTTTAGTTTGCCGTAGGATATTGGATCATCCTGTGGGGCAATGATGGGGATATGCCATCGATGGTACCGGCACACATTGGATACCCTCCCCTTTTTTTAAATGCCTCAATTGTCTCCTGAAGATGCTCCCCAGCCAACAGCCCAATGAAATGTGCCATGAGGTTCTTTACACTGCGGAAGCCACCTGCCTCACCACTGTGAATACAGTGGAGATACCAACACCAAAAAAGAACACTGATGGAATGATACTCTCCAGGAGTGGCACCACAATGCTAGGGCAAGTCAGACCTGAGGCTCCAGAGGACTTCGACATTTCATGCTTTTACACCTCAGGTGAGGCCTTAGTATCCGTAGGAGTCCATGTGTCTTGGACAGCAGAGCTAATGTATTTCAAGTGGGTCTAAATTATTCAATAACTGCTGAGGAAGCCATCTGTTTTTAATTAAAGCCTCTTGAACTGAGATGAGATCAGAGATTGTTATGGACTTGGAATGGCTTAAGGAACAGAAATTTAGTAGAAATAAAAATGATGGCCATGTGGTTTCCAAAAATTGGGACTCACCTCAGTGATGATGTAACAGTCACATGATTTGGAAAAATATAATGCTGAATTCAGACATTTTGAGTGAGTGTTGGAAGAGTTCATTTTGGAGAGTACAGATGCAAAACCTCTGTGAACACAGGAGTTGATACTGTGTGAAAGGCAGGGATGATTTACAGTAACCAGAATTGGTGTTGTTGTGTGTTACTCCTGGAAAAAGGGGAACACAGAATCGGTGGCTTTTGAAGTAAGGAAGACCATTTTGCTGTCTCTTTGGAAAAGAGAACAGATTTCTACTGTGTCTATTTTTGTGTATGGCCATTTCATTTAACCCTTGTCAGGGTTTGTGAAATCATCGTGGAAAAAATAGACACATTGTGAGTAAAGAGACCTGAAGGTATGATGTTTAAATCTATTTTAAAGGGCATGAGTTAAGGGTAAGGGGGCTAAACTTTAGGAGAAATATTAGAGGATGCTTTTTCACTCAGCAAGTGGTGGCAGAATGGAATGATCTTCCAAAAGAGATAGTTACGGCAGGGTCCCTTCTGTCATTTAAGAGAAGGTTGGATGTGTAAATGGAGGTGAGGGGTTGGAGGGCTATATGCGGAGAGCAGGAGGGTTGAGCTAGTGGAGTTGTTCAAATGAACCGGTGCGGACTCGAAGGGCCAACATGGCCTGTTTCCGTGCCGTAAACGGTTATATGGTTATATGGCTATACATTATAACAGGCCAATTAACCTACATACACCACCCATCCATACTTATTGGCTTAAATGCCTGTTACTGTGCTGTATATCTAAATTAAAAATTAAAAGGCTGCCCACCCCTTTTAGATGGTACATGGATAGGAAAGTATTAGAGGAATATGGGCTGAGTGCAGACAAACAGGATGAGCTTGTTCAGAAGTTGGGCAGAAAAGCATGTTTCTTGTTTGAGAAGCTCTATGACAAAGACAATATATGCCAGAAGAATGTCAAGGGTTTAATTATGAAATAAGATTTATTTATTTTTTAACTTTTAATAATACATCACGGTAGAAAGCCCTTCCGGGCAATGAAACCCATGCTGCTCAGTTACACCTAATTAACCCCATGCATTTTGAAGGGTGGTAGGAAACTGGAGCAGTGAGGAAAGCCCATGCTGGTCATGGGGAGAACATACAAACTCCTTACAGACAGCAACAGATTTGGACCTGAGTCACGGGTGCAGTAATGGCTTTGCACTAACCATGGCGCTAACCATAATACTAACCACAATTCCAACCCCGATACTAACTGCGCCATTTGGGATTTTAATTTATTGCATTTAAATGCTTTAGGGATTGTTTAATGGCTTTTCAAGATATTAAGTGGAAAAAGAACTATTTGCCCTGGTGGTAAATTGTAGCATGAGAAATTTGTGAGTCTTTCCGGAACAGAATTATATGCAGTGGACAGTACAAGTTTAAAACTCTCTTCCTCAAGTGGGGTTCATTGCCAATCAGAGAGCTGATACGTC
Organism: Narcine bancroftii; assembly: GCF_036971445.1. Lineage (NCBI taxonomy): Eukaryota > Metazoa > Chordata > Chondrichthyes > Torpediniformes > Narcinidae > Narcine > Narcine bancroftii. The sequence goes on from NC_091471.1 coordinate 19,148,002, forward strand.
TCAGGTTTTGCAAGGCAAGTTAACCCTGATTACATTGAAAATTAGAATGGGCTGGAAGGGCTGAAGGGTCTCTTGCAGTTCTGTGATGGACGTAGTGTAGATTCACTGGAATAACCCTGAGATCAGTCAGGTTAAATTACAAAGACAGTTTGCAGAAACCTAGCTTATTCCCCGGACCTGGAAGACTTATCGAGGCATGTCGAGGGATGCAGTGGAGTGGAGACAGAAAAGTGATTTTATCTGCTAATTTTAACTTTAGAGAGAACTCAGAAACCATTTTTTATTCAGACAAAACCGAGGCTGCTGAGATATTTTCAATTTCAACACTGCAATCGATGAATTAGGTACATGAGAAAGATCAAAGGTGGGTAAATGACATTGAAGTACACATCAGTCCGAATGTTGGACCAGGCTCATGGGATTGAATTCATCAGCTCCCATTTTCTTAGTTTGCTCTCCTTTTTAACCCACTGTGGCAATTCATGTACTCACTGTAATCGCCTTCCCCATGGAAGGTTGTTATATCTTTCAATTGTTTTTTCATGCGCTTCCTTTAAATTTCCCTCCTGATTCATTCTGAAGCTTTTCCTATTTACCCTGCAGAGCCAGACAACAGCATGTATTTTGCCTCACACTAAAGTACAGCAGACATCCAGCTTCACTATTGATGCCAATCAGAGCACATGGAAAATAAATATGAACATTAAGCCCCTACGGAGCACTTTCCAAACATCTGGTGCAATGTAATTCTAAAATGAACCCAAAGCTACCAGTTTAATGGAAGTACTTCTCAGCATTGATCAATCAAAAATATAGACATCTCCTCCAATCTAGGAGGAGAGCAGTGTTCAAACCACTCTGGGAACTCATTTAACACCAAGGACCTTGATTGATTGTATCTATATTTCTGAAGACCTCCTTTCCTTAGCGTTCAACATGAGAACACCAAATGTACTTGAGAAGCACTCCAGTAGTTGTAAGTGCCAAAGTCTGTTAAATCGCAATTGTATATTTGTTTTTCCTTCAGACATGCTTTACAAGAACAGCCTTGGAAACCTACTCTATAATACATAGTGAAGTCTGCTTGATTCATTATCAGGAGACAAACCTCATTGGTGAGGACAGCATTTCTTGCCTATCTCTAGTTTGGCCATACAAAGGTGAGGTGAGTCACCTTCTTGAATTGTTTTGAGGTCCTTCTGATGATCTTGGTTCTCACAAATGCTGAGCATTCCAGGATTTAGAACCAATACTGATGAAGGATTGGTGATACCTTTCCACAAATTCAAGTTCCTTGTCATGCGCACCAAGGTACGGTGAGAAAGTTTGATTTCCGTCTGGTCAACCCATACATTGGGTTAGAACATGAGAAGCAGGAGAATGATTAAGATTAGGTTGGGATGGTTGGCATGGCGGTTAGTGCGAACCTACTACAGCTCTAGCGAACCAGGTTCGAATCCGGCATTGCCTGCACGTTCTCCCCATGTCTGCGTGGGTGTTCACGGGGTAATCTGGTTTTCTCTCACCCTCCACAACGTATGGGGTTTGTCAGCTGATTGGGTGTAGTTGGGCACCATGGTCCTCAATAGCTGGATTCGTGTTCTACCGTGTTATATTTAAAACTTAAAATTTGAAAAAAAACTTGTTGAGCCTGCTCCGCCATTCAATAAAATCAAGGATGATCTGGCTGTATGTAGAGCAGCGGTGCAGCATGCAGATGACAGAGTTACAGCGAGTGAAACACCAAAGTCTGCAGACCCTGTGATTGTCATAAAAACACAGAAATGCCGGAGGAACTCAGTAGGTTTCGCAGCGTCCATAGTATGTAAAGATACAGCACGTTACTGACGTTTTGGGCCTGAGCCCTTCGTCAAGAAATGAGCTAAAAGCAAGCAGGTGGTTGGATAAAAAGGCTTGGTTGGGGGCAAGGGAAGAAAGTCCAAGGGAAGGAGCACAGGCCAGCTGACAAAAGGCGACAGTTGGATATGGAAAGGAGGACAGGAAATTCTTCATCGGTGGAGGGAGATCAGTTGGAAAAGTGCAAGGATATTATTATGCTCGTGTGAGGTTCATTCGGGAGTTTGATTTGGAGGTGGACCTGTAGGATATGGTTTCTTTCCTTTGCCTACTGGTCTTGCTCTTGTCGGTAGCAGATGTTCTGGCTTTGGGAGGAGTCATGGCGTGTAACTGGAGAACATTTTGTAGGTGGTATATTCTGTTGTCACTGTGCTTCAGTGGTGAAGGGGTGGAATATTTAGGGTGTTGGATAGGGTAGTAATCAAGCAGCTGATTTGTCCTGGATGGTATTGTGAGTCATGAGACTTGTACATTATAGCCAGTGGAGTTCATACCACTGAGCTCCTGGTCCTTGCCTTGTAGATTTGGATGGATTAGGGATATTCAAGATTATTTCATTGATATGTTACAAAACTAAAAGAAGTGATGCTATCAGAATTTACCTTAAGGCAGATAAAGATTCGTGATCAGCAGAAATCACCCAGCACCCCTTACAGTCAGAGAAAGAGAAGCAAACAGAGATTAGAATGAGGGGTCATAAGTTTAAGTGTTAGGGGGGAAAACTTTAGAAGTAATAAGAGGAAGCTTCTTCACTTCGAGTGTGGTGGCTGAGTGGAAGAGGTTGGTTGCAGCAGAGGAGGGTCATTTGTGGCATTTAAGATAAGGTTGGATGAGTGCATGGATGTGAGGGAATTGAAGGGTTATGGACAGGGAGCAGGTAGGTGGGACTAGTGGAGTTCAACGTAATCGGTGCGGACTAGAGAGGCCGAAATGGCCTGTTTCCCTAATGTAATTGTTATATGGTTAAATGCTATATATAAAAAAAGATCCCCCCAGAATCACTGAGTGTCTGTGGATTCGCCTCCAGTGCTCCCACAGCCTCCACAGCCACATAGCCTTCAACCCAAACCATTGGTGACCCGCGCTCCAGATCCAAATTTCTGATACTTCAGTACCATTAGCATCTCTCACATCTAAATTCTGATATCAAGTATCCCTTCAGTGTCCAGCAGTATGCAGCCTGATATTCATCCCTTGACAGCAGTAGCCAGCAGCCTGCTACCCCTGCATGGGTTCATCGCCTCAGGTCACCAACAGCCCACTGCCTATGTGCTCCAGCCTCAGAGCACCACCGCCATGGTCCCGACTCCATAGGGTTGTCTCCTCTGCTTCTTTTACCACAAACAGGGGCGGTAGTTCCAGTTTCTGGTGCCCTGCGCCAATCCTCTGGTTCCCTGAAGCTTGCAACCTCTCTTGGCTGCTGCAAGTCTTAGACGCCGCCATCTTGGGCCCAGACCCTGCGGCCAGGGGATTTTAAAATAAACCACCATCAGCTCCTCTAACAGGCTGTTTAAAGCCTATACAGAGCCGACAGCAGTCAGGCTGGGTGGTTGGATCTCATGGAGTAGCGCCGAATCTCGGCTCCCTGCTTTTGGTGGGTCCACATCAGCGGCCACACTGTGGTTGTGGAGATTAGAATAATTTGCTGTAAGATATCTTGTCTTTGTCATGGGAGCCACACTATGGCCGTGGATGGTCCCATTCAGTTTGCGGTGAACTGAAGATTTTGATGGTGATGAACTGTGAATGCCTTACTCAAGGAAGAAATTGGGCAGGACCCAGAAATAGCAGGTCTCTAACCTGGAGCACGGGAAATGTGAAGGTTTCAACTGGTTCTGGTTCATCAGATAACACACACAATACTGATTCCAACACTTCATGATTCATAATTCAAGATTCTCATGTAATAGAATGTAATTACACAAAATTGTCTTCTGCTTGCTGTAAGGCAGACAAAGAGTCACCATTAGGGCTGCCCGTCACCCCTTAGTGTAAAAGAGAATGAGAAGCCAAAGAGAATCCCTTCAGAGTCACTGAGGGTCCATGGGTTTACCTCTGCAGCCGTACAGACTCCTGTCGGATCCATTGGCAATTCGAGCTCCAATCCAAACCTCTGACATGATCAGGAAGCCTTCAGTAGCCATTCTTGTCCCTCAGTATTCTGTTGAATCTGGCTCCAATACCTGGGTTCCCATGAGCCGGTCACCGACAGCCGAAAGCCTGTGTGGGCCCCCCGAATGCAAGTAGCCCAAAGTACGTGTGGGTCCCTCAGCCACTCAGCCCCTTGCCGGTCCGTTGTTATGGTCACCAACCTGACGGGTCATTTCCTCCACTTCTCCTTTGCAATGTGAGGCATTCTTCCCACTTCAGGTGCCCTGTGCCCTTCCACTGCTTCCCCGGAGTCCACAACCCCTCATGGTTGGTGCTGAATACAGAAGCCACCATCTATGGCACAGGCCTCCATTGTTGCAGCATTTTTATTTACAAACACTATTGGCTCCTTTCTTTCTTTGGCTTGGCTTTGCGGACGAAGATTTATGGAGGGGGTAAAAAGTCCACGTCACCTGCAGGCTCGTTTGTGGCTGACAAGTCCGATGCGGGACAGGCAGACACGGTTGCAGCGGTTGCAGGGGAAAATTGGTTGGTTGGGGTTGGGTGTTGGGTTTTTCCTCCTTTGCCTTTTGTCAGTGAGGTGGGCTCTGCGGTCTTCTTCAAAGGAGGTTGCTGCCCGCCAAACTGTGAGGCGCCAAGATGCACGGTTTGAGGCGTTATCAGCCCACTGGCGGTGGTCAATGTGGCAGGCACCAAGAGATTTCTTTAGGCAGTCCTTGTACCTTTTCTTTGGTGCACCTCTGTCACGGTGGCCAGTGGAGAGCTCGCCATATAACACGATCTTGGGAAGGCGATGGTCCTCCATTCTGGAGACGTGACCCATCCAGCGCAGCTGGATCTTCAGCAGCGTGGACTCGATGCTGTCGACCTCTGCCATCTCGAGTACTTCGACGTTAGGGATGAAAGCGCTCCAATGGATGTTGAGGATGGAGCGGAGACAACGCTGGTGGAAGCGTTCTAGGAGCCGTAGGTGGTGCCGGTAGAGGACCCATGATTCGGAGCCGAACAGGAGTGTGGGTATGACAACGGCTCTGTATACGCTTATCTTTGTGAGCTTTTTCAGTTGGTTGTTTTTCCAGACTCTTTTGTGTAGTCTTCCAAAGGCGCTATTTGCCTTGGCGAGTCTGTTGTCTATCTCATTGTCGATCCTTGCATCTGATGAAATGGTGCAGCCGAGATAGGTAAACTGGTTGACCGTTTTGAGTTTTGTGTGCCCAATGGAGTTAACAAGCTGTTAAAGGACCATGATGTTGTGCCGACCTTTGTAAACCTATTTCACAGCAATCTAATGTTTGCCTCCGACACAGCCATAATCCTTTATTTTATCATCTATGTGTCTATCTCAGATTCATTTGAATGTCTCTATTGTAGCCACCTCCACCATCCCTACCAGCAGTACATTCCAGGGACCCACTACTCTCTGTGTAAAAAAAATCCCACAAGAACAATCTCAAAGTTTAAACATCATCGACCTTGGTCCACATCTACTGTTGATCTAACATCAGGAGACTGTTAGCAGTGGTGACATTTACAGAATTACATTTTGTGGTCTTCTAACCCAAGTCAAGAGTTGAGAGAGTAGTGAGATAGTGAGAGAGCATTCTTGACCTGTAAGGCTAATAGAGAGATAATGATTGAACACATGGGGTTCAGTATGTGTCAAGAATATTCTGGGAGGCTGAGGATGCAACTCTATTAAGAATGGCATGCAAATTACCATCCTGGGCACAAATTGACCTGCATGTAATAGGCGAGAAAGTAGCAGAGGACTTTATTTATAAATGGGATGCTAAATTGTTATGTGGGAAAAAGGCAGCCCTATACTAAAATAAATTATCCTCATTTGGAATATAATTAACCAATATCTAGGAATCAAAGTGGGGCTGTCCTCAAAAATACTCCTAATTCCAAATAGATTATGAAGGTAGATAACAAGATCATGGACACCTGGCATCATAATTGTGTCAGGTGCATAGAGGACTGTTACAAGCAGGGGCAGCTAACGTCATTTGAACTACTCAGTGATAAGTATGATTTATTAAATAAGATGTTCAACTGCTTCCTTCAGATAAGATCTTTTCTGCAGGACAAATAGGTCCAACTATGGCCCTGTGCAGTGACATAGAGGCCATGATTCGAAGGGGGAACACACGGAAGTTCATCTCGGCAATGTATTTCTTGTTCCAAGTGGAAGTGCCCAAGCCAGACCTTCACAAATTAAGGCAGAGGTGGGAGTTGGACTTAGGAATAACGAGTGATGAGTGGTGCTGGTCCGACCTGTGACAGAACAATCATTAATGCGCGGTACAGGCTGGTGCAATACAATTTTCTGAACCAGCTGTACCTGACACCGCAAAATTGAACAGATCTAAACCAGAATTATCAGACTAATGCTTCAGATACGGCATTGAGACAGGAACCTTTGTGCCCGCAACCTGGACGTACCAAAGTGAGGCCCTTTTGTGTGTAACTAGGCCAAGTCCTTGGAAAACTTATAGGCAAAAAATTCCTGCAGGATTCAGAGTTGTTCCTGATGGGAAACACAATGGACATAAGACATAATAAATCTATCTAAATTCGAAATCTAATTTGTAATGATCGCATTGGCAGTGGCCAGGAAGTGCACCGCAGTTACCTGGAAATCTGACTCCTGTCTGAGCATTGTGTGCTGGAACACCGAAATGCAAAGTTGTGTTCCCCTGGAAAACAATTACTTACAACTTAAGTAAAAAGCATGATGCTTTTTAAAAAAAAATTGGCAACCATACTTAAATACTATAGGAGCACAACTGTAGTATTCGTTTGTGTAAGTTCTTTGACAACACATGGAAGTTCTTTACTTTAAAGTTGATTTAAATAGCACCATGAGGATGCTCTGTGTCAGTCCCCTGCTGGCAGCCAAGTCTAATCAAACAGGAACTATAATCAAGACCTTGCTAGTGACCATGCAAACATGATTACTATCATTACAGTGTGGACCAACATGCCTTGCTGCTCTACCTTCCCTGTCTATTGCTCAATCAAATGGGGGGAGGTCCATCTCATCCCAACTAGGAAAAGTCAAAAAAAGAAACCAGCCTAAGCACTGGCTGCCATGACAAACCGACAAACCCCTGATATATGTTTCACATCATTGTTGTGAGGGTCTTCAATGTTCTGTGTAACTGTAGCTAGTTAAGTGTTAAATGTTGAGGTTATGATTGATCGAAGCAAAGAGAAAGAGACAGCATACAAGGGGCTATGGATAGGATCGGTCTTGGGAGGTGTGTCTAGCCGGCAGCAGCTAATTATGACATAACATTCACCCCTCCTTTTTAAGAAGAATCCTGCAGGGTGAGAAAAAACTAGAGGGTAAAACAACTATACATACATACATTTTACAGGTTAAGTCTATCAGGGGGTCTCCTCTGTCACAGAGAGCGATGTGGCAATGATTGGGGCACTTCTAGAACATCCTGGGCAGCTTATGAGGTTGACCTGCTAACAGTATTTTGAGGGGTGGGGACAGTTGGGGTGGTGGGAGAGTGTGGTGCTGGTACATCGTTGGTGACAACAATAACCAGGGGTAGGGGGTGGTCAGCTGCAGATTACGGCACCCCTAAGGTTGAAGTGGAGGGGGAGATGTCTGTTGAAAGTCAGTGGTTGTCAGGGAGGCCTACAATGGAGCAAGATCCTGGATCGAGACCATGTCTTTGCACCCATCAGGGAAGGCAACTGGGGTATCATGTGGAGAAGGCAGACCACCTCAACCTCAACCTCAGTCTTAGATTCCCTGACATGCTTATGGAGCAGGACAAGTACTCGGGAAGTAAGCTAGGTGGGCAGCGTAGTCCCTAACACAGACTTCCTAGGGTGGCCATACATAAAAGTGACCAGACAGAGTGGAGTGCACCTGGGAAGACTTCCTGCCACTGGGTAGCAGGAGAATAGTCTTCCATATTGTGACATTCACACTTTCCACTTGTTCGTGACCCCTAGGATTGTAGCTGGTAATGCTGCTCGTAGTGATGTCCCTGGCCAGCAGGTACTGCCGCAGCTCATCACTCATGAATGATGTCCCTTGGTCACTGTGGATGAAGCCAGGGTATCCAAAGAGCGAGAAGATATTTCGGAGGGCCTTTATTAACTGTGGCTGTGGTCATGGCCGGGCAAGATATGGCGAAGGGGAAATTGGAGTATTTGTTGATGATTGTAAGGAAGTAGACATTCTGGTTTGAGGAAGGGAGGGGTCCCTTGAAATCAATGCTGAGGTGCTTGAAGCCTTGATCAGTTGCGCTTCGTCCGGTCAGTAGAATTGAGGTTTGCATTTGGCGCAGACCTGGCAGTTTTTAGTCATAGTCCGGATCTCCTCCACAGAGTATGGTAGATTCCGAGATTCGATAAAATGGAAAAGCCTATTAACTCCAGGTGGCAAAGGTCATTGTGGAGAGTCTACAGTCTATCCATTTGAACACTAGTACAAGTTCCTCGGGATAGAGCATCTGGGGGCTTGATAAGTTTCCTGGGGCAGTAGAGAATCTCATAATTGTAAGTGGACAGCTCAATCTTCCACTTGTGGATCTTATCATTCTTAATTTTGTCCCTTTGCTTATTATTAAACATGAATGCTACCACTCACATTCAGGAGGGTGAACCATTTCTTGGTAAGGTAGTGCCTCCAGTGACATACAGCCTCCACGATGGCTTGGGCCTCCTTCTCGAAGGAGGAGTGGTGAATTTCAGGGCCTTGGAGGGAGTGTGAGAAAAAGGCAACTGGTCTGCCTGTTTGATTGAGTGCTGCAGCCAGAGCAAAGTCAGATGCATCGCATTTTACTTGGAACGGTGTGGACTCGTCTGTGGCATGCATGATGTCACCTTTGATACTGTTGAACGTAGCTTGGGCTTCTGCTGGCAGTGAAACATGGTAGATTTGACCAATGGGCGAGTCTTGTCCACGTCGTTGGAAACTCATTGAGCGTAGTATGAGAAGAATCTGAGGCATCTCTTTAGAGCTTTGAGGGAATGTGGGAGGGAAATCTCCGTCAGCAGATGCATGCCGTCCGGGTCAGGGCCATTGATGTCATTCTCGGCCACGCAGCCAAGTACGGCTAGCCATGCTGTCAGGAGCACAAGTTTATCCTGGTTATAAGTGAGGCTCATGCATTTTGCTGCCTGGAGGAACCTGCAGAGGTTGCTTCATGATCATGTAGGTCATGGCTGCTGATGGTTACTTTATCCAGGTACGGGAAAGTGGCCTGTAGATCGTAGCGGTCTACCATGCAGTCCATTTCCCACTGGAAGACGGAGACCCCATTTGTGAACCAATAGGGATCTGGAGGTATTGATAGAGGCGGCCACCTGCCTTGAATGCTATTTATTGGTGGTCCTCTGGGTAAATCGGGAGCTGGTGATATGCCAACTTCAGGTCAATCATGGAGAATACTCAATATTGTGCAATCTGGTTGACCATATTGGATATGCGGGGAAGGGGGTAAGCATCCTATTCTTTACCGTGGCCACCTGGGCCCTCCAAGGGCTATTACTAGCCTCAATTATGCCCTTGCCCAATAAGCCCTGAACGACTACCTTAATGAACGCCCTGCCAGCTTCACAGTACTGTTTACTCCTGGTAGCAACTGGCTTGCAATCGGGGTGAGATAGGCAAACAGCAGGTGGGGGGGGGGGGTTGAACTTGAGGGTCGAGGGGGCTGTCTGTGAACTGTTCATTGCAGATGGTGAAGGAGGGGAAGGGGCCCATCAAATCGCAGGGAGACTTTCTGAAGATGACACTGGAAATCCAGACCCAGTTGCAAGGGGGCACAGAGTTGTGGCATAACGAGCAATCTGAATCGTTTGTATATTACGCCTCCAATAGTCAGGGTCACTACGCAGGTCCCATGGGTGGTTGTGTCTGACTTGGATACGGGTAATATCTTGAGTTTGGTGGGTTGTACTTTAAGGGACAGTTGTTTAGCAGTATTGGGGTGGGAGAGTGTGGTGCTGGTACATCGTTGGTGACAACAATAACCAGGGGTAGGGGGTGGTCAGCTGCAGATTACGGAACCCCTAAGGTTGCTTCATGATCGTGTAGGTCATGGCCTGCTGATGGTTACTTTATCCTTGTATTGAATAAACATTTGATAATGCGCCTGTTTACCTGACGTCCATCATAGACCTGATGAGTTTGTACAGTGCCTCCTGGTGCAGGGTGAAGGAGGCCAGTATGGATTTAATGTCCAAGTCTGATGGGTGCTCCCGCACCTGAGATGGCTGCCCTCGGGACCAAGATGGCTGGCCTCGACTCCTCGTGGTATCGAATGCCTGGGAAGATGGCATTTGGTCCAAAATGATGCCCTGCATGATTCGCACATGGCATTGCTGGAGTGCAGGGAAGATGGCGCCAATCGTGCTGTCTGGGGTCCGCTGCTAGATTCCGCAGATGGTTTGGACTGGCAAACTTTGGCATATAATGCCCCTTTTCCCACACCTGGAGCATTTCCTCTGGCTCTGACCCTGCCCATAGAAGTAGCACTTGGAGAGATCACCTGGAACAGCAGATGAGGTAATATCATCGGAGTAGTGGGATGGTGCAGGGGACCCAGTCACTCATGGAGTGCGATGATGCCCCATCCTAGGATAGTGGCACCTGTGCCGAACAAGCAGCTGAACTCATCTGAGTTCTGGAGAGCCACCTCCAGTGTCTCTGTAAGTTCAACTACCCTTTGCAAATCGAGTACTTTTTGTTCCAGTCGTCATTGCCGTATGTACCTTGAATTGATACCAGCCATGTACCCTCCTCTGATGAAGTCCTCTGCATTCTGGGTGGGCAACACGGCCTTACAATTCTTCACAGGATCTGGAAGGCCTGCAGATATTCGGCGCTTGACTCATCGGGTGGCTGTTTTCTGGTGGCCAGGAGGTGCCTGGCATAGACCTCATTAACCTTCCTGTGATACGGGGCGTTGAGGATCTCCATAGCTGCTTGGTACAAATTGGCATCATTGATCATCAGGAACATTTGGGGCTCCACACATGAGAGGAGTAGTCTCAGTTGGTTAGCGTCCGTGGTGATGGCATCTGCAGCGACTGCCAGGAAATTTTCAAAGCAGTGTAGCCAAAGTTCAAACGTGTTCGGAGCGTCCAGTGACCAAGATTGGATGTCAAACTTCTCGGGTTTCAGGTACTGTTCCATGCTCTTTTTGAAATTTTTAGTTAATAAAATCGATGTACCATCAATAATCACAAAAGGCTGGAATAGTGAAACTATCAGGCTTTTATTAACTAAAGAATGGAATAACCATCAACCTCATTGACTAATCGAAGCAAAGAGAAAGGGGTTATGGGTAGGATCAGTCTTGGGAGACATGTTCAGCCGGCAGCAGCCAATCATGGCATAACAGTAGTTTACCACAAACATGCTGTTAGGGAAATAAATCTGACAAAGTTGGATGCAAAATTCTAGGTTGGGCAGACACCAACTGTCTGGAGGGAAAACCTCTATTGAAGTTAGCACTAATCCCCTTTCAAATCTGAAAGCATCTGAAAAAACAGTTGATAGGAGTGCTCTTGCAGGTCCTGATGAAAAGTATATTGAAAGGCCACTGATCTGAAGGTTAACTGTTTTTCCACGGATACTGCCTGTAACTGCTGAGAAATTTGGCATGATTGGTGTAGCGGTGAGCACAATGCCTTTACAGCGCCAGCGATCGAGACTGGACCGGGATTCGAATCCCGGGCTGTCAGTAAGGGGTTGATATGTTCTCGCACATTTCTTCATGGGTTTTCCCTGCAGGGAGGAGGGGTTCCGGTTTCCTCTCACCGTTCAAAATGTACCAGAGTTGTAGGTTAATGGGGTGTCAATTGAGTGGCGTGGGTTCATGGGCCAAAGTGGCCTATTACCATGCTGTATGTCTACATTTTAAAATTAGTAAATATATAAATGGTCTACATTTCGAGCTGGAGTCCTTCCTCATGATGGTAATGTGAGCTGTTATTTCAGGTTTGCTGCATCTGGAGTAGTTTAGGTTTGGATCCTTTCAGACCATCAACCTCAGGAGAGGAAAGAAGGTGCATTGTAATGCAATCTGTGTTCTTCAAAACACAATGAAATAAATAGTTGAAAGAAAATTAACTGGGTTATGGGGAAAGAATGAGGGAGTAGGATTATGGGCTGTGGCAAAGAGCTGGCACAGGCTCAAAGAACTGAATGACTTCCTTTGTATAATGCCACTCCAACCCTGACACATGGTAGGTGACATCGCAGGCGAACTTGCACACAACGATCGCAACGCCCTTTCTTTGCGAGGACCTTGGAAATTGGAAGAATGGAAGAGAAACATGGAGACTGTGTATAACCTCTGAGGTCGACACGAAAGAGTTGGCAGTGTTTGATCCTGGCTGCGTTACATGTGAAGATTTCGACCGCTGCCTGCTTCGGTTATCAATGCCCGTTAACTAAGGTAATGAAATTGAGTCAAACATTGTGCTGCTCCACACCGGTCCTTTCACATTGCACGCACAGGAATCTTGCGTGTCTCTGTGTGCATTGGCACATCTGTTAGTTGAAGAAAGGAACTGTGCCCCCAGCCTGCCACCACTTAGAAAAGTTTAATTTGCGGCAACCTTCTAACACCCCTCCCCCAAGCATATTAAATGAGGTCACGATTGTAATTCAGGAAATATAGCAGACAATTTGTGCATAAGAAACTCACTACATTTGAATTTGAGTTCCATCTCTCTCTCCTTACATTGCATTCTCAACATGCCCCCTTATCCCAGTGCGTCGGAGAAAATACACTGCTAACCCAACTTATCTCATACCGGCATCTTTCAGCTTTGTGGCTCAGCTCACATTTTCAGCTCTTCAGGCACAAGATTCACCTCTTCCTGGAAACCCACCTTCTCTCCCCAATAATTGGATATTCTTGACACTTGTGAAAATGTGTTCAAAAATCTAAACCTTGAGGATAAAGACTTTGTCACCTCCCTAATGCTTTAGTCTTTGTTTGCTGTTCATCTCTGCCCAACCCTCTCCCACTTGTGAAGTACCTTTGGATTTTTTTGTTGTTTGTTGAAGTACAAGTACATTTCTTTTACACAGAGATCCCAGTAAATTGGCATGTCAACAATCCACGTTTAAAGCCAGGTCGGGTTGGATCGGAGTGTTCCCACTGAAGCAAGATGTAGCGCGAATAAAAGCTCTCACGACAGGAGGGAGAACAAACGCTTTTATTTGTTTATAACCTAGGTCTTCGGAAGGGTTCTGGGTTTAGGCAGGAAACCTGGGTTATATGTCAGCAGATGGGGCGGAGCCAGGTGGTGGGGTCAGCACAACCCACTATCATTGAATCCCGTTTCACTGCACAGGAAATATTGGTTCAGTGCGACCTTTAACAGAGGGACCCGGCATCCGGAGGCGGGACCTGCAGCAATCGGTCCCGGGACCGATTTTACATTGGAGTCGAATCGAAATGCATTGGCTCTGATACTACCTACCTTGGTGGGTAAGTAGCGGGATGAAAATGACCCTCTCACTATACTGTGTTCACACAGATAAGTGAAGCGGTATAAAGGTGGTTAATTACTATCCTTCAAGGGTAGTGTAAAAGGGCCTAAAGAAAGCTGGGAGTTGGAAGGAAGAACTGGCAGATTTATCCCTCCTTTTATGACCTCAACTGTCACCACTCAATGTTCTTGCAGCTGTTAGCAAGGGAAATGCAACAAGTAATTCGACATAGAAAAGACAAGAAGGAGCTAAAGTTTTTCACCATTGTGCTTAAGGGGTCTGTGTTGGCCAAAAAATTAGCAATTACTCTCCTTTAACCTTTACAAGGGGCTGGATGATTCTTCGAGCCATTAGAAATTTGTCTTAACATTTCATTAACAGTACAGCACTCCATCAGCGCTTCCTTGATGAAGAGCTCAGGCCCCAAATGTTGGCTATATATCTTTATCTCAATGGATGCTGTGCGGCCTACTGAGTTCCTGCAGCATGTTGGTGTATTTTACTACAATCTTGGTGTCTGAAGACTTTCTTGTTTTACTCCTGAAAAGTTGAGCTGAGACAAAATGGTCACAGCTTTATCCTATGATTGAGGTACTCCGTGGCTGAATGTAGCCACCAAACAGCTACCTTCTTCTTCTAAAGCAGGCTCTTCTGATTGAGGTCATAGAACGTAGAACATTAGAGATGTTGTTGTGATCAAAATATACTGACCCAAAAGGAAACTATCCTCCCAATCTTATCACCCTCTTTTTTTTTCTCAAATGCCCCTACTGTTCCAGCCTCCACCATCAGCCCTGGCAAGGCATTCCAAGCATCCACAACTCTCTGTGTAAAAATAACTTACCCCTGATGTCTCCCCTAAACCTTCCTCCCTTTACTTTCTACAGATGTCATCTGGTGTTTGCTAATCCTGCCTTGGGAAAAAAAGGTGTTGGCTGCCTACCTTATTTATACCTCTCATGATCTTGTACATCACTCCTCTTCCTTCTTTGCTTCAAGGAAAAAAGGCCCAGCTCTGCTAACCTTGCCTCATAAGACACATTTTTCAAGCCAGGCAAAATCCTGGCAAATCTCCTCTGCATTCTCTCCATAGCTTCCACATCTTTCCTGTAATGATGTGACCAGAACTGAAGACAATATTCTAAGTGTGGTCTCATCAGAGAAGATGACTTGGTTCTATCCCAGTTTTGAGGGATTTGAAGTGCCAGGAAGGAGGGCACTGAAGACCCTTTGTTATGAGTCCAGAGGACCCCAAAACCCAACAGCAATAGATATGCTCCACAACAAAGGGTTACTTAAACAAAAGTTGCTTTTAATTATCTTTGAACATGAAAATAGAATCAAACTTACACTTATCTCTATTGACTTTCTTAACCTACTTAACCCCATTCTAATTTTAAGCGTACGTGTAATGTGTGTGTAAGTTCAGCAAAGTTCTTTGGTTCTCAGTCCAATCTCACTGGTTGCAGGCAATTCTTATACTGTGCACAGAAGTTAACATTAATAAAGTTCACCAGGCTTTGGTGGTTAACAGATAAATGGTTAGCACTCAGAAGGGTTCTTGGTGATCTTTAGAGAAAGAGAGAGAGAGAGTTTTTCTTGTTCCAAAACATCCACCACAGAGTTCCTTTCTGTTTCTCCTACCCCAAGGGAAACACTGGACAGCCAGTCCTTTCCTTTGACCAGGCCATCTGCCAAAGCTTGCCAGCTAGTCCCTCTGGAACTGATGTCTGTGTTCCCCCCCCCACCCTCTCTCTCTCTCTCTCTCTCTCTCTCTCTCTCTCTCTCTCTCTCTCTCTCTCTCTCCTCTCACTCCCTCCTCTCTGAGAGCAAAGCCTGCTTTTTTCTCCTGCTCTCTGCCTGCAAAGATCACATGACCTTTCAGACAGTGAATGCTCTCTTCCAGATAAAGCTGCCTGTTGTTACATTTGTGGCCTTCTTCAAACGACAGTCCATAGTGAATCTCTGAGCACTCTTGCAAAAGCTCCTGCAAAAATTCTGTGTTTTAAAAGTGTTTGTATGCGACCTGCTCTAACAATCCTTTCCCAGATTATCTCCCAAACACCTCTATATACTCTGTCACACCTTCTGCAGATGAGGTGAGAGGTGGTTGACCTTTGTCAGGTGATGAACTTCCTCTGCCACTTCCTTCCGTGTACTTCTGGCCTTGAGCGTCGCTTCATTAACTAACAGTTGTGTTAGCGAAGACTGTTTTTTGGGAGTTAATACTAATACTTCCACACAGAATTGCAAGACTGTCAAGAGTCCCAAGTGATCCTCATATTGCATTCAGTCCATGATTTCAGTGAATGGCCATTCAGAGTCTGATCCATGGGTTTGCACAGTGTAATAATCAATCACCCAGTCAAGCCGAGCAGTCGAGGACAGATTAATTTGATCAAGAAAGTGGTCATTAGAGTTCATTACTGGCTGAAATACCATTGTCACTGTCAGTATAAAGAAGTGCAGAGTGCGGAGAGTAAACACTGGATGTAACCGCTCCAGCCTCCTGGAGGTTGCCTGTCACATAGTTAACTGTGGGAGAAATGCTGTGCAGTGCCACTGTCCCGTGTCAGAGTTCACAAGCCCTCTTTCCTGATTACACTTCACGACTCAGATCTGCACCTTTGTTCTTGTTCTTGTTTGGATGTCAGGATTTCGGTTAGGATTAAAGGCAAGGTTAGCAGGCATGAGGGACCTTGGTTTTTTGCGGGGTGTTGGGGATCGGGTTCGGAAGTTGTAAAGCAGGTATAGGCAACACTGAACAAATGAGATACTTGAGGCAGGTCTTCTTTGGCTTGGCTTCGCGGACGAAGATTTATGGAGGGGGTAAAAAGTCCACGTCAGCTGCAGGCTCGTTTGTGGCTGACCAGTCTGATGCGGGACAGGCAGACACGATTGCAGCGGTTGCAAGGGAAAATTGGTTGGTTGGGGTTGGGTGTTGGGTTTTTCCTCCTTTGCCTTTTGTCAGTGAGGTGGGCTCTGCGGTCTTCTTCAAAGGAGGCTGCTGCCCGCCAAACTGTGAGGCGCCAAGATGCACGGTTTGAGGCGTTATCAGCCCACTGGCGGTGGTCAATGTGGCAGGCACCAAGAGATTTCTTTAGGCAGTCCTTGTACCTTTTCTTTGGTGCACCTCTGTCACGGTGGCCAGTGGAGAGCTCGCCATATAATACGATCTTGGGAAGGCGATGGTCCTCCATTCTGGAGACGTGACCCATCCAGCGCAGCTGGATCTTCAGCAGCGTGGACTCGATGCATATTAAGAGCAAAGGGATAGTCAGGGACAAATTGGTCTCCTTGAAGATAGATAGACAGATAACTTTTATTGTCATTGCACTAGAACAACAAAATTGAGGGCACATCCTGACAGTGCTCACAGACATCAAAAAAATAAAATATAAAAACATCAACACCTTAAAACAATACAATATTCACGGACTGGTCTTATTCAATTCATATATAGGGCTGGGGTAAAAACTGCTTTTAAGTCTGTTTGTCCTTGATTTAATAGACCTAAGATGTTGACCAGACGGCAGCAGGTCAAACAGATGATGACCAGGGTGGTAAGGGTCTTTCAAGGTTTTGGCTGCTCTGCTGAGACAGTGAGATCTGTATAAATCCTCCAAAGGGGGGCAGGACACAGCTAATAATCTTCTGGGCTGTACTGGTGACCCTCTGAAGGTCCCTCTTGTCTGTTGCCAAGCAGCTGGCAAATCACGTCGGAATGCAGTAGGCCAGCACACTCTCGATGGAGCAGCAATAAAAGGACATCAGTAATTTCTCCTGCAGTTAGATGTTCTTAAGAATCCTCATGGCATGGAGTCAATGTTGTGCCTTTTAAACTACTGCAATGGTATTGATAGTCCAAGAGAGATCTGTAGCAAAGTGCCTACCCGAAAACCTGAAAGCAGTGACCCTTTCCACACAGTCCCCGTTGTTGTATAACAGGTCTGGAACTGTACTGTTCCTCCTGAAGTCCACTATAAGTTCTTTTGTTTATGAGGAGTTCAAGGCTAGATTGTTCTCTGAACACCATGCTGTCAGGCTTCGGATTTCATCCCTATAGGCTATTTCGTCTACTCTTGAAACAAGTCCAACCACGCTTGTGTCGCCCACAAACCTGATGATGGTGTTGGTAGAATACGTGGAGGCACAATCATGGGTTGAAAGAGAGTCAAAGATGGGGCTCAATACACACCCTTGTGGGGAGCTGGTACTGATTGGTGAGTGCCAATTTTAACAGTCTTTGTGTGGTTTGTTAGAAAGTCCTTAAACCTGAGACAAATAGATTTGGAAAACCATAATTTAGGAAGTTTTGTAACCAGTCTGCTTGAGATGATGGTGTTAAATGCAGAGCTGAAGTCTATAAAAAGCAACCTCACATAACTCCCCTGGTGTTCAAGGAGGGTAAGTGCATTATGAAGAGCAGTGGTGATGGCATCTGCTGTAGACTTGTTTGCCCTGTAGGCAAACTGATATGGATCAAAGGTGGGTGGGAGGCTGGCTTTTATATGTTGCAAGACCAGCCTCTCGAAGCACTTCATAAGTGCTGGCAGATGATAGTCATCAAGGCCGTGGATGACATTTTTCTTCAGCGGTGGGATGATAGTGGCAGATTTTAGGCAGGCCGGGATGGTGGATTTAGACAGGGACAGGTTGAAGATCTTTATAAAGACCTCAGAGAGCTGGCATGAACAGCACCCTACCTGTCACGCCATCAGGGCCAGTGGCTTTCCTTGGATGCACTGCCCTGAGCATCCATCTCTCTTCATACTCCTGCACAGTGCTGTTGGATGCTGAGGAGGGTGTTGTGTTTATTTCCACTGCCTTCACCTCAAATCAAGAAATGATTAAGATCCTTGGCCAGCAAGGCGCCACCGCCGACAGTATACCATTGTAATTGGTGAAATGCTGGATGCCCCGCCACACTCGCCATGGATTGTTATTTATAAAGTGCTCCTCAGTTCTCCTTTTATAGGCTGCTTTAGCATCCCTGATGCCTCCCTTCAGGTTGGATCTTGCAGCATTCTAAAATTCTGCTTCACCAGACCTAAAGGAGGTGTAATGATCCTTGAGAAGAATTTTGACCTCCTCTGTCATCCAGGGCTTCTGGTTGGAATACACCCGAATACGTTTGACAATGGTAACACTGTCGACGCAGTTCTGTCTATAACAGAGTGTAGAGCTCCGAATCTTGATCTTCAAAAAATGTCGCAGTTAGTCCTTACAAAGCAATTCCACAGCTGCAAGGAAGCTCCTTCCAGCCATATCTTTAGGGTGGGTTGATCTTTCCTTCCAAGGGGAGTGTACGCTGGGATTAAGAATGTGGATCAGTGATCCAACTCGCCCAGGTGTGGTAGCGGTATTGAACTAATGCTGTTTTTAATGTTTAAATAGACTTTATCTAGTCTGTTTTTCCCTGATAGCACATTTAATATGTTGTCAGATTTTGGGAGGACTGCTTCAGGGTAGGAGCTCTATTGTAAATTTATAGCACTGAGAAGATAAGCCTAAAGCTATACATGTATTAGCATCTGGTGGAATGTAAACTGCTATAACTATGACAAGCTCCTCTGGAAAGTAAATAGGTCTGGATTTAACTGTCAGGTCCTCCAGCTCAGGAGAACAATGAACTGTCTATCATTTTCATATTAATGCACCAATTGTTAAGTTCATACATGCATAACTTTCCCCTCCAGGGTTTTTTTTAACCAGAGTCTTTATTTCTGTGCCAGCGAAATGCCATTTGGCCTGCTAGCTTAATTGCTGTGTCTGGGATAAGTGGGTGTAGCCAGGCCTCTGTTATTAACAGAATACAACAGTCCTCAATGAGTTTCTTTGCCAAGATCTGCAATTTAAATTCGTCCATTTTGTTGGTAATGGATCTGGCATTGATAAGAAAAATACTGGGTAGCAGTGGTTTGTCTGGTTGTCTCCAAAGCCTGTCTAGAATGCCGGACCAGCGTCCATGCTCCTGCTTCCTGTGTCTTCTCTTCCTCTGACTCCTGTCAGACTTGACAACGGACCACAAAGGGCCTGGCGTTCAGACAATCTCCTCCAGGACATTACATGAGTACAGAAACCCTCCTGTGACGGCCCTGCTATGATGAAAACCTATTCAAAGGATCCTTTCAACTGTAAATGGGGATTGCACATCCAAACCAGACATTAACAAGCAAACATATTTGCGAAAACACACATAGAACCCAGTGAAAGGAAGAGCATCAAGCTGCTGTGTCTATGCATGCAGCCATATTAATCAAGATTAGTCGGCTTTGTATAGAGTCAAAGGAGATTGGTGTGATCTTAATTTTTTAATCAGTTTCACTCAGGAAACTGGCACAGAGTCGTGAGAAGGAAGGAAAACAAGCAGTGATAGAACTTTTACAGATTAAAGAGGAAGAAGTGCTTGCTGTCTTAAAGCAAATAAGGGTGGATAAATCCCCAGGGCCTGACAAGGTATTCCCTCAGACCTTGAGGGAGGCTAATGTAGAAATTGCAGGTGCTCTGGCAAAAATATTTAAAATGTCTTTAGCCATAGGTGTGGTGTTGGAGGATTGAAGGTTGGCTCACATTGTTCTGTTGTTTAAAAAATACTCTGAAAATTATAGGCTGGTGATCCTGACACCAGTAGTAGGTAAATTATTGAAACGTGTTCTAAAATATCCGTTATACAGTTGTTTGGAATAGCCAAAAATTGATTAGGGACAGTCAACATGGATTTGTGCATGGTAGATCATGTTTAACCGATTGTAGAATTTTTTTGAGGAGTTTAACAGGAAAGTTGATGAAAGAAAGACTATGAGTGTTATCTACATGGACTTTTGTAAGGCCTTTGACAAGCTCCCATATGGGAGGTTAGTCAGGAAGCTTCATGGTGAAGAAGGGTTTGACAGTGCCAGGACAGAGAAGCCAAAGAGCAATGGTGCATTATTGCTTCTCAGAATGAAGGCCTGTCACTAGTGGTATGAATCAGGGATCAGTGCTGGGACCATTGTTGTTTGTCATCTATATCAATGTTCTGAATGGTATGTAGTAAATTGGATTGGAAAGTTTGAAGATGATATTAAAATTGGAGGCGTTGTGGACAGCAAAGAGGATTTTAAAAGCTTGCACCAGCTGGACAAATGGGCTGAAAAATGGCAGATGGAATTTAATGTAGACAAGTGTGAGGTGTTGCATTTTGGAAGGATAAACTAAGAAAGGACATACTGGTAAATGGTTGGGTACTGAGGAGTGCAGTAGAACAGAGAGATCTGGGAATACAGATACAAATTCCCAGAAAATGGTATCAATGTAGACCGGGTTGTAAAGAGAGCTTTTGGTATATTGGCCTTCATAAATCAAGGTATTGAGTTAGGATATTATGGTAAAGTTGTAGAAGAAAATGGTGAGGACAAAACTGGAGTATTGTGTGCAGTTCTGGTCACCTAACTGCAGGAAAGTTATCAATAAGATAGAAAGAGTACTAAGATGTTGTCTGGACTTCAGGAACTGAATTATAGGGAAAGATTAATCAGGTTAAAACTTTATTCCCTGGAGCGTAGAAGAATGAGGGGAGATTTTGCTAGAGGTATTTAAAATTATGAGGGGGATAAATAGAATAAATGTAGGTAAGATTTTTCCACTGAGGGTTGGTGAGACACAAACCAGAAGACATGGGTTAAGGGTGAAAGGGGAAAACTTTAGGTGGAAAATGAGGTGGGGGATCTTCACACAGAGAGTGGTGGGAGTGTGGAACTAGCAGTTAGATGAAGTGGTAAATATGGGCTCAATTATAACATTTAAGAAGAATTTGGATAGGTACATGGATGGGAGAAGTATGGAGAGCGATGGACTGGGTGAAGGTTAATGAGTCTAGGCAAAAAACAAATAGTTCAGCACAGACTAGAAGGGCCAAAGGGGGCTTTTTTTAGTGCTGTATTCTTCTTTTGTTCTATGGTTCTATGATAGGCAGTGGGCTGCCTCGAGATACTGACATGTCTGTCCCATGGTCTCAGGCACTGCCAGAAGGAAACCACCAGCAAAGTGGACAACACCTCATCAACCCAATGGCATCAACATCAACCACCAGTTTCTGTTAGAACCACATCCTCTGCATCTTCCACCTGTATCCTTTCCTCTAGCTTTTTTCTTTCTTTTCTCTTTTCCCCGTCTCCTTTCTTCTTGCACTCTCTCTCTCTCTCTCTCTCTCTCTCTCTCTCTCTCTCTCTTTCTCTCTCTCTCTCTCTCTCTCTTCCCTTTCCCGCTGTCTCCTTTCACAGGGTCAAAATTAATTCTCACCTTTCCTCTGATCAAATCCAATTAACACCTTTTGTTGGTTGGTCTGGGCTCTTCCCTCTCTCATTTTCAGATACCTGTATTTTATCATTCACTCATACCTTGAAGAAGGGCTCAGGTCCGAAACTTCTCTAAAATATCTTTAACTCCCATGGACACTCTGAGTCCGGCCAAATTCCTCCAGCATTTCTGTGTTTCAACTGCAATCACACCACCTGCTGACTTTCATGTTTTGCAGCCACGAGATAGAACATGTGCTCTGTGTATCTGTGGGGGAGGGATTACAATATGCTTGGACAGTTTATTTGCATCTGGAGGAATATACTTTTTTGCATCAATATGACATTACTGTTTCTCACGAGAAGTGCAGTTTTATTAAAACTTTTAACATGAATGATGCAATTTTAAGCAAGTGAAAATTTGCCATGCCTTCTAAAGTATTGTTCTTAATCTGTTTCAAGTGGGGATTCCTTCAGGGGGGGCGTGGCAAGATGGCATTGAAGACAGACGTGCAAATCCACCTTCCCCCAGCTAGCTTTTTAAATACCCGTTTTTAAAATTTATAAAAGTGATTAAAAGTAGTATTTACAGTTTTTGGAATACTGGAGGACTGCAATGGCTACTAACGTGAAAAAAAATGAAAGCTCAATTACAGAAGAAGCTACCTTATAAAAGTGCCAAAGAATTGAGGCCTACCTGTCCAGTTGAAACCACAGAGTTGTCGATAGGAGTCCCCAGGCCTCAGAGGACTCCTGCTCGGCTAAGTATGATGCTGGCGCCGATCCTGCCTCCTCAAGATGGAGCCGGCTTGACGACAAATTCGGCTGGTGCTGACCCGCGCGCCTGTGAAGCCGGTGGCATGGTAAGTCCGGCCGAGAGAGGAGCCCTCGAGCCCACAATGTTGCCGGATGAACCAGGGACGCGCAGTGTAGCATCGGAGGATGCACCTGCACGATCTGTGGTTCTACCAGGCATGCGCTGTGCTTTGAGGGTATGCAACTTATTGGAACAGGTGTGGGCTGTGGGGGAGCCTGAGCGATGGCGCCCTGATGAGGTTGGTGTGCCGTCCTCAGGTGTTCAGACCCGCAGCCACACCAGAAGAGGACCGGCTGAGACTGAAGAAGAAGAGGACCTCACTTAACTGGGAAATACACAGGAACAAATAAAGATTGAGACCAGGGAAGGTAGGCCTCAAAGGAAGATGATGGAATCTGGAATGGATTCTGTGAGTGCTGTTTTGGAAGGGATTGCTGACCAAATGGATAATATGTCGAAACAGATGACTCGAGAATATTTGGAAGTGAAAACTAAAATGAGTACTATGTGTGAAGAAATGACAAATATGAAGCAAGATATGACTGTAGTTAAAAGTGATGTTAATAGATGTATAAAATCAGTATATATGGTACAAGATCATTTTTTAAAAATTGAAGCAACTTTTTTTGAATGTAAAAATTAAGTGGTACATAATAGGGAAAAAATGGGAAAAGTGGAGGATTCTTTTGTGGATTGGAGGATTCAGAAAAAGGAATTTTTGATGAAGATTGATTCATTGGAAAATAAAAGTCAGGGGAATAATGTAAAAATAGTGGGTCTCCCTGAAGATATTGAAGGTTCTGACCCGATAAAAATTTTTAAGAAATGGATTCCTGAGATGTTGGCAAGGAGTTTTTTCTGGAAGGTCTGGAGTTGAATTGAGCACATAGAGCATTAAGGAAGAAGCCATTTCCAGGACAATCACCAAGGGCGGTTTTAATTCATTGTTTGAAATACCAAGATAGAGAAATGATATTACGACCTGCAGTGCAGAAGGTGCAACAAAGTCAAACTCCAGTGAAGATTCAAAATAATAACGTATTGTTTTATGCGGACTTGAGTCAAGAAATTATTAGGCGACATAGGCAATTTAATTCAGCCAAAGAAGTATTGTGGCGGAAGGGTTATAAATTTGCTTTTCGATATCCTGCGGTGTTAAAAGTTTTTTATGGAAATTTTCAATCCCAATTTTTTGAAAATGATCTTGATGTATGAATTTTTGCCAATTTGTTTCCAGATTTGCGAGGAAATGGTTGATCTTCATCCTTGTCACCTTAAAGAAGGAAAATGGGAATGGGAATGAGAAGAATGGAAAGAAGGAAGAGCTGACACAAAGTCTTCTTAATATTGAAGACCCGGAACAGTCATTGGGACTGGAGTCATTGGGATGATTATATTTATTAGATTTGATTGTGTTTCACTGAATGATGTACGTATGTCTGGCTGGGGTGGGGGGGGGGGGTGGATGGCACTGAAATCTTTGATAGTCATCTACTGCTAGTGGGTTTTACCACACCCAGATTTTTAAGGTGTTATTACATTTGGGTGTTTTTTTTTTATGGGTGACTTTTTCTTTATTTTTCTTTATTTGATGTTTTTAGGGGAGGGTTTGTGATTTTAAGGATTTATAAGGAAAGCGATATTTTATAATGGGTGAATATATTGTTAGTTTGTAGAAATATCTAATTTGAAATTTACAACCTTTAATGTTCGGGGCTTGAATCATCCAATTAAGTGGAAGCAAGTATTGGCCTATATTAAAAAAATGAAAGTTGACATTACTTTTTTGCAAGAAACACATTTGACTGAAAAAGAACACTTGAAATTGAAGAGAGATTGGATTGATCATGTGTTTTCTTCTTCTTTTAATTCTAAGGCGAGAGGCGTAGCGATTTTAATTCATAAGAGTTTGCTATTTGAATGACAATCTTTGGAGGGAAATGCTGGGAGAGTTTTGAGGGTGAACTGTAAATTTTTTGCTGAAGCTTGGACTTTGCTTAATGTTTATGCACCTAATATAGATGATGAATGGTTTATTTCACAAGCTTTTTTGTTGTTAAATCAGGCTAATGAAAATATTCTAGTCAGGGGAGATTTTAACTGTGTTTTGGATCCTTTATTGGATAGGTCTCCGAAAAGTATAAGGAAATCAAAGATGACGATACAAATTTGGGCTTTTATGAAAGATTTAAATTTGGTGGATATTTGGATAGGAGTTAATCCTATGGAAAAAGATTTTTCTTTTTATTCATTTCAACATGATTCATTTTGCAGAATAGATTTTATTTTGGTATCGTCACATTTACAGGGTAGAATATTACAGGCTGAGTATAAAAGTAGAGTTATATCAGATCATTCTTTACTGTTTTTTTCTTGTGCAAGTTCGGAAGTGGTATGTTCATCCTAGAGAGGGAGGTTTCACATAATGTTGCTGAAAAAAACCCGAGTTTGTTACTTTTGTTAAAGAACAGAGTACTTTGTTTTTTGGATGAGAATGTTAATTCTGTAGATAGTTGTTTTGTATTATGGGATGCTTTGAAAGCTTATTTAATAGGGCAGATTATTAGTTATACTACAAAAGTTAAGAAACAATATATGGCAGAAAGTTTAGAGTTGGAGAAACGAACTGCTGAGTCAGAGAAAGATTTTCAGAAAGATGTGACAGAAGATAAAAAAGTGGCATTGGCAAATTTGAAATTACGTTACAATACATTACAAACCTATAAATTTGAGCATTTAATTAATCAATATAAATAACATTATTATGAATTGGGTGAGAGGACACATAAGGTACTTGTGTGGCAATTAAAAATGGAAAAGATATTGTGGAACATTGATGCTGTTAAAAAGAATTAAATAGCTACTTATAAACCTCAGAAAATTAATGACCAGTTTTATTCATTCTATCAAAAATTATATACTTCTGAGAGGAAGCAGGATAATGGTTTTAATGAATCTTATTTATCTAAATTAACATTACTGGTATTAGAGGAGGAAGATGTTATGGAATTGGAATCTCCATTTACAGATTTTGAAATTAAGGAGGCTATAAAAACATGCAAAATGGAAAGTCACCGGGGGATGATGGATTTTCTGTGAAATTTTATAAAATCTTTTATGAAGATTTATCTTCTGCATTTGGGGATGTATTTCAACAAATAACTGAAGAACAGGTATTACCGGAATCTTGTTCGTGTGCTTTAGTCACTGAAATTCTGAAAAAAAGATAGAGATCTGTTGGAAGTGTTTTCGTAAAGACAGATTTCTTTATTGAATGTAGATTATAAAATTATAGCAAAAGTGTTAGCAAATCAGTACCAAAGTTGATACATATTGATCAAACAGGTTTTATTAAGAATAAGAATCCATCAGATAATATCTTTTGGTTGATAACTTTGGTCAATGCGTATCAAAATCAGCTCAGCCATCCAAATATGGTTGTGCTAGATGTGGAAAAAGCCTTTGATAGGGTTGAATGGGATTTTTTATTTAAGGTGTTAGAGAAGTTTAAATTTGGCCTTTCTTTATTGGTTGGGTTAAAGCTTTATATACAAATCCAATTGCCAAGGTGCTGAAAAATAGTCAAGTTTTTTTGCCATTTAAATTGACACGTTCAACTCGGCAAGATTGTCCATTGTCACCAGCCTTGTTTGCATTGGCTATTGAACCGTTAGCTCAGATGATAAGACAGAATGAAAAGATAAGAGGGATGAGAGTTATGATTGAGGAATATAAGACTGATTTATTTGGAGATGATCTCTTGATATATTTGACAGAACCAAAACAGTCATTGTCACAATTGCAGAAATGTTTATTACAATTTGGAAAACCTTCTGGATTTAAAGTTAATTGGGATAAGAGTGAAATTTTTGCCAGTTGGAGAGGTTAACTGTTCAGAAAATAAAAGTATTATAAAATTAAAATGGTCAGATAAACTTAAATATTTAGTAGTAATTGTAAATACTGATTATCAACTTTATATAAGTTAAATTAAGTTCCTTTATTAAAAAAGATTAAAGTGGATTTAATTAAAAGGAAAGATCTTCTGTTAACTTTAATTGGTTGTGTAAACTGTATTAAGATGAATATTTTTCCTCGAATTCAATATTTATTTCAGTCGATACCATATTCCCTTTCAAAGGGTTTTTTCTAGGATTTAAATAAGATGGTGAGGGAATTTTTATGGAAAGGTAAATTACCGTGAGTAGCATTGTATAAACTCACATGGAAATATGCATTAGGAGGACTTCAGTTACCTCATTTTCAAAATTATTATGAAGCAGCTCAGTTGAAATTTGTTAGCAGATTGATGGACATAGATCAACCTCCAAGTTGGGCAAAAGTGGAGATGGCTTGTATTTCTGAAGTTGAGATGCATCAATTTATATTTTGATGAAATATGAATTTGTTGTGGGGATGTAATATGCTGGTATTAAAACATTTGTTAAAGGTTTGGATGAAAAGAAATAAGGTTTCAGGATCAAAAGGTAAAGTATCAATTTTAACTCAATTATATAATAATCAGTTTATTCATTTTTCAATGTTCAATAATCATTTAAAGAGTTGGGACTCTAAGAGACATTGAAGGATTGTTTTGAGGAAGGACAACTTCTTTCTTTTAATCAATTGCGGGAATGTTTTGATATATCTGAAAATTCCTTGTTTGTGTATTACCAGCTTAGAGCTGGTATTGACGAAATTTTAATCTTTGATTTCTTCTATACCAAAGAAGAGTTATATTTCAGTTACATATCAAGTGTTACAAGATAGTATGTATAAACTGGAATGGGAGAAGTCTAAGCTTAAATGGGAAAATGATTTAACCTTTATTTTTCTTAAGATAATTGGGCGGATATGTGTTATGATAGGGTAACTAAATTGATGAATGTACGATATGGAATGGTTAATTATAATTTTTTTTACATCAATTATATTTAACTCTGGAGAAATTGAAAAAAATATGGTTTTAGTAATTCAGATTCTTGTTTCAGATGTGGTTTATGTACTGGAACTTTTTTACATACTGTTTGGTCTTGTGTTAAAGTACAACCATTTTGGGAAGGAATTAGGTTAGTTTTGGAAAAATTATATAATATTAAACTACCATTAGACCCATTGATTTTTTTATTGGGTTATATGGTCTCTTTGAGGGGATTAGGGTTGGATAAGTTTCAAATTTCATTTGTACATTTAGTGTTGTCTGTAGCACGAAAATGTGTACTAGTACATGGAAAGATAATATAGAGATTAGTATAATATGCTGGCATAATGAATTGAAAGCTGGTATTATTATGGAAAAAATTACAAATAATTTACATGATAATTATTTTTTTTATATAATAAGTGGTTTCCTTATTTGGAATATATGCATTTAGATATACTTTGATTTATTGTAAATGTCACAGGGGGAAGGTGCAAATTTCACCAGATAGCACCAGAGATGCTGGATCTTTGATGTAATACCGGTCACTTCTGATGTCAAAGAAATTGCACTCGATCATGCTGGTGGTTTCCGTAGCAGTCTTGATGCTCTCTGCTGCAACCATCCAGGTTTAACCCATTGCCCCTTCTGAGCCTCAGGTGAACCATGAAATAGCAAAGCATAGAAACAGGCCCTTCGATCCATCTAGTCTGTGTCAAACTATTATACTTCCTTGTCTATATGATGTATGGCCAGGCATCAACTTTATGTGGGCTCCTTGGTTTTTATAACTGAATGCTGTACACGGTGTTTATCTTTTCAGGAACTCAGGTAACCATAGAATTACTACAGTGCAGACACAGGCCCTTTGGCCCATCCAGTCCATTTCAAACAATTCTTGTGCTTAGTCCCATCAACCTGCACCGATCCATTGCCTTCCATACCCCTCCCATCCAAATTTCTCTTACATTTTTAAATGGAACTTGCATCCGCTACTCTCTCTGGCAGCTTGTTCCACATTCTCCTGAAAGTTCCACCTAAAGGAGGTAACAAGCTTGTTGAATGTTGGATTCCTGTGTGCTTTCTTAGTCATAGCATCAATACGGGTGGGCCAGGACAAGTGCTTAGTGATATTTGCTCAAAAAATTAAAGTTGTCACCATCTCTACTTCAGCATTGTTAATAGAAACTAGAGAGAATGCTTCCCCCCATCCCCCCTCCACCCACTTCTTGATGTCCATAACCAGTTCCTTCCTCTTGGTGACATTTTGTCCTGACTCCATGCCACCAGAATCTCTTTTTTCTTTCCTGAGTTCATCATTCTTTACAATCCACTCCACAATGCTGGTGTCATCTGCTTGTATCGGTGCACAAAACCACCAGGAGAGTGGGGAAAGACTCTATATCTGGCTATATAGAGGGTTCCTCCTGTTTGATGAAATCTTTCTATGTTTCGGTATATTCAATGCCAAATGAGTTAATCCATTAAACCTTTGTCCATTCCCTTGCATTTGCACCAATGGCCATTTGTCAAAGAAAATTGTTAACAGCATCAATTGGTTCCTTCCTTAGTCTTTTGAATAATTTGTATGGATCCCATGATCAGGCTTCAGTTGAATCTTCCAAAGATCTTGTCCAAACTTTTGTTCTCTGACACATTTATTTCCCAATTGTTGAGATATTTCCTTTCCATCTGTGGAGAGTACCAGTTGACTCTATTTTTTTTTAACAACTGAGCCTTTACAAAACATGAGTGTTTTGCTTTTTTTCTTCATTTTCCAAAAGCTCTTTGTGATGTCTTTGGCCTCTCAGTTCATTAAAGGTTAGAACTGTATTTGCACCATTGCCATTTTTCACATACTCGATATGAGGAAATATCAGTTAAATTCAGCATTCACATGAGTCGAGTAGTCTGGATGTTTAACAATTTATTGTTCAGACTTTGTCATTGAGAAGATGGTCATCCAATCATTTGTTCGTCCATTGTCGCCAATGAAGGCTTTGACACCATTAGCCACTGTAAGATTGGAAGCAGTGTGACCGAAGCTGACTGATCAAGCCAATTCAGGCACGGAATGTCCTGGCACATGTTGGGCTGACACGTGTAGTCTGGTCTTGTGCAGCTCGTGCTTATGTTTTGCTTCAACAGGACGCCTGGCTTCATTAACTTGACAGCTGGTGTGAATAAGGTCACTCCACGAAGGCCGGTTTTGTGCCAGTGTTTCCCAGGTGGTCGTAACGATGTCAAGCACCTTTGTAACATTTCTTCTGCCATGCATGCAAGCGTCTACCAGCAGAGCGTTCCCCAAAAAGGAGCTGCTTGGGTATGACTTGGGCATATAGATGACATGACCAGCTCACTGGGTCTGTGCTTTCACTAGCAGTGTGTGGACTGAAGTAGACCTGCCCTAGAGATAACTTCAGAGTCTGGTACTTTGTCTTGTCACAGACTCGGCCCTCTGACTAAAGAAATTTTTCCGCATCTCTGTTTTAAATTGATGCACTTTTACTGTGAAGTTATGCCCTCTTGTCCGAGAATGGGAAACATCCTTCCCACATCTACTCTATCCAGGCCTTTCAGCATTCAAAAATTTTCGAGATCTCTCCTCGTCCTTCTGTACTCCAACGAGCCTCTCTCTCCCTTTGTCTGCCACCTGCCAATCAACTGCCTTTGTCCATCATGCTTCACCTCTTCCCAGTCCACCAATCCCCATGGGGCCCCCTGCCCTGCTCCTCCCACCCTTTCCTCGTTTCACTTGCTTCTCTCTCTGCATTCCGAGTCTCGGACAAGACCTCCAGCCCATATCGTCGACCATTCTTTTCCTCATCTCACTGATACTTCTCGACCTGCTGAGGTCCACCAACAGATTCTGTTTGAACAAGACCAAGAATCATCTATAATCACACACATATTCCATGACCAGGTGCTCTGGGCTGACTGTCATTGAAATAAAATTAATTGAATTGACACATGTACCAAGATACTGTGGAAACCTTTGACATGTGTGCTACCCAGGCAAGTTGAGTGCGACAGGTAGTGCAATCCATGATTTTAAAAAATAAAGCTTGTTGTCAAGATGTCAAGATGCTTGAAGTCTGCATTTTGGCTGGGAAAGCACTGAGGTACCTGTTAGCAGCTGATATAAAAACTAAAACTGAAAATAGAATATAAACATCATAGCATCGTACAGGCACTTTATCCCACCATGTTGTAATGGGCTGTGTAAATCTATTCCTCAACAATCTAATTTTTCCCAATCTCACATCCATAGCACTCTATTAACAGAAACCTAATACCTGTATTATACCTGATATTGTCTCATCTCTGAAGCTAACCAGGCTCAGGCCTGGTCAATACTTGGAGGGGAGATAGCCTAGGAACACCAGGTGCTATAGGTCTCTGTGAGGGGCACTGGACAAATTGGCGATTCTCTGTCTGCCTGACAGTAGACAAAAGTTAAAGAATTTCATGTATGTTACATTTTAAATTACATGATAATAATGGAACCTTTACATCTTAGAGTCTTGAATTTTGGATTTAAGCAGGCCGTTTTAAAGTGAACATTCACCTTGAAGTGTATTGATGTGGGAAACACAGCAGCAAATTGGCAAAGAGGATACTCCTTTGGAGGACCTCAGCAAGATGAAAATGGCTTTGCTAATATTGATGTTGAATGTCCAGGTCATCTGGTGGTATGCGTCATTGCCAGGGCTCACAAACCAGCACCAGGAATTGGCCTGGCTGACACTGAGAGGGGCCCTCCCAGCCAAATCCTTTCTGTACAACCGGAACATCACCCACCACACACGTTGTCTTAAAGATGACTGCAGTGGAGTTGAGACTGTTGGAATCCTCTTTGCTGGCTGCAGATTCACCAAAAGTTTGTGGAAAAGGATAAAAGGGTCCTTGTCATGGTTCATCCTTAGCAGCCGCCTCACAGAGGACTCTCAGATTAATGGGGTGTTTCCAGAGACACACACAGAGCCAGATATCCTGAACTGCTGGCCTCCCCAAAACCTGTTGGTCTTTTAGCTCACGGAGATGTTGGTATGAGAATGCTGCCGAGTGGCACATTCTAGGCTGCAGGAATATGTGGTCAATGAGGGGAAGGACAACAGACTAGAGTCTTCCCATCGCCAGAAACTGAGGGACTGAGACTGAGGGGAAGTCCCTCAAACAAAGGAAGGGGGAGAAAGAACAAAGTGGCACAGGGGTGGTACATAATGGTGTGTTTAAAGACCAAATCTAGCAATGTACATTGATGGGAATGAATAGATGTGATTGACTCTAAGGGTGTGAAAAGACTTTGAACAGTTTTCTTTTTTGTAAATAACTTATTGTGAATTATGCTGTTACAGGACGAGCATTCAGGACCGGGCTTCGAATCCTGAATTATCTGTAAGGAGCTTGTGTCTGCATGGATTTCCTCTAGGTGCTCCAATTTCCTCCCGCTGTTCAAAACGTACCAGGGGTTGTAGGTCAATAGGATGTAAAGGGCCGGCACAGGCTCATGTGTTGAAAGACCCTGTTAATCAGCTCTATGTCTATCTTTAAATTTAAAAACGTGAAGTCTATTTTTGAAAAAAAAAACTTTAGGGGATGTTGATGAAGGGATAAACACTGATCAGAGAGGTGTTCCTTACTCTTTCTTGAACAGCTGCACACAGTCTTTACATGCTCGGTAATGTGGATTGTGAAGGGCCATGTGGCCTCTTCATCTGGAACCTGGTGGGAATGTGGATGGTAGAGGGTCACGTGATCTCTTCGTCTGGAACCTTGTCAGAGGTCGCATCACCTGTCAATCAAGGTTGGACTCTGTTCACCCACTGTTGTACACCCCTTTAAGCACCTAGAGCTTACCTAGGCCGGACCCTCCAACATACTGTACTATAAAGTCCACCACGCGGAGTAGCTCTTTTTATTTTGCTCTTCGGCCATGAGATGAATGCTGCTGTGGAGAATGCTGGAGGAGTTGCTGGTAAGCTGTACCCTACATAGGGTTCAGTGCTGTTGTATATTAGTCTTGTAGGTGACATCTGAGCCATGCCCACTTAGACAAGGAGTGGAGGGTTATGGTTTGAGGATAATAGGCAAACCATTTAGGACCGAGATGAGGAGGAATTTCTTGACCCAGAGGGTGGTGAATCTGTGAAATTCATTGCCACAGACGGCAGTAGAGGCAGGTTCATTAAATATATTTAAGAGGGAATTAGATCTATTTCTTCAGTATAAGGGTATTAAAGGTTACGGAGAGAAGGCGGGGA
The DNA here is from genome assembly GCF_036971445.1 of Narcine bancroftii. Taxonomy (NCBI): domain Eukaryota; kingdom Metazoa; phylum Chordata; class Chondrichthyes; order Torpediniformes; family Narcinidae; genus Narcine; species Narcine bancroftii. Next base: position 19,180,736 of record NC_091471.1, read on the forward strand.
CGAGGTACTGAACTTTAAGATCAGCCATGATCTCGTTGAATGGCGGAGCAGGCTCGAAGGGTCGAATGACCTACTCCTGCTCCTATCTTCTATGTTTCTATGTTTCTATGTGTTGTGGTGCTTGGTTCTGATAAGTCTGTATAAACAGTTGCTAGTATCAGTAGTCTGATATTGTACTGTGGCTGTGTGAATGTAAGCAGCTACTGGTATCAGTAATGTTATCTGAAAGTGTTATCGAGTCAAGGTGGGGGGATGGGTAGTTTGGCTTCCCCCAGAGGTGGAGTTTGAAAGAGTCGTCCCTTGAGGTCTATGAGCAGGTAGTGGGCACAAAGGAAGTGATTGCACCATTGCCGCGAGCATGAAAGTCCATGTAAACTGGCTGTTGCCAACGCAAAGGGGGATGGTGCGGGTACCAAAAGTCCGGATGGAGATGCTGCTGGCTGCCCTTGCTGCTTGCCCTTTCGGGTATTGAGGCCTGTGGGGGGGCAGGACACTTATCTCGATGCCAATGTCGACCTGGAAATGGCTGCCCGACAAGGAGTTCCAAATGTAGAGGAGGCTATCACATGGGCCAATCACCACAGCAATTAATGTCGGTTGGGCAGGGCATTTCCCCGAAACTTGCAGGGTGGGAGGAATCAATGGGCCTCCACACCCTATCGCTGATGATAGAATTGTCCTAGGGTATTAAGGTGCCTGTCCGCTGGTCTTGGTCTCGCAGGTGCTGCTGTTCATGGGAATTTCTGATGTGGTCTATGACGGCGCTGGTGTCCTTCTTTGCTCTCCAGATCATGTCCGTCCGGGCTGCAACCCTTTGGGGGTCACTGAAGTCCTCGTCCGTGAGTGAGAGACGGACATTCTCGGGCAGCACGCTCCTGCCGGGAGAGCCAGAAAGTGTGGGTTAACAACTCTTTGAGGGCCATGTATTTGCCTTACTCTGGAGGCTGCTGTAGGAAGTTTATGTCCCTTGCTGTTGTGTCTTGATCGAGTGCTCTCACGATGTAGAAGTAGCGGATGTTGTTGGCAGCGATGTGTCGAAGCTGGAACTGAGCCTCAGCCTGGTCAAACCAAACATATGGCTGCGACACCCAAAATGTTGGGTGCCTGAGTGAGACCGTGTGAATGGTCGCTGGCTCCACCTGGTCCGTCATCTTCAGGTCCAACTGCCGTTTGGACCTGTCGGTGTCCTCAATGTGGCGTTCGTGTGACACAGGTGTGGAGAAGAATGACATGCACACCAAAGCCTTCAAGCAGACTGGTTTATTGCATAGGCTATCACATTTATATGGGATCCAGGCACTGTCAGGGCCCTGCGTTATCGGAGCACTGGCCTGGGATTTTCTGATGTTCCCATCACAGGTCAACATTTTCCTGCTGTGCAGGAGGTAATCTGGAATGATGGCCTGTGTTACCCCCAAGTCCGCGCGGTGGACACGTTCATCAGCCATTTTGTGGACTGGTCCGTGTCACCATGCGCGGGCCATTACAACTTCTTATTTACAGCAATTTTCTTTTCTATTCTCCATTATTTCTAACCCTTGCTGGCCTGGAGTTCAGCTGTCGTTACTCATCCTCTACTCCCTCAACAGAGTGGCCATTTTCTATCAATGCCTCCTAAATATATTCACTATGTTGCACAATGGTGGAGATTTGCGATGGTACAGTTATTCCAACTTCATCTCATGTAACCTTTGGTCTCATTGCTCTGTTTATCAATCTTTTTCTATGCAGTCTTCAGTGATTGAAGAAGAATTAATTTCCATGTACTGAACATGTTCTTTCTTCTTTGGCTTGGCTTCGCGGATGAAGATTTATGGAGGGGTAATGACCACATCAGCTGCAGGCACGTTTGTGGCTGACAAGTCTGATGCGGGACAGGCAGACACGGTTGCAGCGGTTACAGGGGAAAATTGGTGGGTTGGGGTTGGGTGTTGGGTTTTTCCTCCTTTGTCTTCTGTCAGTGAGGTGGGCTCTGCGGTCTTCTTCAAAGGAGGTTGCTGCCCGCCGAACTGTGAGGACGGTTGGAGGCGAGATCAGCCCACTGGCGGTGGTCAATGGGGCAGGCACCAAGAGATTTCTTTAGGCAGTCCTTGTACCTCTTCTTTGGTGCACCTCTGTCTCGGTGGCCAGTGGAGAGCTCGCCATATAACACGATCTTGGGAAGGCTGAACATGTACAGGCACACACACACACACACACACACACACACACACACACACACACACACACACACACACACACACACACACACACACACACACACACACACACACACACACACACCCTCCTTCAATAAAAACAAAAGGTGCGACCTGGGATATGTTCAGATCAACCAAACTCAATACAGGGCCATTCACTGGATAACTTCATTATAAGATTTACATAATTAAGTGTGGAAGAAGTTTATTCACTCATCTTGTCTTTGCTGGTTCCATCTAATTAATGCCACTTCCCTTCTTTCTTCATGTCTTTGTGCTCTTTTCCAGTTTTTAATCAATCCTCTTTGAAGGTTGTTATTGAATTCGTTTTCATTGAAAGGGAAATTAAATTTCCTTCCTTCAGTGTGAGCTGTTATGATGGACAATGGCAGGCATTGTCACTGCTGACCTCCACCAGAAGAATTAATGATTGTGATATAAACAATTCGAACCTCAAAATTAAGCTGTCCCATAATATCACATGGATGAATTGTCTTGGTTGTCTCTGGCGATGGGAACAGGTCTGTGTCAGCATATCTTGGAACATTGCTGGCACTACCTGTAAATATCTGTCGGACAGTTTTAGCCTGTGAGATTACAGCCTCACAATCTGAGATATTAAGCCAAGATGGTCAACTCTCTCATCAAACCCCTTTCTGCCCCTTTTGTCGAATATTTTGTTTAAATGTTTCCATCCATATAATTATATATTGTAGAGTCAATACTTAGTTAAGTTTGAAATTTCAATGAATTCATGGTATTAATGCTTCCCCTCACCCACCCTCCCCTCCCTCTTACCACCTCCCACTATAAAAGTTGTAATGATAAAAATAGACATAATGTAGTTATATAAAATAATTATATAAAGAAAAGAAGAATAAAGAAAAGATAATATTGGTCTGGATTACACAAAGGATTAGTTCCCAACACTGGGATCTTACAGTATTTATATTAAACAACTTTAAGAAGGAAGATTATTGCAGATCTTAAGAGGTCAGAAGTTTATTTTTACATATTTGAACCTTAACTTTGCCTATACAGGCTCCAAATTTGTACAACAGTTGAATATTTATTTCTCAAATTATATGTAATTTTCTCCAAAGGTATATAAAATTGAATTTCCAAATGCCATCTTTCCATGCCCAAATATACATCTGATTTCCAAGTCACTGCAATACACTTCCTTTCCACCCATAAAACTATTCAGATAAATTTGACTGGATAAAATGATTGTTTTAATTTAGATGTTATTCAACAAAAGTAAAATCTAGATATTGCGGAATAACAATACCAATAATCTGTTCTAAAAACTTCCCTAAATACATCCAAAGATTTTTAACCTTAGAACATGACCAAGTAGAGTGCCAAACAAAAGGTTCCTATTTCTTCACCGCATTTGAAGCATTTATTTGATTGATCCGATTTCATTTTGTGCAATTTTTTGAGGTGTTAAATATAATTGATGTAAATAATTATATTGAACTAAACTGTATCTCACATTTTTAATATTTGTCATAGGGTTTTGACAGAGTTCTGCCCATCTTATCTCATCAATTGTAGTATTTAAATCAACCACCGGTTTCTGTCTAGATTAATGAATTCCCTCTTTCGCTTGTAGCGAAAGATACATTATAGAAATAAATTTCTTAGTATAAGCTTTCCTGATTAGAACCTCCAGCTCACATAAGCCGATAAATACATTGTTGGACCTAATTTTTCCCACAAATATCCTCTCAGTTGAAGATAACAAAAAAAGTGTTTTTCGAGTAATTCCTTATTTATTTCTTGATGGTTTAAGTGACATCAATTGACCTTGTTCATAACAATCTTCTACATTTTAATACCATTGTGAAACCAAATATTTTAAATGTGATTATCTTTAATAAAACGTGTTTTAGGTGATTTGCTTCCTTTTGTTCCGATTTCATTATTTATCTTGTTCCAAATAATAATCAAATGTTGAAGCAACGGTGCCTCCTTGACATCAGTTATTAACTTTGAATCTCATTTATAAATAAATTTTTCTGCTGAATTCTCTCCTTTTTTTACCACTTCAACCTGTCTGATTTAAGTTCAGATCAGATTTCAGATTTATTGTCAGAATACAGACATGACATCACATACAACTCTGAGATTCCTTTTCCTGCAGGTGTTGCAGAATTACCACTTATTGATAATGCAAAAAAAACTGACTCTATATACACATGTAAACAAATAAAGAAATGTAAACAAACTGACTGTGCAACACAGAGAGAAAGTAATCAAAGTGCAAAAGTCCTTCGATGAGTCCCTGATAGAGTTTGTCATTGAAGAGTCTGATGGTGGATGGGGAGAAGCTGTTCCTGAACCTGGTGGTGCAAGCCTTGTGGCATCTATGCCTCTTTCCTGATGGCAGCAGTGAAAGCAGGGTGGCATGTTGTCATAGCAGTTAGCGCAACACCTTTACAGCGCCTGCAATTTGAACCAGAATTCAAATCCCAATCTTTCTGTAAGGGGTTTGTGCATTCTCCCCAGGTCTGTGTGAGTTTTCTTCGGGGGCTCTGGCTTCCTCCCACAATTTCAAAAAGTAGCGGGGTGCAGGTTAATTGGATGTAAATTGGGTGGCGTGCACTCGTGGGCCAAAATACATACCATGCTGCATGTATGTCTAAATTTAAAATAAAGTGAGATGGGTGGTGTTGATCCTTGATGGTTGTTGCTGCTCTCTGACGGCAACGTTCCTTGTAGGTGTTGTCGATGGTGGGGACAGTTTTATGTCCTGGGCTGTGAACACTACCTTTTGCAGGGCTTTACATTCAGGAGTATTGGTGTCCCCATACCAGACTTTGATACAGCCGGTCAGCACACTTTCCACCACACAGCTGTAGAAATTTGCCAGGGTTCCGATGTCATGCCAATCCTCCACCAACTCCAGAGGAGGTAGAGGCACTGCCGTACTTTGTTCATGATGCCATTTGTGTGTAGAGTCCAGCAAATATCCTCTGAGATAGTGACCCTCGAGCACTTAAATTTGCTCACCCTCTCCATCTCTGATCCCTCTATGATCCCCCCTCTGGTTTTCCCTTCTTGAAGTCAACAATCAACTCCTTGATTTTGATGATATCGAGTGCAACGTGATTGCTGCTGAACCATCAGCCAAGTTTTTTCCTGTATGCTGGCTCATTGCCATTTTTTAACAACCCACTATCGTTGTCAGTGAATTTGCAGATAGCGTTGGAGGTAAGGAAATCGAGGAATCATTGCACAATGTGGTGTTGAATCATAGGACTTGGAATTTGCTGACAACTTTTGAGGGGATTCTGGAGTTAAATGTCGAACTGTAGTCAGTAAAGAGCATCCTGATGTGTGTTTCTTTGATGCCCAGGTGCTCCAGAGCTTTGTGTAGAGTCAGTGAGATGGCATCTGCTGTAGGGTCTCCACCTTGGCCGCAGTGACGTACAGAATAAAGCCTCCAACATGAACTTTCACCCTGAACCCAGCGAACCCACAGGACTAAACTTCACACGCGGGTCTCCATTTGCGGCCTGGTGACCTGCAGGATCGAGCCTCCGATTAGCACTTTCACCCTGAACTCAGTAACTTATGGTTCACATTCACTCTTCAAACCTTTCAGGATTTTCAGTTTGATTTGTTCTCTTAAAGTGACAGTTCCACTCAAATGAAAATGACCCAGGAGCACATAATATATCTCCTTCCCAAGATCCACAAACCCAAATGTCCTGGTAGTCCCATCGTGCCTGCATACACCTGCCCATCAAATTGACATCTGCTTGCCTTGATTCTGTTTCTTTCCCCCACTCCCCACCCCAGTCCAGTCCCTCCCAACCTACATATGGGACACTTCACATCACTTCAACAACTTTCAGTTCCCTGAACCCGATCACCTCATATTTTCCATGGATATCCACTCCCTATACACCTCCGTTCCACATACTGAAGTCCTCAAAGCCATTCATTTCTTTTTGACAACAGAACCAAACAGTGCCCCTCCAGCATCACCCTCATCTGACTGCCAGAACATGTCCTCACCCTCAATAATTTCTCCTTTGATTCATTGCACGTTTTCCAGGTTAAAGGGGTAGCCATGATGACCTGCATGGGCTCCAGCTATGACTGCCTTTTTGTTGGCTACATGGAACAATCCATACTACAGCCAACACAGACAAGGCCCTTTGATTCTTCCTCTACTGCATCGATGAGTACTTCCACTTTGGTGCCAACTTCCACCCCGACCTCAAATTCACTTGGCCCATCTCGAGCAACACTCTCCCTTTCCTCGAGCTCTCTGTCTTCATCTCAGGAGACAAATTCTTGACAGGCATCTTCTCTAAACCCATTGAGATGCATCATCAATTCCCACAAAAGACTGATAGGCTTTTATTGACTATAGACTGGAACAGCAACCAACCTCATCGACTGATCATGGCAGGATGAGTGGAGAGAAGGCAAGGGGTTATGGGTAGGATCAGTCTCAGGAGACGTGTCCAGCCGAAAGTAGCCAATCACAATATAACAGTGGTTTACCAGATCCACCCTTCCTTTTTAAGAAGAGTTCTGCAGGGTGAGATAAAAGGAAATGAAGTAAATATATACACATATCTTACAGGTCAAGACTGTCAGGGGGTCTCATTTCCCACAGCAAACAATATGGTAATGGTTGGGGCACAACCGTGGCTCTCTGAGCAGCTTGTGGGGTTGGTCTGTCATCTCTGGTTACAGCTCTCTGGGGGGAAGGGACAGGTGAAGGGAGGAGGGAGTGGGGTGCTGGTGTATCATGGGTGACAACAGTTGTTGGGGGTGGAGTGTGGTCGGCAGCAGGTTCAGGGACCACCAACGTGGCAGTGGGGGAGAGTATCTGTTGGTGGTTGATCGTGGTTGAAGGAGTGCCCGATGGTGCCAAATCCTGGATTGAGGCTGTGTCCTTGCTCACATCAGGGAAGGCCATGTAAGTGTACTGGGGGTTTGCATGGAGGAGGTGGACACTGTCGGCCAGTGGGTTAGTCTTAGATTGCCAGGTGTGTTTCTGAAGCAGGACTAGTCCCTGGAAGGTCAGCCAGGCAGATAGCATAGTTTCTGGAGTTGACTTCCTAGGGAAGGCAAACATGCGTTCATGAGGTGTATAGTTAGTGGCTATGCATAAGAATGACCATACAGAGTGGAGTGCATCTGGGAGGACCTCTTGCCAGTGGGAAGCAGGGAGGCCCCATGCAGGAGGATGGTTTTCCAGACCGTGATTTTGATGCTGCTGTACCTCCCACTTGATGGTAGTGGGCCCTATTAAAGCAATGCTCCTGGTAAATGTCATCAATTGAGTGAAGAGTGTCATTAGTGATCTTCTCGGCCATTTTGATGATCCTCTATATTGATTTTTTTTGTCTGACGCTTTTCAACTACCATACCATAAAAAAATGCAGCCAGACACGATGCTCTCACTTGTGCTCCTGTTAAAGTGTTAAAGGTTGTCAAGATGGCAGCCAATAGCCTTGCCCTCCTCAGCTTCCTCAGGAAGTGAAGGGACTGCTGACATTGAAACCATTGATGTGTCGTGTGGAATGGTCAACCTTCATCCTCCTGAGGTCCACCATCATCTCTTTTGTTCACACATGTTGTTACTGTTCACACACCCTTTCACAGGCCTCCCATTCTCCTCTCTGTAATCCGACTCATTGCTGTCGTCGATGAGGTCAATCTGATGATTCTGTTAGGACCGAATCTGGTTCTGCCTCATGAGTCTGGAGCATATCTCTGTCCTCATCTTGATCTTGCCTCATACGCATCCACAAACCCACCTTTGGTGGCAATGCCTTCATGTGCTGAACTGTGGATCTCCTTCATGAAACGTGTTTCACCCACCTCTCTCTCTCCTCCCAGAAAACCAGACACTGGCACCAAGCATGCTATCCAAACTCTGGCCAACTCAGACAAGATCATAGAACCGTGCATTGGAGGTGCCCTACAATACAGCGCAGGAAGACAAAGCCTGCGTAAATCATGATCCCCAAATTAAGCTACAATTCTGCTACATGCTCATGGTGTGTAATTCTCTCAACAACAAACAACCTGCTGGAAGAACTCAGCCGGTGGAGCAGCATCAGTGAGAGCAAATGTATTGTCGAACCCTTCACCAGGACAAAGTGTGCGGAGGAGAAAGAGCTGGGAAAATGAGGGTAGGGTAGGAGTGAAATGCAAAAGGTCTGCAGATGCTGTGATTGTGGTAAAAACACAGAAACGGTGAAGGTTCTCGGCCAGACTCGCAGCATCCGTAGGAGGCCAAGTTATATTACCGATGTTTTGGGCCTGAAAAGCAAAAAGCAGGCAGGCATCTGAATTAAAGAATGGGGAGAGAAAGGGGAAGCAATGCCACGATGTTCCCCGTTAAAAACAAGTCTTCATTCTCTGCTTTCATTCCATCACAATCGACAATGTGACCATTCACCTAAATATCTGAGCCAAGTGATCCTGCATTAATAAAAGTTTTCTCAATGAGTCTCTCACTATTGGCAGCTCGTTTCTGAATAGAACAATGTGCCCTGACTGTACCACAGGCTTCACAGTGAAAGCTGGGATTGTCTTCCAACAAATATTTCTGAAGCTGGCTGTGTGTTGAAGGGAAATGGATTCCTTACTGTTAACGTCTTTTCAAGCTGTTTGTCCTTTTGTACGCCTCAGTAAACAGATCGAAAGAGAAGGCAACAACAGTAAAAAGCACAATGCTGGAGAAACTCAGCATGTCAAACAGGTCAAACAAAGGATAAAAATACATAACCGACATTCCGGGCTTGAGCCCTTCATCAAGGCAACAGTAATTTCCTCCACTCCTGTATACCACCCACAGTATGCAATCTGGAATAAAGGTTGCCTTGTTGGACACAACTCCAGCACGTTCCTCAGGCGGCACTCGTACCAACATGACATTATGCAACTGGAGGAAAGCATCTTACTCTGGGGTGCGCTGAGGAAGAATGAATGGCAGCATAGTGGCACTGTTGGCAGAGAGGCTGCCTCACCATTCCGGCAATCCTACCCTCCGGTGCTATCTGGGTGAAACATGTGTTTTCTCCCTCTGACTGCACGGTGCTCTGGGTTCCTCCCAATTTGCGTGACCTGCCGAGTTTCTCCAGCACGTGTGTGTATTGTACTATTTTGAGGCTCATTCAGATGTCCGATAGCGATGGGAAAGAAACCATCCTTCGATCTGGTGGTACATGATCTCCCAGTCATGAATCTTCTCATCAACAAAGGGAGAAAGGAATATGGTGAGGGCGTTGAACAAGTTAATTGGCTGCTATAAATTGTCACCAGTATGTAGGTAAGTGGTAGAATCAGGGATGGGTTGGGGTGGGGGGGGGGGTGGGTGGTGGGGCTGGGGGTGATATTGATGGGATTAGGGGGAGAATAATAAGGATTAATGCAGCAAATGGAAACTGGATCATATTTCTCCTGAACTGTTTTAAATCTAACAGCATTTCAGTGAAATGAGATTCACTGGTGATGGGTTGTGCAGGTGGCTGGCTCCTCCCTCAGGCTCCACCCCAATCTACCCATATATAACTCAGGTTTCCCACCTAAGCCCAGCACCCTACTGAAGATCCTACCCTTTGTTATAAGCTAATAAAAGCGCATGTTCTCCCTCCAGTTGTGAGAGCTTTAATTCGTGCTACAATTTTATTAGCTTATTAACAAGAAGATGGAAGCGCTGCTCAATCCGAGTATACTCCTGACAACCCTCTCTCCCAGATGCTGCTGAGGAGTTTAATTACTGGCTGGACAGCTTCCAGGCCTACCTGAACGCGACCAGAAACATGTTCAAAACTGACGAACTCAAGAGGTTGGCCCTTGTTTCCAGAGTAGGAACTAAAGGGTATGCAGTCATTCGGGACTGTCCAACCTATGATGTTGCCATTGAGGGTTTGAAGGCTCGGTACCTGAAGTCACAAAACGACATCCTAGCGAGCCATCAACTCACTCTTCATTGGCCGCGGCCTGGAGAGACCATCGGCGACTTTCTGCTTGACCTGTGGACTCTTGCCAAGAAGTGCCGGTATGAAACGACTACCGGCCGGGCTCGTGAGGAAGAGCAGATCCAGGACATCACAGTCACGGGGGAATGCTCGAGACACATGAGGCAGTGACTACTTGAGTCGGGTAAGAAAGACTTGGCCAGCCATGTTGAATTAGCCAAGTTCCCTTCAACCAGCTCGAGACTGACGACCTCGAAGACAACGACTTCGCAAACCTGCCCCTGCCCTAACAGCAGCCGCCTCCTGTGCTAAAGGGTACTACTGTGCTAGGGAGTGCTTCTTCTTCTGGGGTAGAAGCCAGCATCCTTATGTTCAATGCCCAGCTAAGGACTCTGTCCGCTTCAGCTGCGGTAAGAGGGAACACTGAGCGAGGGTCTGCCATATGAAGGAAACGATTGAAGTATTCACAGCCTGAACAGCTCTCGACTCCGAGTCCAGCCCCAAGCCATTACTCTCAGCCCCGAACCCGCCTACCTGCTGCACTTCTCACCGAAGGAGGGTGGCAGTGGGAAACCGGAACGAAAAGACTTGGTGGCCATCTTGCAGTGATTTGAACTCAAATTTAGAGCCATCATCACCCAAGGAAGAGGAAAGGTGGCCATCTTGCCATGCCATGAGGTTGACGCTATCTTGCCTACTGGTGAATCAGAAACGAGGGGCCTGCTTGAGGAGGAGAACTATGGAGTCTCCAGGGTCCTAGTATCAATGGTCTGGACCAAGACAAACCACATGAACTCAACAACTCTATAGTGACTGTCAAGTTAAACTGACACCCAACTAGATGCTTAATTGACACTGGTTGTACAGAAAGTTTCAAAGACTCTCAGACTGTTCGGGAATACAAATTTAAATGCTATCCTTCCAAATACAGTATATTTCTACCCTTTGTTAAAAGCTAATAAAAGTGTGTGTTCTCCCTCCAGACGTGAGAGTTTTTATTTGCGCTACAAGCATGAACATCGATTTCCCCAGTTTTAGGTAACTCCCACCCCTAGCTGGTTTCATCTCATCTTTGTGAAACATGAAGGTCTGCAGATGCTGTGATTGTAATAAAAACACACAAGAATGCTGGAGGGACTCAGTCCTTCTCACAACGTCCAGAGGAGGTGAAGATATATTTCTGATGTTTTGGGCCTGAGTCCTTCCTCAACGAATATGCAAAGAACAGGAAGGCGGCAAAATAAAGAATGGCAGGGGAGGGGTCGATAAGAGGAAAGGTGAGAATTGATTTTGGCTCTGTGAAGAGAGAAAAGGGGGAGAGAGAGAGAGACAGACAGACAGAGCTGGGAGAAAGGTGACGGAGGCAGAAGAAGGTCATTGTTGAAAAGCTTGAGAGCAGTAGGGAGTGTAGTGTAGTGAGATACACTCACAGAAGAGGAGGAGAACCTCTTCAGGTTAGGCATCCCTTGAAGAGATTTGAACGGAGTAAAACATGAAAGTCTTCAGATTCTGTGATTGTAGTAAAAACACATGAAAAAAAATCTACCCACACCTGTATTTACTTTATACTTCCTTCCTTATGGTCCATCCCTCTCTTTCTCTCTCTCTCTTCACCTCTCACACCCATCATCCTCTCCCCCAGCTTCATTCCCCTTTTATATAAGCATCGAGTCCACGCTGCTGAAGATCCAGCTGCGCTGGGTGGGTCACGTCTCCAGAATGGAGGACCATCGCCTTCCCAAGATCATGCTATATGGCGAGCTCTCCACTGGCCAACGAGACAGAGGTGCACCAAAGAAGAGGTACAAGGATTGCCTAAAGAAATCTCTTGGTGCCTGCCACATTGACCACCACCAGTGGGCTGATATCGCCTCAAACCGTGCATCTTGGTGCCTCACAGTTTGGCGGGCAGCAACCTCCTTTGAAGAAGACCGCAGAGCCCACCTCACTGACAAAAGACAAAGGAGGAAAAACCCAACACCCAACCCCAACCAACCAATTTTCCCCTGCAACCGCTGCAACCGTGTCTGCCTGTCCCACATCGGACTTGTCAGCCACAAACGAGCCTGCAGCTGACGTGGACATTTACCCCCTCCATAAATCTTCATCCGCGAAGCCAAGCCAAAGAAAGAAGATCACTTCATGTATAACTCAGAACACAACCTGAAAAGTTGAGTACCATTTATGCCGATGGATGATGTCTGACTTGCAGAATTACTCTCAAAGCTCTTTTTTTTTGTTCAGGATCCAGGTTGGTCTTGTGTAAATAGTTACTCGGTGGCTTCCATAAATCTTGAAGGGGAGAAAATTGTGTTTTTAAATTTTATGACTACACAAGCAGTCCCCAGGTTATAAACAAAATCCATTTCAAAGTCTGTCTTCATGTCGAATTTGTAGGTAAGTCAGAATGGTTCTTATTTAGTCATAGTATATAGTTCAAACACTTTGTTTAAAGTATTTATTTTACCTTTCTATGCAAAAAGGATCATGATTAAAAGTTAACCTTTACTCTCATTCCATCGATGTCTTGCATACTGGAAGGGGCATTCATGAGGCAACATTAGGCACATGCGCGAATTGGGGAACCATCTGTCCATAAGTATGGGTTGTCCGTAAGTCAGGCGTTTGTAACACAGGGACTGCCTGTATACAGGAAAGCAAAATACTGCTGATTCAAGAAATAAGAAATAAATCAGAAAATATTTGAACTACTTTTGACAGCTCCAAATGCAAGTTGCTGCAATGAAAATTTATTGACCCCAAATGTTAACTCGTTTTCACCTGATCGCTAAAAAAATTGCATTATTTTTGATTTATTTCTGAAATTAATGAGACACAGGATATGGAGGCCGCGTGCTCTGCTGAGCTTCTCTGTACTGCACCGGATCCCGGCAGCTGCAGATTTCTTATTTACTTGGACTTAGGGTGTGGCACAATGAGTTGTAGCCTGCCCTGAAAGAGGCAGCGAAGGAGGGAGAGAAGGAGGGTGGCAGGGTTTAGTGTAACAATTAGAAAAAAGCTATTATTAGATCATGAAAGGGCTGCAGAGACTGTCATTGAAATAAATAAAACACAATGCAGGGGAAACTCGGCAGGGCAAACAGGGTATTTTATATAGCAAAGATACATAACCAATGTTGTAAACTTGATTGTGCTGCACTGTTAGCCAGAATCAGACACACACAAGGTAAAGACTGTACAACAGGCTTTAATCCACAAAGACTTCCACAGAGCCAGGCTGGCTGTGACTTCAGCAACTCTGAATTAGGCCTCGGGAGGCCGGCACAGGCTTATATCCCGGAGGGTGATTGACACCCGACCGGGAGGGGCTTGATCCATTCAGGCCAACTGATTGCCAGCCGGCCAGGTGTGGTCCTGTCCCCTTTCACTCCTGCAGGTACAGAGGTCGCCCCCTGCAGTAGGCCGGTGGTATACTCCTGCAGGTACAGAGGTTGCCCCCTGCGGTAGGCCGGTGGTGGACCACCACAAAGATATGAGCACAATGAGGCACCCTTATCAAAATGGTGGAGGGGAGGTGCAGGGAGAGTGGCATAGTCCCACTGGCAGGAGATAATAGGTGGATAAGGAAGGGACAACACACCAGCAAACGGGGGATGGGTGGGGGTGGCTCTCTGAATGGAGAAGGAAGGGGGTGGAGAGCAGGAGGAAAGAAGGTAGAGGGATAGCCAAGAGAGGGAGAATGGGGAGCGGGCTGGCAGAAAATGGAGAAGTTGACACTAATGCCATCCAGTTGGAGAGTGCCTTGATGTTGCTCCTCCAATTTACGGTGGCCTTAGTTTGGCAGTGCAACAGAACATGGACAGACAAGCCGGAGAGGGACATAGAATTGAAATGGTTGGCCACTGATAGATTCCAGACAGAGCACAGGTGCTCAGAGTGTGGTGAGATGTAATTCCACCACTAGGCCACCAGGGGTCATCCCAGTGGCCTTGTATATAAAGCAGTTCAGAGCTACAGTCTAGCCTTCTGGGTTCGTCTTGCAGAAGACCTCTTAGTGTACATATTAGTTTATTATAGTTGTCTTATACTCGCACTGCTGTTGTGGTTATTGTCAGTACAATTTAATAAACTAATATGATAGCTACTAGGATGGAAGCTGCTTCGACCGCTGGCAGAGATGCTTTCTGAATTACGTGGAGGGTGCTGAGGCATCGGATAAAGAGCTATTAATGCTGCTGTTAGCCCAGCTGGGAGACCACCCTTAATCCCTTATACAGGATGCCAGGTCCTACCAAGAGGCAATGAGCATTTTACAGAGGCATTACAGTGAGGGGCATAGTGAACCCCACTCCCGGTACAGACTCATGACCAGGTCGCAACAAGTAGGGGAGTCTGCTAGAGAAAATGTCTGTTCCAACTGTGGAAAATGTGGGCATTATGGAAAAGTCTGCAGAAGCCCCAAGGCCACAGCCAAGGCCCATTCTCATGCTAATGAGAGGCAGGAAAGCTATTCTTTCCCCACAGACAAACAGAAGAAAAAGAATGCCATGTGCAACTGGCCATCGTGGACAAATGCTACAAAGCAGAGGACACAGTCTTCAGGAGATGAATATGATGGAAGGACACGCCAGACTTGCTTCCCTACGCATGAATCAGGCGAGTCCACACAATTTATCTGACACCACTGTGTGCATCAAAATTAATGATGTGAGGGTAAATTGCTTAATAGATAGTGGAAGCATTGAAAATTTTATTGACTAGGGGTTAGTCAACCACCTTTCCCTCCCCACATGCCCGAGTGAGCACCAGATCCTGTTAGCAGCCAGCAGCCTTGCGGCTGAGGTAAAACAGTTTTGCAGGGTTAATCTAGAAATCCAGGGCACCAAATATGAAGGGTTCAAATTACTAGTACTCCCTCACCTCTGTGCCCCAGTACTATTGGGGTTAGATTTTAACATAACATAACATAACAATTACAGCACGGAAACAGGCCATTAGGCCCTTCTAGTCCGCACCGAACCAAACACCCCTTTCTAGTCCCACCTCCCTGCACAATGCCCATAGCCCTCCATATTCTTCTCATCCATATACCTGTCCAACCTTTTCTTAAATAATACAATTGACTCCGCCGCCACTATTTCTCCCGGAAGCTCATTCCACACGGCTACCACTCTCTGAGTAAAGAAGTTCCCCCTCATGTTACCTCTAAACTTCTGCCCCTTAATTCTTAACTCATGTCCTCTTGTTTTAATCTTTCCTCCTCTTAACGGAAATAGTCTATCCACATCCATTCTGTCTATCCCTTTCATAATCTTAAATACTTCTATCAAATCCCCTCTCAACCTTCTATGCTCCAAAGAATAAAGACCTAATCTGTCCAATCTCTCCCTATACTCTAGATGCTTAAACCCAGGTAACATTCTGGTAAACCTTCTCTGCACTCTCTCCACTCTGTTTATATCCTTCCTATAATTAGGCGACCAGAACTGCACACAGAACTCCAAATTAGGCCGCACCAACGTCTTATACAATCTCAACATCACCTCCCAACTCCTATATTCCATGCAATGATTGATAAAGGCCAGCATACTAAAAGCCTTCTTCACCACCCTATTCACGTGAGTTTCTACCTTCAGGGAACGATGTACCGTTACTCCTAAATCTTTCTGCTCTTCTGTATTCCTCAATGCTCTCCCATTTACCACGTATGTCCTATTCTGATTCTTCTTACCAAAATTAAGCACCTCACACTTATCAGCATTAAATTCCATCTGCCATTTTTCAGCCCACTTTTCTAAGCAGCCCAAATCCCTCTGCAATCCTTGAAAACCTTCTTCATTATCCACTATTCCACCTATCTTAGTATCGTCTGCATATTTACTAATCCAATTCACCACCCCATCATCTAGATCATTAATGTATATAACGAACAACAATGGGCCCAATACAGATCCTTGAGGCACACCACTGATCACCGGCCTCCAACCTGACAGACAATTATCCACTACCACTCTCTGGCCTCTCCCTTTCAGCCAATGTTCAATCCATTTGACTATCTTAAAATTTATACCTAAAGACTGCACCTTCCTAACTAACCTTCCATGTGGTACCTTATCGAAGGCCTTACTGAAGTCCATATAGACAACATCCACTGCGCTACCCTCATCCACATTCCTAGTCACCTCTTCAAAAAATTCAATCAGATTGGTCAAACATGACCTACCTCCCACAAACATTTCTATGCCAGTTAGAAAGCATTTCAGTGCCAGTTAGAAAGCATTACAATAGTGCGCAATGGGCCTCACCCCCCACTATGCCTTCCAAAGAAACAACACTGCAGCCTGTCTGTCCTGAACAAAGAACCCCCTCCGCTGTTCACACACCTGATCTCAGAATGCACGCCAATAGCCACAAAGAGCAGGAGGTACAGCCCAAGGGATAGAAAGCACTAAAAAGGTGTTTGGGGCTGTTCGCTTACTACGCTCAATGGGTTCCCCAACTATGCCGACAGGGCCTACCCTCTTATAAAAGCCTCTGCTTTCCCACTGTGCCCAGCAGCCACCAGCGCATACAGGGACATTAGGGAACATATCGCTAAAGCTACCATGTGGTCCATAGATGAGTCGATCCCGTTTCAAGTAGAAACGGATGCATCCGATGTGGCTCTGGCAGCCAACCTAAACCAAGACGGACGATTGGTGACCTTTTTATCATGAACCCTACAGGGGTCAGAGGTAAGACACTCAGCAGTAGAGAAGGAGGCCCTAGCCATTGTGGAAGCAGCAAGGCACTGGTGACATTATCTGGCGTGCAAACACTTCACCCTCATCATGGACGAACAGTCTGTGGCTTTTATGTTCGATAACCAGAACAGGGGGTGATTTAAGAATGACAAAATCCTGTGTTGGCGGATAGAATTGTCTACATTTAATTGCAACATTATATACTGCCTCGGGAGACTCAACGAGCCCCCGGACGCGCTGTCCAGAGGCACATGTGCCATCCTTAACCACACGTCCCAGTTGCAGAATTTGCACAATGAGCTGGGCCACCCAGGGGTCGCTCGACTGTTTCACTTCATTAAAACCTAAAACCTCCCATTTTCAGTAGAAGAAGTGAGGTCAGTGAACAAGAGCTGCCCCATCTGTGTGGAATGCAAACCACAATTTTACCGGCCAGACAAAGCCACCCTGATAAAAGCTACCAAACCTTTTAAGTGCCACAGCCTCGATTTTAAAGGCCCACTCTCATCCAATAATAGAAATGTCTATTTCTTAAACGTAATAGATGAATATTCCCGCTTCCCCTTCGCAATCCCGTGTTCTGATGGATCAGCAGCCATTGTTATAAAATGCCTCCAACCCATCTTCAGCAGATTTGGGTACCCGAACTACATACACACAGACAGGGGAGCTGCATTCATGAGCGCAGAAGGAGCAGTACCTGCACGAGAGAGGGATTGCTACCAGCCGCACTACAAGTTACAATCCCAGGGGGAATGGACAAGTTGAAAGGGAAAATGCCACTATCTGGAAAACAGTCCTCTTAACTTTAAAAGCAAAGACTGGCCTGTTACTAGATGGCAAGAAGTGTTCCCAGAAGCCCTACACTCTATACGTTCTTTGTTGTGTACTGCCACTAACATGACCCCACATGACCATATCTTTTCTTTCACAAGGAAAGCCACGACGGGCACAGTGCTGCCCAAATGGATGATGACACCGGGATCTGTTCTCCTCCAGAAGCACTGCAGACCCCACAAAGCTGACCCGCTGGTGGATCAAGTAGAGTTGAGGCACGCGAACCCTCAGTATGCCTTCGTCACATTTCCAGATGGAAGAGAAGACTTGGTGGCCACCAGGGATCTCGCGCCGGCCAGATATGTGAACAACGCGGAGGAAACACAGATGTCTACAGAGCAACAAGGAACGCAGCAGCAGTCACTAGAACAGTCATCCATCGAGTCACCCCAGAGGACTAGACCACCCACACCGGAAATCAGGACCCCGGGTACGCCCGCCCCACAAAATATCACCACCCTAGACTTGATGGCAGGACCTAATCCCATACAAGAGGATCCCCAGCCCACACGGCCACATGACCAAGCAGTACTTCCCACTCCCACACCTCCACCAAGAAAGGCCGATGGCAGACCGCACTCCCCACCCCTATACCACTACCGAGGAGGTCCAGAAGGCAAAGGAAGCCACGAAAAAGTTTGGACTTATGAACTTACAAACAAGGGAAGGAGGACGGGGTTGGGGGGGGGATAACAATTTTTTAAGGGGGGGGTGAATGTGGTGATATGTAATTACACCACTAGGTCACCAGGGGTCATCCCGGTGACCATGTATATAAAGCAGTCCAGAGCTACAGGCTAGCCTTCCAGGTTTGTCTTGCAGAGAGACAAGGCCTCTTTGTGTACATATTAGTTTATTAAAGCTGTCTTATACTCACACTGCTGTTGTGGTTATTGTCAGTACACAGAGTAGCAATCACCCAGTCAATTTCCAGTCCCTCCAATGAAGAGAAGGCCATAACAGGAACACTGGATGCAGTAGGTGACTCCTGCAGATTCACATTGGAAGATCTGTTTGGGGCCGCGAATGGTGGTGTGGGAGGCGGTGTGGGCACAAGTGTGCCATTTCCTGCAGCCGCAGGGGTCATTAGTGGGAAGCGATGAGCGGGTGAGGGAGTCAGAGAGGGAGCAGTCCCTACGGTGTGCGGACAGGGGAGGAAAGGGGAAGATGTCTCTGGTGGTGGGATCATGTTGTAGGTGACATAAATCGCAGAGGATAATATTTTGGATGGGGTGGCTGGTGGGAGGGATAGGTGTGAGAAAGGGAATTTTGTTTTTGTTGTATCCTGGGGAAGAGGGGGCCAGGGCCAATGAGTGGGAAATGGAGGAGGTGCCGGCAAGTGCTAGGATGATGGTGTGAAGGGGAAGCATCGATTTTTGGAAGAGAGAGGACGCCTCAGATGATCTTGATTGAAAGACATCGCCTTGGGTTCTCCCCAGGTCTGAGTGGGTTTCTTCCCAAGATCCGAAGAATGTAGGAGGCTGGCAGGTTCCTTGGTCAGATGGGTGTGTTTGGGCAGCACATGGCTTGTGGGCCAGAAAAACCTGTTAATGCACTGTATCTCCAAATTTAAGAAAAAAAAAGACTGACGAAAGAAAAATGAATGGAGGGTCAAGCGAAAAAGAGTGAGCATGAAGGAAGAAGAAAGTCTGACACGAAGGCATTGAGAGTTGCCGAACTTGCCGAATGAGAAAATTAATGCCAGATTTGTTCTCTCGAGGCTTCACTTGGCGTATTGTGCGCAATACTGGTCACCCCCTTTACAGGAAGGGTGTGGAGCCTTTGGCAAGGGCACAGAAGAGATTGTCCAGGATGTGAGCTATAAGGAGAGGCTGTAGTGACGTCACTGGGGTTGGTGTCACCCAGTGCGGTAATACATGGAGTCACCCCCACCGCATGGACCTCCTTCCACACCAGGCCATCGAGTTCCCATACCAGACCACACAGAATCCTTAGTAATTTTTTAAATATTAATGTTGCTTGTAAATCGTAATTCTCGTATATCACTGAATGTAACAGCAATAGTCGTGAGACTATTACACCTTTAAATTACCACAGCAATGGAAACAACAGCACGTGCTTGTAGCGCGTGCAGACAAAACCACGTGATTCAAAGCGTCATTGTAATTGGGTAATAAATGACTGCTCTGACCGGAGAATTCAAAAAGGTTCACAAGTTAATTAGCATCGCGATTCAGCCTTGTAGGCATATTATACATCCAAGCTGGGCTTACGAAAAATATTCTTGTTGTTATAAGTAACTACAGGGATAGTTTTATTTTAAAAAATACATTTCTGTTGAAACACTGCACAAAAGTTTGATTTCACCCCCTCGATGGTGTCACCCGATGCGGTCCGCCCCTCCTGCACACCCCTAGTGATGCCAGTGAGAGTCTGGGCAAACTGGGGTTGTTATAAAACTGCGAGAAGCATTGACAGGGTAAAACCATTTTCCCAGGGTGAAAATCTCACATATATGAGGACATGCATTTAGAGGGAGGGGAGGGGGAGTTTAAAGGAGATGTGAGGGAAAAGATTTTTCACAGAGTGTGGTGGATTTCTGGAAGGGGCTGCCAAGGGTAGTGGTGGGAACAGATCTAAGGGTAGTGTCTAAGAGGTTTCCAGACCGACACATGAATATGCAATGAATAGAGGGATACATCTCATATGCAAGCAGCAATGATTTCGCTGAAATGGAGCAAAAAAGCAGTGACGACATATGGGTGAATGCCCTGTTCTTCTGGTACTGTTCAGCATTTGACTGGCTATATAGTTTGAAGAGAAGGGTACCTATCGCTGGTATTGGTGGTATTCATCTTCAGTGTCAGCTGCATGTGAGCACAGTGAACAGCGGCGTATTTACGCAAAATGGCACTCATGGCAGGGGTGGCCAATGCATCAGAATAAAAGGTGTCAAGGAGGTTTCATGAGACCTGGCCTTGGTGGCCGCCTAATTGAGAGTGGATGCTAAGATGAGGAAGGAGGAAGAGTGTACCGGGCTTGGAATAAAAAGGTATGTGTTCTTTGCAGGTCTGGGATAGTGGCGACGGCGCTCAGGGATGTGGGGGAGGGGGGGTGGCTCCTTTCAAGTGTGGCTGCCTTTTGAGTGCCCCCTTTCAATTGCAGCCCCCTCTCAAGTGGCGCCTTCCCTCCCCTTCAAGGGGCACCTCGGCCATGTGCCATGCCTGCCATACCCTAGATATGCACCTGACAGGGCAGTAAGCTTTTAGATTTCAGATTTATTGCTAGAGTACATACACGACATCACTTACAAACCTGAGGTTCGTTTTCCTCTGGGCAAGGAGGAATTGAATTGCCACTTATTGGTAGTACAAAAGAAATTGCACACAATGTACACATCTAAACAAATTGACTGTGCAACACATGCACAGAGAGAGAGAGAGAGAGAGAGAGAGAGAGAAACAATCAATAAAGAGCCCTTAAATGAGTCCCTGATTGAGTTTGTTGTTGAGGAGTCTGATGGTGGAAGGGGAGCAGCTGATCCTGAACCTGCTAGTGTGCTGTTTCCTGCTGTGGCAAAAAGCACTTGCTGTATCATTAACACTGCCTTGAGACGTCCAACCATCCCCACTGGCCGAGTCCCCATGGTTAACATATTGTAGGGCCAGGATGGAGGTCTGATTCAGGTCACAGTCTCCAGTCCACACTTCAGCTGCAATAAAACTTGATTGACAAAGGCCAGGTTCGCTTTGAAAGGGAAATTGCTGTCTAACTGAAACAGTGGGATCACATTTGTCTGAAGTGCTCAGCTGGATAACATTGCCCATGGGACTCAGTCCTTTGTGAATCAATAGCTACAAGCCAAGTCAAGTTTAATCCAGAATTATTCATTGCCTCATTTAGAGAAAAAAGAAGCATATATTTTAGACTATGGAGCCCAGAGGCAAATGGGTATTTAATAGTTTTGAGGTCCAACTGAAAAATGTCATTTTGACATGGTATCTGATGCTTTACAGCCTGCGATACTGTGAAGACGTTAGTATTCTGACAAAATAACATCACATTTATAGTTTCTCACAGTGTGTAGTTTGGTTTGCTTCCCTGGCCAGATGTTGTCTGACCTATATTTCCAACATTTTCTCTTGCAGTATTTATCCTCATTTGCTTTGGTCTGCGGTGTGTTGGAGCACAGAATATCAAGCTTGCTGGCTATTTCAGAGAAGAGACTGCCTTCAATGCCCCTCCTCCTCGATTTAGTGAGACCCAATTATTCCGTTTGGTTCTGCCAGATTTTTTTCTTTTTTTAATTTTTAATTTTTACACAATAAACCATATTGACCAAAATACATACAGACATTTTTCTCTTGAATATATAGTGTCATTTTCTCCCCTTTTTCCCCCTCCTTTCCCTCCCTCCCTCTCCCCCTTCCCATTTATTCAAAGTTCAATCTATAAGATACATTAAATCCGTTAAACAATGTCGTCACTTAATAAAATAAACAAGAAATTTTTATCTTTTACTTTTATATATTGAGTCAATTCATTTCGTTGTCTTCTCCTTCTGTCATTTTAGGTGGTGGAGGTTCATGGTAGGATTTCTCTATTGTATTTAGAAACATAGAAGATAGGAGCAGGAGTAGGTCATTTGACCCTTCGAGCCTGCTCCGCCATTCAACGAGATCATGGCTGATCTTAAAGTTCAGTACTCCGTCCCTGCCTTCTCTCCGTAACCTTTAATAACCTTTAATACCCTTATACTGAATTTCATGTATGGTTCTCATATTTGTTCAAATATTGTGATGTTATTTCTTAAATTATATGTTATTTTTTCTAATGGAATACACTTATTTATTTCTATGTACCATTGTTGTATTCTCAAGTTGTCTTCTAATTTCTAGGTTGACATTATACATTATTTTGCTACAGCTAGGGCTATCATTACCAATTCACCTAACAGAGAAATTCTTCAAGGAGCTAAAGAAAATAATAAGGAAATTCTTATGGAAAGGGGGGAAACCAAGGATAGGACTAGATAAATTAACAGAATGGTACAAACAAGGAGGCTTACAACTACCAAACTTTAAGAATTATTATAGAGCCGCACAATTAAGATACCTATCAGATTTTTATCAAACAAGGGAAAAACCAGATTGGACCAAATTAGAGCTAGATAAAATAGGGGAGAAGATACCTGAGCATAATCTCTATAAGTGGGATGAAAAATTGGTGCAACGTAGGAATTCACCAGTATTGCACCATCTGCTCAACATTTGGAAGAAGATTCACGTAGAAAGGAATAAAATAAATTATCAAATACCAAAATTAATATTGACACAAAATCAACTAATCCATTTCACAATAAATATCCTTTCCTTCAGAGAATGGGAAAGAAAAGGGATCAAAAGAGTAGAAAATTGTTTTTCGGGAAATAAATTATTATCTTTTGAACAAATGAAGGACAAATATAATATAACTCACGATACAATGTTTGCATACCACCAACTGAAAACCTACTTGAAGGACAAATTGGGAAACACTCTGAGGTTACCAGAAGGAAGCAATTTTGAATATGTGATTACAGACACAATGATAATTTAAAAATTTATAACAAACATGTACATCAAACTGCAAGAAAAGGAAAACGAGGAAACAAACTGTAAACCTAAACAAAAATGGGAACAAGATCTAAACATAAAGATAAAGAATGAAACATGGGAAAAGCTATGCTCCGGATTCATGAGAAATACAATAAACACGAGGTTACGCATGATACAATATAATTGGTTACACAGGCTATACATCACACCCCAAAAGTTAAATAAATGGGACCCAACAGTATCAGACAGATGTTTTCGCTGTAAAAAGGAAATGGGAACAACAATACATGCAATTTGGACATGTGAGAAAGTGGGAAAATTTTGGGACGATCTAAACCAGATATTAAATAAAATCACAAAAAGCAATATTCCAAAAAACCTAGAGATCTTCCTTCTAAGTAATATTAGAAATAAAGAATTTGGGTTAGGCCAGTCTTTAAAGACAATCGCCCACTGTTTTCTCCTGGACACAGGGCAAGATTAGACTTTTGGAAACTTCAAGCATTCGCTACCATTCAATAACATTTGGCTGAACTCGACTTTGCTTGTTCCGTGAAGAAGGGCTCAGGCCCAAAATGTTGAAAATATTTATCTCCTGTGGATGATCCGAGACTGGCTGAATTCCTGCAGCTTTTCTACTCACGTTACCAACTGTCTATATTCAATTCCATCAGCTCCAAAAAATCTGTCCATTCTCCTTTATAAGTATGTAACATTCTTTCCACAGAACAGCAGCATCTGTTCTTCCCAAGTGCAGCTGATTGACTGTAAAGAACACTGGATAATTTGATATTGTTAGTGGACCAGTATAATACAATACAACTCCGATTATACAAAATTGGATTCTCCAAAATTCTCATTTATCCGAAAATTTTTCGGAGCTGAACTGACCGGGGATATTTGGCTGCCGTCGACAGCGAGGATGTCGGGATCCTGGGCAGGAGCGGGAATCATGGGCTCCTGGCACGAGCGGGGCCTCGGTGAGGAGGTGTCGGTGATCAGCGGTGGCCAGCATTTTTTTTAGTGAGAATTAAACATTATTTTAATGTTTAAAAAGTGGTCCCTTGTTGTTTGTTGTTGTTTAAACTCTGTTACAAGTGATTTGCTGTTGCAATTGGGCTGTTTTTAAAAAAAATTACCAGTTCTCCAAAAAAAAAACGTTTATCCGAAATAGGCCTGGTCTCGACCATTTTGGATAATCGGAGTTACCGTGACAAAAAGCGGTACACTACTCTACTGGTATCATGCAGTGATTTTATCTTTGGTAAATGGACAGTTGTCATCCAATAAGGAGGATGCAAAAGCAAGGACTTCTTCCAGGGCAATATTACCCTTTACAATCAGAGGATTCTTCCTTTGGGTGGAACACCTCTTTAGAGACCAATTCACAAGTAACATTGGTATTCAGGTGGTTCAGTACAGAGAGTCATGACCATAGAGTCATGGAGTTCTACAGCATGTGTTGGGCGCTATCAGTAGCCCCAATAATGATGCAGACAGAAAACTGAGGGGAACGATAGCTTTATTGAACTAGAGACTGCTGGCCTGGGTCCGGGCTAGGAAAATGAGCGGGAAGGAGAGGGGACTCGACCTTTATGGCCTGGGGTCACATGGGCAGGACTAAGGGAGGAACTAAGGCAGGGGGACACCCGGAGGGTGGGCCAGCCAGTGCATACAGTCATATCACCACAGCATGGAAACAGGCCTTTCAGCCCAACTTGTCCCTCTTGACCAATCCCTTTACCCTGTGTTTGGCCCATATGCCTCTAAACCTTTCCTATCCATATACCTGTCTGAATGCTTTTCAGACATTACAATTGTTCCTGCTTCTGCCACTTCTTCTGTCATGGGAAAGTACTGGTATGGATTCCGAGGGACTGGATGTAACAGTATTTGGATAGGAAGGGACTGGCTGGAGCTAGTTAGTATGGCTTTGGACGTGGAAAAATTATGTCTCACGTCCAATTGTTATTTGAAGAAGTGACCAAGGGGATTGATGAGGGGAGGGAAGAGGATAGAATATATATGGACTTTAACAAGGCCTTTGATAAGGATCTGCAAGGGTAAATCACATGGGATCCAAGGTCAACTGGCCCATCAGATTCAAAACTGGCTTCGTGGAAGGGACGGGGGTAATAGAGGAGGGTTGCTTTACTCTCTTGAAGGCCTGTGTGCTACAGTCTTCAGGGCTGGGTCTACTGTTGTTTGTCATCTATATCAATAATTTGCAAAACAATGTATTTCAAGATTCCTTTATTGTCATGTAATAAGATGGAAAATGGTAATATTAGATGAATTTTTTTTGTGCCTGCAGACAAAGAGTCTTCATTAGTATTGCCCGGCACCCCTTATGGTTCGCGGAAGAGAAGCAAAAGGAAGTTCCTTCAGAGACAGTGAGTGTCCATAGATTTGCTTCCATTATGTCTTCTTTCTTTTTCTTTGGCTTGGCTTCGTGGACGAAGATTTATGGAGGTGTAATGTCCATGTCAGCTGCAGGCTCATTTGTGGCTGACAAGTCCGATGCGGGACAGGCAGACATGGTTGCAGCGTTTGCAAGGGAAAATTGGTTGGTTGGGGTTTGGTGTTGGGTTTTTCCACCTTTGTCTTTTGTCAGTGAGGTGGGCTCTGTGGTCTTCTTCAAAGGAGGTTGCTTAAGTGAATATAAATGTATATATATTATTTAGATTTATATTATATTTTTTGGAAATTAATTGATGGTAATTTCCTAACATCTTTGACAGGAGAATAAGCACATCCAAATATTTTGAATTTATTTGTAGTTGAACACTCATTTAATCAGATCATACACCCTCATTGAAGTAAACTGGAAGCAATATTTTTTTTTATAATGAAAGTCGGAGAAGGTTTATTTGAAGTTAATTCAAATTTGACCAGTTACATATTTGTACATATTAACATACAACCTTGTTTGGATTTCTTCAAAGACCATTTTACCTCTGAAATAGCTTTCAAAGATATTAAAATATCCATGACATCTGGAATAATTTCACTAAATTTTCATTTTGAAATCAAACAACTTGTAAATTCAGTGCATTTATTTAATTTTTTTGTCAGATTTCAATCAGCTGAATTCTCATTCTTTTTCTTTTAACTCAGGAGACTCTAAAACCTTGAGATGCAGAAGGTATTTAATCATTTTACCCTAATGTTTGTTCTTTACTCTTTTATTATTAGCCAATTAGGATGAAAAAGAAATCAAAAATGAACATTTGGATAATCCTTTTGAATTATACCTGAAAGTTGAAACAAAATAGCTGTCACAGCTGTAACCTTTACGTGTAGTTTTGGCTATTTCTGCGCAACATTGAATGAGCCTGCATCAAATTTAATGGCTGCAACAGTGAATAATCCACTGTTGAAGGTTAATCCATTCATATTCTCCTTCAAATTGATTGTAAAACAAATATTATACAGATGTGACAGAGGCTTGTGATTCTTCAATGTTCAAAGTACCTCGAATGGACAGTGCTACTCTCTTTTGATTTTCACAGAGGAATACAGGTCATTAATATGGAACACGCTTGCGTCAATCAAAAAATATCTCATTTATTTCAATGCAGGCAGTACTATTCAAATGTGAAGATAACAGAATTGAGTTGAGGCATTATCATATCTACTGCAGGTTTTGAAAAAAAAGATCTTAGAAAATCAAGCTTATCTACCTCAAAGAGGAATGGAACAAAGGATACATTAAAAGTAGAGACCCTCCATCAATCATTACTTTAGAGATGCAGTTGCTGATGGCAGGTTCAACAATTATTGTGGATTTCTAATCGCTATTGAGAAGTGGGTGGTAAACCAAATTCTTGAAGCCTGGACAGCAAAGATGCATACATCAGGATACTTTTTATTGACGACCTTTCAGCTTTTAACACCATCATCCCTTCAAAACTGATCAGCAAACTCCAAGACCTGGGAGTTAACACCGGACTGTGTAATTGGACCATGGATTTCCTCGCCTCCAAGTCTCAATCAGTGAAGAACTTCTCTTCCACAATCTCCATCGTTACTAGAGTACATCAGGCCTGTGATCTTAGCCCCCCCCCTGCTCTACTCACTTTACACCTATGGCTATGTGACTGTAATGGAGAGGCCGCAGCCAGCACAGGGAGGTGCTGCTACATACTTATTTGGAGGATACATTGCACGTTAATCAAGGTTAAGACTCACCCCAAGCCATCAAGGTGACCTTTCCAATTGGCCCACCTAAATGATCAGGTGCTGCAGTCCAGACAGCTTGCCTGGACTCAGCCCTGATGTTCACCCAATTGGCCCAAGTGAATCACCTTAGTTAACTCCTACCCTTGGCCACAACAGTCAATGGGGCCCAGCCTGCCCCAAGTGATTGGCCCCCCCAATACTGCTTCTGCTCTCCGATGTCAGGGTTCCCCATAGATGCTTTCGATGGTGGGATGAAAAGAACAGATCATACTTTCCTTCGTCTGTGGAGATCTCGTGGCACCTCATATAGGCCTTTAATCAGTGCAGCCACATATCAAACTTGATGGTGGCCTCTGGATACCTGGGGTCGGTCTCCAGCTTCGCCCCACTTGACTATCGCAAGTAACCCGGATATTAAATTGTAGCATCATCAATAACCACAAGCAGACTCGAAGCGGGTGATTAAAGGCTTTAATATCGACAGGGTCGAAATACTAAATGAACTTATAGACACATATACAATATGCAAGGACTTCAGATAGCAAGGGAAAACCAACAGAAACTGGGGAATTTACTTGTGTACATATCAGCAACACTCAGAATTAAGGAGATACTATGAGCCCTCATTCCTTGACCGGTTCGGACACGGCTCTAGCTACTGTTAGGTCTGCTTTGTTCATGAATGAGTGAGACAAACACCAGGCTGAGTCGAAATCAGGGTTCTTTGTTCTTTATTACCGGATTGTAACACTTGCGACGAAACATGTTAGTCGGAGAATGCATTCTGCCGTTATCAGCAAAATGGTGATTTTTTATACCCTTGGATATGTGCTTAGAACATCATCATATCATTACTTGTCCAATGACTAAAACTGTTGCTATCCTTTCCCTGCTAGCTTCCTGCCTCTCAATCCATCAATGTCTCTCTTATCTTGTAAGTACAAGGATGCATTCACATCTTGTTACAGCCCTGTACATTCCCATCTCATGATGTTTTACCTAACAGGAGTACAAGGACACCTCCCCTTCTTGTTACTGCCCTGTACAGGGTAACTCCCTACACATTCCCATCTCATGATGTTTTACCTTACAATCCCTCCTTTGTCCTCTTTAGAGGACAATCTCGCCCTGACTATGCTACCACCGCGTTACATTAGTTCGCCTATTATTGCCAAGCTCTATACGGGTTCTGTTCACAGGGCAGTTCGGCTGGTGGGCGAGGGCTCCCCCAACCCTCCTTTGCGTACACCCCCCATCCGTCACCCCGATCCCATTGCCCGTTTACAAGTTTCATCCCATTTGCCCCCAAGCAAAAAACTAGCTAACCCCCCGTACATTAGTAAATTCCCAAGTTAACATATGGTCTACAATCTAATTCATAATACTTGTTCTACAATCTGATTAATAATGTTTGTGTTACAATCAATGTTATAACATTTGTTCTACAATCAAGGTTATAATATTTAGGTTACAAGCAAGGTTAAAATTATATGTGTAACAATCTAATTCACAACCCCTCCTTCCCATCACATTCCCCTTCAGACTCCAGATCGATCTCAGCAACTTTCTCCGCCTCCTGTAATGTGAGATAGTCTTGCTCCACAGCCTGCACAGCTTGATATTTCGGAGGCAGTTCATCACGGTCAGCAAAGGCTCTCTCTATGGTCCTCGTGACCAGCGTTCGAATGCATGGAATACAACAACAGCCACAAGTGATAAAAATTGATACAGAAATGAACAAACCCAGCAAAAGTTGTCCTAACAATGTGCTCCATCTCCCAAACACTCCCTGTAACCAGGATAAAACAGGATTGGAGACTCCAGACTGGGCTTTTAATTCTTTCGCCAATGCCCTAAGTTTCGTTAACCCCTTAGTGAGTGATCCATCTGGCCCTGTGTTATTAGAGATAGAAGTGCAGCATAGATCTCCAAACATAGCACACACTCCACCTTTCTCTGCCAGGACCATATCAATCGCTATCCTATTCTGAAGTGTCATAAGGGAAGTTTCTGACAGTTGTTGATGTATTGCCTCAACAACGTCCCTGGTCAAATTTGCAAGGCGCTGGACATTATAGTGAATAAGGTTGATCCTATTAACATTCTTATTTACAGTGATGGGAAATAGTGCACTAAAAACAGGAAAGCTTTCAAACCCAGCTGCAATCTCATCGGCTAATTTAAAATCGACCGGAATATTCCGGGCTTGGCCAATGGCATCAATCCATACCCCATCAGGGTTCCTTCCTCCCGGCCCCAAGAGTCCAACACTCCTCCTTTTTCTCCACAGCCAACTCTCTGTGTGGCGCAATTCTAGGGAATCCTCGTCTCCCTCCTGCCTTTTGACAATCAGCACTGGCGCATTAAGGGTTACTAGAGCACACCGACCATCCCAGTTAGCGGGGAGCCAGTTGTACAGCACTCTTCCTCCACAAAACTCATCTGTGTAGTCATTCAATCTGCTACAAGTCTCCTTAGTTTCAGATTCATTTTTTTTGTTATGGGACCTCAAAATCATCCCCTGTATATGTTCATGATAACCAGTAACCTGTTTGGCTGCCCTGTCAGGCACCCATGTGGCGTTTTCCCTGCTAATAGTAGGTCGTCTACATACTGAATCAGTGTAACATCTTCCGGGAGCTTTAATTTCATTAGGATTTCGCTAAGGTCCTGATTGAACAGTCCTGGACTGTCCTTATAACCCTGAGGTAATCTAGTGTATGTGTACCGATGTGCTTGGTAAGTGAAAGTTAACCAGTCTTGCCATTCCTCAGCTAAATTCAAGCAGAAGAATGCGTTTGCCAGATCAATGACAGTATAGTATTCGTGCTCCGGACTCAGAGCCCTAAGTGCTACATATGGGTCTGGGACTGGTCTCCCGATGGTCTTGGTAGCCAAGTTAATCTCCCGGAGGTCGTGTACCATCCTCCAGTCTTTTCTACCCGGTTTGGGAACAGGCATGATGGGCGTGTTCCACATACTGTCAGGTGCCGCCCTTAAAACCCCTGACTCCATTAACCCTTCTATCGTTCCTTTAATACCCTCCTCCTGACTGGGCGACAAGCGGTATTGTTTTCTCCATATTGGTTTCTGCCCGGGGTTGGCCAATTCTAGAAATACCTCTCCTTTTATTACTCCCATATCATAGGGCCCCGTTGTCCATATATGTGGACTCAGATTAGAAAGATATTTGTCTGAGTCTCTGTGATCAATATTTTCTCCTTCTATGGCTCGGTCTCTTTCTACTTTCTCATTCACTACCTGGTCCCATGCTTCAATATTCAGTCTGACAAATTTTCCTCCCTCCGAGGTGGAATATCCCGGGATTTCTGTCTGCCTGTATTCACACCCTATCGCTTCCTTTACCATCGGACCCAGCTGTCGAGCGTGATGATCTTTGGCAATACCCAAGGTCACATGAGGCACACTTTCTACTCCTAAGCAGAACCACTCCATTTGTTCTTCTGTCATGACAACCATAGCAGCTATTCCCTCCTTACCTACAAAGATAAATGGACAATGTATCGTTTCTGTCTTCCCTTCTTTTAGAGAGTCCCACCTCTCCTCATATTCCTGGTCCGGGTGGATGGTGTAGTTTAATGTAACATGCATAGGATCTAGTGGATAATGGTAATCCCCATACCGAGGAATACTGGCCCTCCACTCAAAAAACTGTTTAATCAGCCCTGGGCCTGGTTCATCATACAGTAGCCGACTCCAGAAAATACTAACCTCCACAGAGTCTTCTGAAGCGTTAGATGGGGTCATTACTATAAACTGTCCTCCCCTTCTTATTGTATCCCCTGGGTATGTTAACCGAAGGCCCTTCTCAGAACATTGTATGGTTATTCCTAGTTTGGTAAGAATGTCCCTTGCTAATAAATTAATGGGGCAACTTGGCACAACCAGGACAGGCGTTTTAACCCTTTGTCGTCCAAATGTCATGTCGATGTTATCTGTATAGGGCTGTGTTTCCTTTATCCCGGAGAATCCTATTGTAGATAATGTTTTGCCCGAAAATGTGCTCCCTGGGGGTTTTTTAATCACTGTCGTAACTGCTGCCCCTGTGTCAACCATAAATTCAATTTTTTCTCCATTTACCGTCCCCCAAACTTTTGGTGGCTCCCAGGGAGGCGTGATTTTTGATTCTCTAGGGCACCTTCAATAATCAAATTCAGCACCTTCCTCAATATAGTCATTACACTGAGGTGCCTGGACTTGTTGATCACTCTGCCACCCCCCGATTCTCTGGGGCCCATCAATGTGTCCACCCCTACCCCTTGCTTGTCCTCTTAAGTTTCCTCCTCTTCCCCGATAGCCTCTAATAGAGGGTAATCTTTTTCCCCTTGCTCTCCCAGCCTCCGGACAGTTCCGCTGGTAGTGTCCAGGATTTTGGCAGTACCAGCATACTACATGTTCCCCTCTATACATTGTACCTAGCTGTCTTTCCCAACCATTTCTTACTTGGGGTCCCGGATTTATCACTGGCCCCATGACCTGTGGGACTATCTGTTGGGCCGCTAATTTAACCCCTATATGTTCTATGGCTCTCACCAATTTATCGGTTGTTTTGTCCACCTCCTTTTGGGACGCACTTTCTGACTTAGCATGCTCTGATTGACGATGTCGTTTGATTGCATGTGTCAGGTGTCTTTTCCACAAATCCTCTGACATTGTCTCTACTCCCACAATGTCCCTTAATTTTGCTTGAACCGTAGCAGGTAGTCCGTTTATTATCCCATTACGAAAGTGAGCCCTTCCTAAGGGGCTGTGGTCGGGTCTTTCTCCAGTCCCTGTTTCCCATAAGTCCCATGCTCGAGTGAAATACTCGTGTGCAGTCTCTCCTTCCTTTAGTTGAAGGGTTACCAAGGCATCCAAACTATAGGGTGTAGGAAATGTTTCTCTAAGTGCTTCCCAAAATTTATTCCGAAGTGGGTTAAATTCTATTTCATCCCCCAATTTACTGCTTCTTACAATTCTCTCTATTTGCTTCAGGGCCCCTTCTGCCTTTAATTTTATCATGATAGTTCTGACATCTGCGAGTGCTAATTGTTCTTGGCAGGTTTCTCGTTCAAAACAAGAAATCCATGGACTAGCCCCATTACTCAACGGAGGTAGTTTTTTCATTAAACTCTCTAAGTCCATTCGTGACCAGGGTAAATATTTTTGAGTTCCCCGTCCCGTGATCAGTAATGGGCATTGATATCTCAATTTTGGGGATTTCTGCTCCTTCTTTACTCTTGGCATGCATTTATTTATCCCACCTTGTTCTGACTCTTCTTCGTCACTGTCACTGTCCCTATCAGCTTCCAATGTCTCAGGGTCAAAGGTATATTGGTCACGTTCATCTCTAAGATAATCTTTTCGGCCATAGTTTAGTTGTTTCACATCTTTCTCTTTTGTTCTAACTATGTCCAGGTAGGCATGTCTATTTTTCTCCCTCCCGAGTCATTTCCTTTTACTTTCCTCCCATGGTGGATCGTATCTCGTTTCCTCATCTGTACTACACTTTTCGTCCTTTACTCCTATTACCATTCCTTCAGCTTTAATTTCTCCTGACAGTGTTGTAGTTATCTTTTCCACTTCCTTCAATACACCTACCATTAATTCTTTTTGATCCTCACTGATCTGCCCCAGCACATTAATATCTCTGGTTAAGTTTTTAATGTTAACCTGAACCTTTTTCATGTTCCATTTCTGTATCTCTAACTCCTTTTCTATTTTCTTGGACTCCAGAGGGGTCTCTACATCTATTACTCCCCCTTCTATTTTTATTAAAGGGGCCTGTACCTCGTCTGATGTATCCCTATTCCCGAGGTTCTTGTCACACCCCAGTGTCTCAATATCTGGATATAAGGGACGTGACTCCAGGATCCCATCTGGGGTGTCAGAGAGAGAGAGAGAGAGAGAGAGAGAGAGCATAGCGAGAGAAAGAGATAGAGAGGCAGATACACAGAGCACAAGAGATAGAGAGAGAAAATGCCTTGCACTGGCCCCACTGGGAGAAAAGTCTTCAGATTAACACTTTCGTTTCAAAGGTTTTAAAAGGTTCTCATCCTGTGATCACTGGTCTGGATCAGATTGGGTCTCCCACCACTGGGAACTATCACTCCTTCCTTCCCTCCCACCTCGAGTGAGCTACACGTCAGCCCACAATGTCTGCCCTGATCCCGCAATGGTGGGGGTGCGGGAAAAAGGGAGGGAGAGAGGATAAAACAGGATCCCATTTGATGCGGAGCTGGAATTGTGGGCACAAAATTAAAACCAAATTGTATTTCTCTGCCCTGCCCAACCTGGGGATTTCAGGGCAGCACCGCCACAGATTGGGATTGGGAGGGGGAGTGGGTGAGAGAGGAGGGGGGGGAGAAGAGAGAGAGGGGGAGAGAAGAGAGAGGGGGGAGGGTGAAAAGAGGGAGGGAGAGAGCAAACCCGGACACTTCGTGGCTGGAAACTGGAAACAGGCACTTTTCCTTTCCCTTCTGTGTTTTGTTTCTTCCAGCTTATCTAAGCCTCTACGTTTTAAAATTTTGTTTCCCTCACCTGTCAGGAACATCTCAGTGCCCCCGGGTAACCAACCCCTCTTCCTCCAGCGGTCTACACATTTTCGGAGCATTTTTTGTTTTTCCAATGCCGCATTACTGGTATTTCGCTCCTCTAATTCCTGATTAATTTCCTTAATAACTTGGTCAAAAATCTTAGCAGGCAACTGTACAGCCATAGCTGCGGGACCGCTTTCTAATGCCTGTTTTAATTTAGGTTTTTGTCCGTTTAGGGGATCTATGTCAACGAAAATTGCTTTTAAAAATGTCTCCTTGCAAGCTGGATGACTAATATCTTTTAAAGGAACAGTCTAAGTCTTGTCCTCCAATTGACTTCAGACTGTCCTGTATACTCTGATTGCTTGTTTTCCACTCTCTGTTTTCCCAAAGGGGTCTGAAAGTTAAATTACAACTAGAAAACCAAATATTTGGGCTATACTTTTGTCTTGTTTCCCTGTACCAATCTATGAATTTACGTAACTTTATCTCCTTGGTGATGTTGGGAATACCCTCATTTAACTTATCAAAAGTATTTCGAATAAACTGGGTGTCTCTTAGGAGTTTGTCAACTTTTTCATTAATATCTCCTACCTGATCCGGACACAGCTGTCGCAGCCTTCTGTCGTCGTTCTTGTTCACCAGGCAGGCGTCCCTGAGTACTTTTTTGTTGTCTCAAGGTCTCTAGTGTCTGCTGTGGTATTCCACCACGGCGAATTGGGGAAATAAATTCTTAACTTCTCAAGTGTACAGACATTATCATACCTACCGGACATTTATAAGTCAGTCTCTCAGATACAATTGAGGCCAATAAGCCTGAACCTTTGTTTTCTTTCAAAGCCCAACCTTCACGTGGGAGATTTCTCCTCTTAATAACCAGTTTAGGGCAGAAAACTCAGGTCCTCAATTGTTTATAGACCACCTTCTCACTCTATTGGACTTTGCAACGACACAATAAAGACTTTTAAACTCTAGTAGTTTCTTGCGAAGCACTTAATAAATGTCATTCAAACACCTTAAGGACTTTTATCTTGTCTGTAATCACTTACGTGTTACAATCCTGGCATGCGACCTTCAATTGT
Organism: Narcine bancroftii; assembly: GCF_036971445.1. NCBI lineage: Eukaryota > Metazoa > Chordata > Chondrichthyes > Torpediniformes > Narcinidae > Narcine > Narcine bancroftii. The sequence goes on from NC_091471.1 coordinate 19,215,794, forward strand.
GGTCGTCTAATTTGTCCGATCTCCAGTTCTTACTGACAATCATAAAGATTTAAAAAAAAAGAAAGAATTTTGTTAAAACAGGCTTCTCTGGACCTTTTTATCAGCCGGCTGAGATGATTTTCAGAAAAAACAGAAACCGTCGTCCAGTGTTCACTCACCCATCACGTCGGGGTCACCAAATTGTTAGGTCTGCTTTGTTCATGAATGAGTGAGACAAACACCAGGCTGAGTCGAAATCAGGGTTCTTTGTTCTTTATTACCGGATTGTAACACTTGCGACTAAACATGTTAGTCGGAGAATGCATTCTGCCGTTATCAGCAAAATGGTGATTTTTTATACCCTTGGATATGTGCTTAGAACATCATCATATCATTACTTGTCCAATGACTAAAACTGTTGCTATCCTTTCCCTGCTAGCTTCCTGCCTCTCAATCCATCAATGTCTCTCTTATCTTGTAAGTACAAGGATGCATTCACATCTTGTTACAGCCCTGTACATTCCCATCTCATGATGTTTTACCTAACAGGAGTACAAGGACACCTCCCCTTCTTGTTACTGCCCTGTACAGGGTAACTCCCTACACATTCCCATCTCATGATGTTTTACCTTACACTACCTAACCTTGGGACTCACCCCAACCCAATGTGAAAGGTGATGCGTGCCATGAGGAGTCAAAAGAGGCAGAACAAACGCCTCTTTATCTTCAGCAGAGTTGTGGAGGTTTTATATGACATGAGAAACCCTGGCAAATATTGACAGAGATGTGATGGAAAGTGTGCTGACTGGCTGCGTCATGGCGACACCAGGATGGGGACACCAATACCACCGAGCCTAAAGCCCCACCTAAAGTAATGGACACAGCTCAGAACATCGCAGGCAAACCCCTTCCCACCATCGAAAGCATCTACGGGGAACCCTGACATCGGAGAGCAGCAGCAGTCATCATCAGACTCCTGAAGAATAAACTGATTTAAGGACGCTTACTTTTGCCCTTTATTGTTTCTATTATCTTTTCTCCTCTCTGTATTGCAGTCATTTCCTTACATTTGTTTATTTGTTAACAATTGTACGTTGTGTACGGTTTTCTTTTGGCACTACCAATAAGTAGTAATTCTGTCAGGCCTGCAGGAAAAAGAATCTGAGGGTTGTAGGTGATTTAACAATAAATCTAAAATCTGAATCTGAGTCCTTCTGGTGAAGTTTCCCCCCTCAGTGTCATCGCCGTTCGATGCAAAGCGTGGGCTGTTAAGAGTTAGCACATTGCTAATGGGTGGTCACATGTACCTCAGGTTAAGTCAGGGCAACAGATTTCTTTTCAATGGCAATGCAAAGCAGATCTGCTATTAATCAAGTGGATTGGACAGGATGGCAGCGAGATCTGCCCTCAGCAAATGTGCACAGAATGATCTCAATAAAATGACACAGCATAAAAAAAAAACAGGTGTAATGCCCCAACCAATCTATGCATGCCTTGCTGCCTACCTCATTGCATTTTGGCCTGTATCCCTAAGCATTTTCTCTCCACGCCTCTGCCCAGACATTGCTATTGCACCTCCTTCCACTAGTTCTATTAGCAGCTCATTCAAAATATCTAACATCTGTGTTAAAAAGGTGCCACTCATTACCTTTCAAATCATTCCCCTCTATCCATAAACTTAAACCTTCACTTTCATACTCCCCTACCCTGGGAAAAAGAAGGTGAACATTCTATGCCCTTTTGATTTTATAAAGGATGTACTTTTGTAAAGGACCTGTTCTGAGCTGTATGGCACTGTGACTCTATGTCTATTCCTGATTAACCCCTGCCTACTGACGCCATGAACTAGACTCTCTCTTGAAGTACAGATCCTCGTTTGAATTCCAGTGTTCCCCTGGTCCTGGATAACCCAAGGTATGAACAACCACACACATTCCGTCTACTTACATAGAAACCAAGGGAAATTAATTGGGAGAAATCTGGAATCAGCTCTTGAGAGAGCAGTTTGAAGCAGGCTCCAAAAATGGTTACCATAGTGGTTAGTGCAACACTGTTACAGTATTAGCGACTGGGGTTCCATCGGTAAGAAGATTGTACGTTCTCCCGATGTTTATATGGGTTTCCTCCGGGTGCTCTGGTTTCCTTCCACCAGTCAAAAAGTGTACTGGGGGGGCTGTAGGTCAATTGGGCTTATGGTCTGAAAAAGCCTGTTACCATACTGTATGTTTACATTTTTAAAAAAAAAAGATCCAGCTAATGCACCTGGAGGAAACCCATACATTCACATATAAACAGAGTGGAGAGAGTGCAGAGAAGGTTTACCAGAATGTTACCTGGGTTTAAGCATCTAGAGTATAGGGAGAGATTGGACAGATTAGGTCTTTATTCTTTGGAGCGTAGAAGGTTGAGAGGGGATTTGATAGAAGTATTTAAGATTATGAAAGGGATAGACAGAGTGGATGTGGATAGACTATTTCCGTTAAGAGGAGGAAAGATTAAAACAAGAGGACATGAGTTAAGAATTAAGGGGCAGAGGTTTAGAGGTAACATGAGGGGGAACTTCTTTACTCAGAGAGTGGTAGCCGTGTGGAATGAGCTTTCGGGAGAAATAGTGGCGGCGGAGTCAATTGTATTATTTAAGAAAAGGTTGGACAGGTATATGGATGAGAAGAAGATGGAGGGTTATGGGCATTGTGCAGGGAGGTGGGACTAGAAAGGGGTGTTTGGTTCGGTGCGGACTAGAAGGGCCTAATGGTCTGTTTCCGTGCTGTAATTGTTATGTTATGTTATGTTATGTTATTCACCCCATGTCTACGTGGGTTTGCTTCGTGCTCTCCGGTTTCCTCCCATCTTCCAAAGATGTATGGGGTTGGTAGGTCCATTGGTCACATGGGTGCTTGTGAGTGGCGCGGGCTCGTGGTGTGGAAGGGCCTGTTACCGCCTTGTATCTCTAAATGAAATTCTTAGCTGTACGAATAGAGTAAGAAGGGGCAGGAGATAGTTCTTGAAGGAGCTAGCTCAGGCATGAATGGCCTCCCTTCTGCTTTACTTATTTTGTGATTCTACATCCTTGTCAAACTATCAGAGAGAAATTTTAATTGGGATTGAAATGCATCATTTCTGGATGCAAAAACCTCAGTGCCTTTCATCCACACAACAGTGGTCGTCATATTCAACAATCCGCTGTGAAGGATATGAATAATTTTGACATAAATAGGCATCCAGTTAACCAGGTTGGCAGCAATGGAAGCTGATTCACTGTGGATGATGCAGGTGTTGAATTTCAGCAGTATTCTCCTGTCTTTTGATTTCCACGTTCACCGTGGGCAAGGGTTTCAAAAGTGAGTTATCAAAAGCTCCTCTGCACCATCAGCTTCCTCAGATATCTGCTCCAACTCAGTGCTACAGTCAGTCCATCTCTGAACAAGCTGCCATCTGGATCTGGGAGACGTCCTGTTGCAGTGAATGTCCAGACCATCTTTCAGTGCAAGGGATGTCCTTTCCGCACTTCACGGCACGTGATTGCAAGATGGCCATTGACCCTACGAGAGGGTTTGTCTGCCCTTTATCAGGTCTGGTTTTTCATCCTGCAGGATGTCTAGCCACCCTCCGCACTAGGCAGGCCTGGTGGGGGAGCCGGTTTAGTCGCCAACCGCCCGATCAAATGACAGGTAGGTGTTGGGTTATATGGTGCCAGAGGCACTCAGACGAGTGACCTGACCACAATAATACTGCACACTGTTAAAGTGTTCTTACTCATCTACTTTGTGTCTCTGTATGCACTTCAGAGCTAAATTGTGGGACTGCTTGAGAATTAAACCCTCTTCACTGTACCAGATATGTGACAATGAACTTGAAATTGAAGTTGCTCCTTGACACAGTGGCCCCATTCTGTACACTTTCTTGTTTATTCCATTTTTCCTTCCATCCAGCTTATCACAAAAAATTCCCATTTGTCCTCTCTTCCTTTCTTCACTTGCTTTGCACTGTCAAATACGTTGAATGTTTACCAGCTCTGAACAACTACAAAGTATTTTCATTTTGTTCTGTTTTTATTTCAGATTTCTGTGATCTACAGTTGATGGAAGGAGAGAGAAACAGAGGTAATGAAGGAATCCTGAGGCAGAATGATGTTGACTTGCTAAGCAATCAATACCATGATAACCTCAGAGCAAGAGTGCAAGGCAAAGAGTGCAGTGTGGAACAAGGGAGAGAAAGAATTCTCGATGAAGAAAGAACACTTGATTTTTTGTGGTCATGATGTTCCGAAGAGAGATCAAGCAAACAGATCACATGAACCAATTGGAGAAAGTCTTACGAACAAGAACATCTGGAGGATTTTCTCTTCCTCATATTTTAAAAGGGATAATGCAGCTTAATTCCTTCCTCACTGGGCTGGTAATATCAATTTAAATTCAAATGTAGCCATACAACACAATATCAGTCCAAATTTAAATGCTTTGCAGTCACTATCTCAGAGGATATTTGCTGGACTCTACACACAAATGGCGTCATCAACAAAGCACATCAGTGCCTCTCCTTCCTTTGGAGTTTGTGGAGGTTTGGCATGACAACGGAAACCCTGACATGTTTCTACAGAGGTGTGGTGGAAAGTGTGCTGACCGGCTACATCATGGTCTGGTATGGGAACACCAATATCCCTGAGCATCAACCCCTCCAAATGGTAGTGGACATCGCCCAAGACATCACAGGCAAAATCCTCCCCCCCTAATGAGCACATCTACAGGGAACGCTGCCGTCAGAGAGCAGCAGCAAACGCCAAAGGCCCACACCACCCAGCACCTGCTCTGTTCTCACTACTGCCATCAGGAAAGAGCTATAGGTGGCACAAGCCTCACACCACCAAGCTCAGGAACAGTTACTAGCCCTCCATCATCAGACTCCTCAACAACAAACTCAATCGGAGATTCATTACGTGCACATTATTGATTTCCTTATATTTTCTGTATTGCACAGTCAGTTTGCTTACATTCGTTATCTGTTTCCAGTTCCTTTATTTGTTTACATGTTTACTCTGTGTATAGTTTATTTTTTTGCACTACCAATTAGTGGTAATTCTGCCCTGCCCGCAGGAAAAAGGAATCTCAGGGTTGTATGGGATTTCATGTATATACTCTGACAATAAATCTTAAATCTTGAAACCTTAAAGTTCCCTCCAGCATTTCTGTGTTTTGACGACAAGCACAGTTTGTGTTTTACCTGCAGAGGTTGCCCAGCAATTTTTTTTTTTCATTTCAATGCAACTTTCCACTTTAATGTGGAGAAGTCTAGGACAAGTGGGCATATCTTCAGGAATTAAGGGCACCCATTTGAAACAGAGATGTGGAGGAATTTCTTTAGCTAGAGAATGGTGAACCTTGGGAATTGGCTACCACAGGCAGATGTGGAGGCCAAGTCATGGGATGTATTTAAGGCAGAGGTTATCTGAATCGTCATGGTATCAAAGGATATAGGGTGAAGGGAGGGGAGTGGGGATGAGTGGGAGAATGCTCAGCTCATGATGGAAAGGCAGAGTGGACTCAATGGGCCAAATGGCCTACTTCATCTTCTGTATCTTATGGTCTCATGGTCTTACAGTTTAAATGCTCCAATGTAGTTCAGAGGAATATTTCATTGGGCTAATGGAGAAGTTAGGACAGGTTAAATTCCACCGAAAAAGGTACATTGAGAATCATCTTCTTCAGATATACTGTGGAAACTATATTGACTGGCCGTATCATGAGCTAATTTGGAAACTCGAGTGCCCAGGAACACAGAAGGCTGCAGACAATGCAAACCTTGTCACACCCATTGCAGGCACCGACCTCCCATTCATTTTTTTTACAGCATTTATGTGAAGCCTTTCCACAGGAAGGCCGCCAACATTGTAACCCTGGCCATGCATTTCTCACTCCTACTTTCAGGTTCAAGAACAGCGTTTTTTTCCCAATAGCTATCGGGCTCTAACCATAACATCACTTCTGGACCACTAAAGTTCTGTCAGCAATATTTTAACGTCAAATGTTTTGCACTAAGGACAACTGTGCCTATTTATTGATCTTTTGTGTTTGTTTTCTTTATTTTCTCTTTTGTGGTAACTTAATTTATACTTAATATTGATAAGTGTAATTTACTTATGTGTATAACTGCAGGAAGAAAGAAATTCAGTCCATCATGTACATTGTAAATTTAGACAAACTACACAGTAACAGGGCCTCTGCAGCCCATGAGCTGATACTGCCCAAATACCCCAATTGACAGCCCCCATAGGTTTTGAAGGGTGGGAGGAAACTAGATTGCCCAGAGGAAACCCACATAGACCTGGGAAAAATGCCTCACAGGCAGTGCTGGAACCAGGTTTCTGGACCTGTTATAGCTTTGATCTATCCACTTCATTAACTGTGCAGCACATTATCACCCGTGTACTCGTGTATGAAAATAAACTCTCATTCATTCATTCATCTTCTAGAATGACAAGAGGCAAACAAATTGAACAAGGGCACGCCAGAGCTTAGTTGAGCCACCCTGCTAATTACAGAGGACGACGGGGTAATGCACTGGGGTCCATTAGTGCCTATATCATGAAGGATTGTGAAACCAGGGAAGATTAGAGGTGAAACCATGAGGCAAGTGAACACAGAGATGGAAAGGCTTCATGTACACTTTGCTTTTAATGGCTTGTAAACTTCTAGCCAGCTCCAGGTGAGGGATAATGTTACTAGCAGTCAGAGTTAATTTCTGCCATATTAACGAAGAAAATGACGTGAGCATTTTAATGAAAGAAGTGGACATGGGGATAATGGGCTAATTACCAAATCTTCTGTATTGTTAATACAAAGTCCAAAGCTGGGGTCCTGGCAAAAATCAGACCCGTTTTCCTTCAAAACTATAACTGGAAGATTAATGAAGTCACAATGAATCTTTTAAAAGACATCTTTATAAATTTGTAGAGAAGAATAATGTAAAGAGAATAGGATTTTCAATTGGTTGGCTGGTAGTTTGAATAATTAATTCAAATTGCTCTCGTCATAAGAGCCAAGAATAAAGTCAAGTTAATCATGACACGTCAGGATCGATTGCCTTTCTGAAATGAAATACGCGAATCTCAAATCCCAATCTGGTTGCTCTTGCGTCAATATTAATGGCAAAAGTTTCTCAGGGTCACTAACGATTGTCGCAGAGAAGGATTGATAGGTTTATTGTTGCTATGTGATAAACAGATTCATTGAGTGACAGAGATTTCAGTGGAATTCAGAGGCTGACCTTTTTTTCCATCATTTAAATCCTCGCGGAACATTCCCTGAGTCAGCTTTACCCATCACTGATCGATGCTGCATTTGTTGTCACTATATTTCTTTTTCAAGCGGATTGTGTGTCAAGGTGAACTGGGCATCACATTTTGCCATCATTAATTTGTCTTGCCTTATTACCAATCAGTTGCTCCAGCATATAAATCCAAACAAATGGAACATTTTATTTTAATTTCCAGGTTCTGGAGGATGAACAAAAAAGATGAGAAGTTATTCTTCTTCTACAATTTGCTGGGAAATTGTTGTGTGCATGTGGTGGAACACCCTAGTGCATGTGTGACCCCGCTCGACTGTGCAGGCTGGCTCACCTCTGACCCTGTAACTCTTCCCCATAAGATTTCCAATAAAGACTGAAAGCCCTGGTCTCCTCCTTCCATATTAGCCTTGGATCCAGGCCAGTAGCGTGTAGGGACGTGCCTGACGTTTCAGAACATTAAAGTCTTTAATCACCCGCTTCGAGTCTGCTTGTGGTTATTGATGATGCTACAATTTAATATCCTGGTTACTTGCGATAGTCAAGGCAATCCGTGGGGAGAAGCTGGAGACCGACCCCAGGGATCCAGAGGCCACCATCAAGTTTGATATGTGGCTGCACTGATTAAAGGCCTATATGAGGTGCCACGAGATCTCCACAGACGAAGGAAAGTATGATCTGTTCTTTTCATCAGTGGACCACCGAACTTAACAAATAATACGGGACTGCGAAATGTACAATGACACAATGGTTCTACTGCGGCAGCAATATGATGCTCCCTTGAACCCTGTGTATGCACGTAACCTGCTGGTCACCTGATGCCAGGCTCCAATGACTTTATGATGGGCATGAGGGAGCTGGGATGAGCCTATGGGTGTGTGGATGTGACCATCTTGGTCTATCAAGTGGATCTCATCCGCAATGGGTTAGTGGCCGGCTTCTGCTCGAGCGACATCCTGGAGAAGAGAAATTGGACCCTACAGGAAGACGTGCAGCTGGCTCGATTCATGGAGATGGCCCAGAAGACAGTGGAAGCATACTCTACGAGCCATGAAGCCACCAGGTGGGGAGCACAGGTGCCACCATCTTGGGACTTGGGAACCCTGACTTCCACTGCCGCCTCTGAGTACACGAGATGTCACTCTGACAGCCGAGAACTGAACAGCGGGAACAGGAAGAAGATGAAACAGGATGATGTCACGCCCGGCGTCTCTTCCAGACTCCATCGCATGCGATCTATGGGGGCAGCCACCTTTAGGATCTCCAAGGCGACCATCTTGGTGGCAGCCATCTCAACAATACAGCAGTAGTGATTCCGACAATGAGCATGGAAAACTGCAGGTGTTGCACAGTGACCTTAACCATGAGGGGAAAAAATATAAAACCAAACTGCTCGTGATGCCCCACCTCCACACGCCAGTCACATTGGGACTGGATTTCCAGTGTCATCTTAAGAGTGTTTGAGGCACCCCATCCTCCCTTCACGGTCAGAAACAATCAACTGCTGGATGGTCCACCCACTTCTCTGAACGCGGCCATTCAGACACCGGAACACCATCCAGGATTTCCGACCTGTAGTCTGGCCACCCTCTGAGTCCCTCCACCTTACCCTCCCCACCCCATTCCAGATCCTCACCCCTGAATGCAAACCAATCACCACAAAAAAAGGCGATACAGACCTGGGGACAGAGAGTTTATAAAGACTGAAGTAGGACGACTGCTAGCAGAAGGCATTATAGGGCCCAATAATAGGCCCTGGAGGGCACAAGTGATGGTGGTTAAGAGTGGGGAGAAGCGCCAGAGGATCATCAATAGGTTCACTTTATTGGATGACTACCCCTTCCCCACATAACCGACATGGTGAATAGATCGCCTAGTACCAGGTCTTCTCCACCATCGATCTCAAGTCAATGTATCACTAGATCCTTATCTGCCTGAAGTACCATCCATACACGGCGTTTGAGGCCAACGGCCACCTCTACCATTTCCTGGGGATTCCATTTGGCCTCACGGATGATGACAATAAAGTAAAAGCCACATATCCATATTTGGACAATGTCACCATCTGTGGCCATAATCAGGACGAACACGACTCAAACCTGCACAAGTTCCTTGTCACTATTAAAGCCCAGAACTTAAACAGACAAAATGCGTGTCCTGCACCTTGCATCTGGCAATGCTGAGGTATGTGTTGGAGCATGGCACAATTGCCCCCAACCCCGAGCTCATGCACCCCCTTCTGGAACTCCCACTGCCCCAAATACACGTTACATACATGTGCACTTAGAATTAGAAAGGGGTTAAGTTAATAGTAATAAGTTAAAGTTTGATCCTATTTTTAAGTTTAAAGAAAATTAAAAGCAACTTTTGTTTAAGTAACCATTTATCTTGGTGAATTTCTATTGCTGCTGGGTTTCGGAGTCCTCTGGGCTCGTAACATACAATAAACAGTGAGGAAAGATTAAAAATGACAAGACCATAAGGTGGAGAATTGAACTGTCCACCTATGATTATGAGACCTCATACCGGCCTGGGAAGCTCAATGAGCCACGCGATGCCCTGTCCAGGGAACCTGTGCCAGGACACAGGTAGATTGCTTCCAAATCCTCCATGATAGGCTCTGCCACTCTGGTGTCACCAGGCTCTACCACTTTGTGAGGGCCCACAACCTCCCCTATTCAATAGGGGAGATCAGGGAGCTGACCCTTAACTGCTCAGTCTGTGCAGAGTTCAAACCACACTTCTACAGGCTGGAAAAGACTCAGCTGATCAAAGCCACTCGCCCCTTTGAATGTCTCAGTGTGGACTTCAAGGGTCCCCTCCCATGAACAAATCGGAACGTGTACTTTCTGAATATCATGGACGAGTACTCACGCTTCCCATTCACTATACTCTGCCCAGATATGACCATGCCCACAGTCATTAAAGCCTTTCGCAATCCCTTCACCTTGTTTGGATACCCCAGTTACATTCACTGTGATCGGGGGGGGTGGGGGGGGGGTGGTCCTTATACATAAGTGAGGAGTTGCACCAATATTTCTTGACCAAGGGTGTAGCCACAAGCAGGATCACCATCTACAACCCCCAGGGAAATGGGCAGGTGGAAAGGAACACAGTTCAACCCCCAACATTCAGCCTGCATACAGATCACCATCTCACCGAATCCGATAATGACACAATCCGTGCTGAGGCAACCACAGCAGCGGATAAATCCACTGGACTGGCTGAATCTGTAAACTGTTAAAGACTGCATGACCGATAATGATGGACATTGTCCCATTTCACCCCACTGGACTCTATCTAAAAAGAAGGGGTGAATGTGGTGGAACATGGTAGTGCAGGTGAGAACCCACTCGACTGTACAGGCTGGCACACCTCCGACCCTGTCACTCCTCCCCAATAAAGGCTGATAGCCATAATCTCCTCCATCCATACCAGCCTTGGAGAGATGTGTCTGATGTTTCAGAATATTAATGTCTTTAATCCCTCGCTTCAAGACTGCTTGTGGTTATTGATTGCACTACAACCAGTTCAATGGGTTCCAAGGGCAACAAATCTGAACATGACTAGTTGAACAGTAGTTTTTATTTACATGCAGGGGAGTGACAATAGAAGTAAAAGAGACACACATTTGCCAAATTAAATAACACACCCACAACCATTCAGAGAGAAGGCGACATCATCAAGTTATAACATATGCTAACCACCGCCCCTTGATATCTTGCGCAGGCATGGCTCTTAAATTAAACTAGGGACAGTAATTTCTGGACACAAATTACTGCAGCTCCCAACCCTTCGTCTGCACACACTTTACCAACAGCTCTCCAGCGTTGCCCACAGTTCCCAACTTGGAATGGAGCTTGGGTTTGTCCCAGAAGAGAAGAGACAGATGGCTCACATGTGACGGGCTTTAAAGTGCCATCAGCTGGAGAGTCCAGCCCAGGTATTGATGAGGCAATTAAAGGGGCCAATGACTAGATGTGTGTGCTGACCTGTGGGCAGGGCTTGACCTCGAGTGGCAGGTGAGGTGACTTCTGACTAGGTACTAGAAGGAGAGGCCACATGACCCTACACAATCCACACTACAGAAATGTCTGCAGTACTTCAAGGGAAGGTGATGTCAGTGGGATTGGACTGAAATTTCCAATAGCAGCAGTGGAGGACCAGAAATATGCTTCCATATTGGGATGGTGTGTGACTTGTCGTGTTGTCCCTTGGATTCACTATTGTGGGTTGGACGTGTTGGTTTTATAATAACAGAACTGGCTCAGAAGTGGTGAATGCCCAGACTATTTTGGCTCAAGCTTTAGCACACCACATTTTTTTTTACTTTCAGCCTTTACTTTCTGCTTTGCTTGTCTATTTCAGCCAGGTAAAAAGTGTCATCTATCCTTCGGACCAAAAAAAAACAAATTTATGTTGAGGAACATTTAAAATAATGCAGATCCATGCAATTGAAATAAGCAGTAAATGCAGCCCTCACTCCACATTTGTGGAAAGAGAAGCAGAATGAAATTTTCAGGTGGAAGAATGTTCAACAGAACTCGAAAAGATGAACATTTTTTACAAGTTCGTTTCTTGTCACACATACTGAGGTTAAATGAGAAAGCTTATATTGATAAGAACAGGCCCTTCAACCCATGAGGTTCTGCTGACTTATGGAAACCGACTTCACCTTTGGCACCCTCATCCCCATAACTCTATTTTTCTTAGATGTGCTGATCTTTTATATGTCCACATTGTACCAGCCTCCACCACCACACCTGGCAATGGATTCCAGGCCCCCACGGCTCTCTTTGTAAAAAAATAATCTCGCCTCTGACATCTCCCGTAAACTTACCTCCATTTATTTGAACAGATGTCCCCTAACATCATCCATTGCTGCCCGGGGGGTAAAATAAATAGTGCTGTCTGTCCACCTTATCTTTTCCTCTCATAATCTTATTAATTTGCTTCAGTTTGTCTAAAAAGTCCCAGCCTGGTCAATCTTTCTTCATAAGACATGTAGGAAGATTGACTGAGCTTGCATTAATTATGGTAGAGCACTAAAAAAAAACACAAATTCAATATCGTCAGGGGGTTTAACTCTTGCACATGCACCAACCGAACTACAATACGCAAACCCATCGCACATTTGCCAACCGAAGACTATGGACAGTGACTAACAAAGTAAACACACATATTTTGGCTCTTACATGCCCTGTATCCCTGTTTGTCAATAGAACATTTGATTAAAAAGTTCACTTTAAGACTTCGGTACTCTACACGCGTGGGCAAAATTCTGACTTACATCCATTTTGAGATACAACCACACCTTCAATCCTAATTACAGTCGTAGGTCGAGGACCTGGAATAACTCAGCCAGTCAGGAAAGATGTTAAAGGTCTTGGAGTGAGACCCTTCATTGGAACTATTCTCTTTCCACAGATTTTGCATGAATGGTAAAACCTAGCCACAGTGTCTGCAGATTTCCAAGTTTACCTTACTTCGACTTACTGAGTTTTTCTCATATTCCAACATTGCTTTATTTTACTTTTATATTCCAGCATTTTCAATTCTATTTATTTTCCATTTAAAAAAAATTTAGACATACAGCATGGTAACAGGCCATTTCGGCCCATGAGTCCGTGCCCTCCAATTTACACCCCATTAAGCTATACCCCCGGTACGTTTTGAACAGTGGGAGGAAATGGGAGCCCCTGGGAAAAACCCACACAGACATAGGGAAAATGTACAAACTCCTTACAGATAGTGCGGGATTTGATCCCTGGTCCAGTCCCAATGCGTGGGGTTAACTGCTAGGCCAACCGTGCCGCCTTGGAAAAATTCTTTAATTTCTTCAATATACTTCTATGGGGACTTTTACATCAACATGTGAGACCAGGGGTGGTGGTGGTTTAATATTATTTCAATGGGATCCCATCAACACCTTAATTTTTGAATCCTTTGACCCAATTTGGGAGTTTTCATGATCTTCCTTCCCAGAACTCTCCACACTTTATCTATATTTCTTAAAATTACTCTCTCAAGAGGGTTTTTCTAAGAGAAAAGACGGAGGATGAGAGGTGACTTAATAGTGATAAATAAGATTATGAGGAGCTTGAATAGGGTGGACAGCCATCACCTTTTTCCTGGGGTGACAACACCAAATACCAGAAGACAACGGTTTAAAGCAGGTGGAGGAAAGTTCGGAGGTAAATTTTATTTTACTCAGAATGGTGGGTGCCTGGAATGGATTGATGGAGATGGTGGTGGACGGGTGGTACAATGGAGGCATTCAAAGGTCTCTTGGATAGGCACATGGATGTAAAAAAAAAGTAGAGGGTGGGAGAGAAAAATTGGTTGTTGTGGAATATATTTATGAAGGTTGGAACAACATTGTGGGATGACGGGTCTATACTGTGGCACAATATTTTATCATATCTTTTTGTGACTAAATATCAATTTCATGTTTGATGGGACTCTGTAAAGGGCTTTGGATAATTTCGCTGTGAAAAACTGCTGAATCAATGCTAGATAAATTGGTGTGGGTAGCATAAATCAAATATGGATCACCTTCAGAAAAAACGTAGCAACCATATATATAACCATATAACAATTAGAGAATGGAAACAGGCCATATCGGCTCTTCTCGTCTGCTCCAAGTCAAGTGAAATTCCACAAGTTCGACCTACTTGCTCCCTGCCCATAACCCTCCAACCCCCCTCACATCCATGTACTCATCCAACCTCCTCTTAAATGACAGAATTGACCCTGCTGCAACCACCTCCTCCGGAAGGTCATTCCACTCAGCCACCACTCTCTGAGTGAAGAGACTTCCTATAATGTTTTGCCTCCTCACCCTTAACTTATGACCCTTCGTTCCAATCTTTCCTACCCTCAAGGGGAAGGGCCTATTCACATCTACAAAAATAAAAATAAAAGAGGGGTGCTGGACAAAGTGGCGAGGCTCTGACTGCCTTATGGTGGAAAAAAAGTTAAAGAATTTCATGTAATCGTGGTATTACGCGACAGTATAGAACCTTTACCTTTACAACAAACCAAAGGGCAGTTCACCACAACGTTCTCAAGGACAATTTGGGAGTAATAATAAATTCTGGCATGGCAAGCAATTCCCAGATTCTGTAAATATGTTTGGAGTTATCTGCTAAGAGAAAGGATTAGCAATAAGAATCAGACATTTCCAAATGGTTGATTTTATTGATAACAAAATCCAAGCATTTTACAATCAGAGATCCAAGAATAAAACTGTCGAGCTCAATGGAATGTAATTCTGCTGACAGGGTTAAGTCCTGACATCTTTCATGACTGCCTCTTCTTTCATCTCCTTTCTGGTTTTACATCTTTTGTCGTGGGAGCAAACTTGTTTTCCTTCCCATTTTATTGCTTAGGTTTGCTTTATCCTCAACCTACTTCGAAGATGATCTGGCCTATCTGCGTAATCTTCTTCCAACAGCCTGAATCAATAATGATGGCCTCGTTAACATTGCAAATGTGATAGCTTGTCTTTTCCTTTTTCACGAGCTTGGAGGATCCTTGAAGTTTTGAGCATTCCCTTGCTTTTATTTTAAATGATAATAATGAATCCCACAATGGAATAAAGAATAAGCTATGCTAAGCTGAGCAAGAAACATTGTGGCCTTAGTTTATCAAGAGAATCTCTTACAGTCCGACTTAACTAATCAAAATCCATGCCGGCTGTTGGCAGCATCTTGCACCTAACCTTGAAGTTGTCCTTGTTCACAATTGGCTGGCTTGAGCAGGCTTGTCTGGTCACCTGAGCATGGCCTCTAGTGAGTCATCAGTGGTGACAGGCTTTACACAAAATCGCTTCGATGTGAGGCCAAGACAAGTTTATTGTCATGCACATGAGTATAATAGAGCATAGAATATAGAATATTACAGCACAGTACAGGCCATTCAGCCCTCAATGTTATGCTGACTGATATCTTCCTAACAAAAAAATTCTTCCTAGCCTCGAAACCCTCTATTTTGCTTTCATCCACGTGCCTATCTAAAAGTCTGTTTAAGAGACTGGGACTAGAACAGGAGCAGAACAAGCTAGCAAGCTTGTGGAAAACCCCATTAGGAAGATGGGTTGTGAGTTCTTAGTTCAGCCTGGTCTGTAACCCTTGTGGTTAATGCAAGAAGAGAGGACTGGCTGTCTAATGTTTTCCTTTAAATAGGAGAAACAAAAGGGCACTCTGTGGTGACCTGAAAGAAAGACGTTATCATCTGGAGATCCCTGAGGGGGCAAGTTTTGTCAGCAAGACACTAAAGTGGCTGATTAAAAAGGAATCAGTAGTGGGTGTCCTGGAACAACAAATCTCTCTCTGAAAACAGACAAGAACCTTCCTGAGCAGTAACCATTTACATTTCAAGCACCAAAGCCTGGTGAACTTTATAAATGTTAAATTCTGGGCACAGTATAAGAATAGCCTGCAACCAGTGAACTTGGAGGAATGAGAAGTGAGATTGGACTGTGAACCAAAGTACTTTTCTGAACTTACACACACATTACATACACGTGCACTCAAAATTAGAAGGGGGTTAAGTTAGGTTAATTAAGTCAATAGTGATAAGTTAAAGTGTGATTCTGTTTTCACGTTTAAAGATAATTAAAAGCAACTTTTGTATAAATAACAATTTGTCTTGGTGAATATCTATTGCTGCTTGGTTTTGGGGTCCTCTGGGCTCATAACAGTTTAAACTAGATTTGCAGAGGGATGTGAACCACAGTACCAGAGTAGATAGGGGAGATGAGGGGGAAAAATATGAAGTGACAATGGCATGCAACATCAGAGGTCAAAGGGTTGTATATGATGGCAATTTGCTCAAGTGCATCTATTTCAATGCAAGGAGTATGGCTGGCAAGTTTAGAGCTTGGATTGGCATGTGGAATTATGACATTGTGGTCATCAGTGAAACTTGATTGTAGGTAGGGCAGGACCAGCAATGTTCAGGGTTCTGTTGGTTTAGTTGTGATAGAATGGGGAGAATGAAAGGAGGAGGAGTGGCATTGCTTGTCAAGGAAAATATCACAGCTATGCTCAGATGACCAGAGGGTTCATCAATTGAGGCTATATGGGTGGCACTAAGGAACGGGAAATGTATGACTACACATACGGGGTTGTGTTATAAACTTCCCAATAGTGAATGAAAATTGAAGGAGCAAATCTGCAGATAGTTGCAGGAAACATGAAGTCATGATAGTAGGAGATTTTAACTTTTCTTATCTGGTAAACTGTACAAAAGCAAAACATTTTTTTGTCAATGATCCCTAATACCAATGATCCACAATTTTTTAATAGCTATTTTATTTTTTTATCAGAATTAAATACCTACACTTTGATTATTGCCATTGATTTAAATTGCGGGCTTGATCCACCACTCGACCGTTCCTCTCACTGCTAATCTGATTAAGTCAACTACACTGATACATTCTTTTTTGTTTCAAATGTGTGGAGATTTTTAAATTCGAATGGTAAAGAATTCTCCTTTTTTACTAAGGTTCACCAACAATTAATTCCTATTATTGATTTTTTTTGTACTTATGAAAGTATATTAATTTCTGAACCCTTGCCTGTGATTTTGTCTTGAAATGTCCCAGACCTGCCTAAAACTACCAGACAGCAATGGTTAAATTCTCTTTTACTATCAGGTTCTGAGTTTTTGAAACATGCCAAAGATTCAATCACCTTTTCTCTTCACTGAAAATTCTTCCCTGGAGATTTCTGATTTGATTGTCTGGGATGCCTTCAAACCTTTGATTAGAAGTCAAATGATTTCATATAGTGCTAATTTTAAAAAGAAGGTGAATTCTGAGAGAGATGACTTGGCCACTCAATTGAAGGTTATTGATCAACAATATGCCTTAGCTCCGAAACCCGAGGTTTTTAGAAGAAGGGTTGAGCTTAAAACTAAATATGATCTCCCCCTTACTTATCGTATACAAACCCAACTCCTCGAAACTAAATCTAAATATTATGTGCACGGGGAAAATGCTGGTAAACTTTTAGCTAGAAAAATTAAAGACCAGCAATCTAAGCAGCTTATTGCTGAGATCCATAAAGCCGATGGATCATGTTGAAATAAATTATAACATAACATAACATAACATAACAATTACAGCACGGAAACAGGCCATTAGGCCCTTCTAGTCCGCACCGAACCAAACACCCCTTTCTAGTCCCACCTCCCTGCACAATGCCCATAACCCTCCATCTTCTTCTCATCCATATACCTGTCCAACCTTTTCTTAAATAATACAATTGACTCCGCCGCCACTATTTCTCCCGGAAGATGATTCCACACAGCTACCACTCTCTGAGTAAAGAAGTTCCCCCTCATGTTACCTCTAAACCTCTGCCCCTTAATTCTTAACTCATGTCCTCTTGTTTTAAACTTTCCTCCTCTTAATGGAAATAGTCTATCCACATCCATTCTGTCTATCCCTTTCATAATCTTAAATACTTCTATCACATCCCCTCTCAACCTTCTACGCTCCAAAGAATAAAGACCCAATCTGTCCAATCTCTCCCCATACTCCAGATGCTTAAACCCAGGCAACATTCTGGTAAACCTTCTCTGCACTCTCTCCACTCTGTTTATATCCTTCCTATAATTAGGCGACCAGAACTGCACACAGAACTCCAAATTAGGCCGCACCAACGTCTTATACAATCTCAACATCACCTCCCAACTCCTATATTCCATGCAATGATTGATAAAGGCCAGCATACTAAAAGCCTTCTTCACCACCCTATTCACGTGAGTTTCTACCTTCAGGGAACGATTATACTTTTACAATTTTATTCTAAACTATACATTTCTGATTTTACTCAAGATCAAACTTCAATATGGAACTTTTTAGATAAATTGACGATCCCTTCAGTGCCCTGAGAAAATAGATTGAAACTGAAACTGCCTATCTCTCAGCAGGAGATAGTAGCAGCTATTAACTCTTTGCAGTCTGGCAAACATGCTGGTCCAGACGGATTCCCAGTGGAGTTCTATAAATCTTTTTCTCACTTGGTGATACACTATTTGCAGTCTGGCAAATGTGCTGGTCCAGACGGATTCCCAGTGGAGTTCTATAAATCTTTTTCTCATTTGCTGATACCCTATTTAGACTCAAGGCTTTGGTGAGGTCAACAAAGGTGATGTAGAGTCCTTTGTTTTGTTCTCTGCACTTTTCTTGGAGCTGTCTGAGGGCAAAGACCATGTCAGTGGTTCCTCTGTTTGCGCGAAAGCCGCACTGTGATTCTGGGAGAATATTCTCAGCGACACTAGGTATTATTCTATTTAGTAGAATCCTAGCGAAGATTTTGCCTGCAATGGAGAGCAACGTGATTCCCCTGTAGTTTGAGCAGTCTGATTTCTCGCCTTTGTTTTTGTACAGGGTGATGATGGTGGCATCACGAAGATCCTGAGGCAGTTTACCTTGGTCCCAACAAAGCTTGAAAAACTCATGCAGTTTGGCATGCAGAGTTTTGCCGCCAGCCTTCCAGACTTCTGGGGGGATTCCATCCATACCTGCTGCTTTGCCACTTTTCAGTTGTTCGATTGCCTTATATGTCTCATCCAGGGTGGGAACCTCATCCAGCTCTAGCCTTAGGGGCTGTTGAGGGAGCTGGAGCAGGGCGGAATCTTGGACTGAGCGGTTGGTACTGAAAAGAGATTGGAAGTGTTCTGACCATCGGTTGAGGATGGAGATCTTGTCGCTGAGGAGGACTTTGCCGTCTGAGCTGCGCAGCGGGCTTTGGACTTGGGGCTCCTAGAACGCTTCCACCAGCGTTGTCTCCGCTCCATCCTCAACATCCATTGGAGCGCTCACACCCCTAACGTCGAGGTACTCGAGATGGCAGAGGTCGACAGCATCGAGTCCACGCTGCTGAAGATCCAGCTGCGCTGGATGGGTCACGTCTCCAGAATGGAGGACCATCGCCTTCCCAAGATCGTATTATATGGCGAGCTCTCCACTGGCCACCGTGACAGAGGTGCACCAAAGAAAAGGTACAAGGACTGCCTAAAGAAATCTCTTGGTGCCTGCCACATTGACCACCGCCAGTGGGCTGATAACGCCTCAAACCGTGCATCTTGGCGCCTCACAGTTTGGCGGGCAGCAGCCTCCTTTGAAGAAGACCGCAGAGCCCACCTCACTGACAAAAGGCAAAGGAGGAAAAACCCAACACCCAACCCCAAACAACCAATTTTCCCTTGCAACCGCTGCAATCGTGTCTGCCTGTCCCGCATCGGACTGGTCAGCCACAAACGAGCCTGCAGCTGACGTGGACTTTTTACCCCCTCCATAAATCTTCGTCCGCGAAGCCAAGCCAAAGAAAAGAAGATTTAGACTCAGGTTTTGCTCAATCTTCAATTCGTGAAAAGTTGCTGCAAACCTTCTAAGATGCTTCCATCTCTCTTAGACTGTTCCTCTTACAGACCAATTTCCCTACTAAATTTTGATGCCAAGATTCTGTCTAAGATCCTGGCCTCTAGATTAGAGAATGTTATGCCTCTAATCATTTTTGAAGATCAATCGGGATTCATTAAAGGCCGTGACTTACAATTCAATATTGATCATCTTTTAGGTATTCTTTACTCTCCCACTGTTTCATCTTCTGAATGTATTATTTCTTTAGATGCTGAAAAGGCATTCAATAGAGTGGAATGGGAATATTTATTTTGTGTACTAGAGAAATATTCTATTCTGAACTAGTATAGACATCAGTGTACACTTTGTGGAATTGCTGTACATGTTGTTGAGTTGATGTATATGCGGGGAAGTCAATGTACATACTGTGGCGTCTAGTGCAAGACTGACACCTCCAGGCTTGCATACTGGGATTATATACATCTGTCACTTGGACAGGATGACATTATCAGCGATGTCATCAACTCAGATAAAAATCTGTGTTAGGTGCAGGTCAAATTCCCACATTTTCCATAGCATGTCTGCCATTTTGGGAGCCAGTTTGCTTTTTCACAAGTGGGTCGCAACATGTCTCCCCTCGCCAGAACTGGCAATCCCACTGCTGACCCTCAAAGTCTGTAAATCTTTTTGTTTGGGCGGCCTTCCTCTCCACCAAAGCACCTGAAACATGACTGGTCCATTCAGATTCACATGGGCAAGTTTGAGGCAGTCAAATGCAACAGCCTCCTCCTTACCTCTGATGTCCAAAATGTACATCGAACTATTGTGTCTGAGTACCTCAAAGGGATCCCCAAACAGACGTTGGAATGGTATTTTGTGTCCTCCTTTTTATACAAGTACATATTTGCTGTACTGCTCTGCAAGTTCTGGGGTATATAGGACCTGGCCTGACTGTGTCGGCATGAGTGCTAAAGAACCAAGCTTCTCGTGGAGCTTGCTAAGGACTGCTGCAGGTGTCTTCTCCCGAGTCTGATATAAATTCTCTGAAGAGGCACCAATATCATCCTTAGCTGCCGTTTGTATGCCCAAGAGTACACAAGGCAATTCGTCAACCCAGTTTTTTTGGTTTTGAGAGAGAGATTTGTTGTACACTGGACACCTAGCCACTTCAGTGTCTTGCAGAAGAAACTTGTCACCTCTGTCACAGGACATTCAGGGACATTCAGATGGATGAAGGAAAGGTGGATGTTTTGGGGAAGAGGAAGGGAAAAATAAAATTGTTGTTAGCGTTATCAGTCATGTCCTATCAGTGGTTCAGCAGTCTCACTGTCTGTGGAAAGAAGCTTCTCTCAGCCTGGTGGTTCTGGCTCCAATACTCCTTCCTGATGTGTGTGGTTGGAAGATGTGTGCAGGGCAGTAGGGGTTCTCAATGATTTTCTGAGCCCTCTTTAGACAACGATCTCAGTAAATTCCATTAATGGCTGGCAGGGTGGAGCGGTGGTGTAACGGAGAAGCAGCGTCCACCACCTGGTGGTGCTGCCGCACTCCTATTCGGAGGACACATTGCATGTCAATCAAGGTCACGACTCACCCTAAGCCATTAAGGTGACCCTTGCGATTGGCCCACCTAAATCACCAGGTGCTGCAGTCCAGACAGCCTCCTTGGTCTTAGCCCTAATCTTCACCCAATTGGCCCAGGTGAATCACCTCAGGCCGATCCCTGCTGAGCCCTTGCCCTTGGCTTTGAGCTCTTGGCCATAGCAGCCAATGGGCCCAGCTTGCCCTAAGTGATTGCCCCCCCCCATACTGGCTGCAGAACTATCAAGGATCATGTGCCCCTTTGTTCTGCCTCTTTTGACCTCTTGTGGCATGTAAGTGTCATCTTTCGCACACTGGGTTGGGGTGAGTCCCGAGGTTAGGTAGCTATAGCCGTGTTCATTTCGGTCAAGGTGTGGGGGAACGAAGCATCACCTTGATCCTGACTGTTGATTGTATGCATTTAAGTAATTCCCGTCTCTGTCGGTTTCATCCTCGTTATCCAAAGTGTACATTTACCCCTGCGTATTGTGTATGTGTATAAGTTTATTTAGCAATCTGACCCTGCTGCCCCATTTGCATCCCCAAAATCCATTGGTGCTTTGTACCCCAACTTTGTTCTGGTTCTTAACCTGTGGGATCCACATGAAACCCTTACAAAGGGGGGGGGGAGAGGGGGAGCAGGACTTGAGCCAACGCTTTTAAGTCCAATTAGCTGATCTCACAATTGGTGATCCATATGAGTTTCCTTTTTTTTCTCATTGGCTGTTTTCTATTGAGTGACAGGCGCAATGGCACTGGTTCCCTCAGTGTACGGTGTAATCAGTAGCTTCAGTCAAGATGACATCCAGAAGCACATGGCAAATGCTTCTGATCTTGTTTATGTCATTCCACCTGGATATAAACCTGGATTCGATGTATCATTAGACAATTGTTGCAGCAAAGCACAATGATGTTTGAAGGGATCATACATGACATAACAACCCTCTGTTCTCTGACTGAGTTGTAGGGATCAGAGACAAGAATGGCTTGGGGAGTGTGAGAGGCTTTACAGAACTGAGCTCAGTTCAGTAAGAATGGATCTAAAGCAAGCCTTTAATTAGTTGTCAGAACAGAGAAGTAAATGCACTATTCTATTTAGACTATCAGAAACAGAAGTGGAGATAGGGCAGACTGCAGGAACTTTCTCCTCAAATAAAAGGTGAATTAAATGAGATTTCAGGTTCGGGTTAAATGATTTAGATGTGAACTGGGAGAGTCCTTTCTCACCTAGGGAGTGTTGAATACCCAGAATGCATTGAGAGACCAGCAGAAGTAAGAGCCGCTGACAGCATTTAAGAGGTGTCTAGATGAGCACTTGAATTGCCCATTGAGGTTCATGGACCAACATATCAAATAAAGATGGGATGGAATACTGGAAATAGTTTAAATGTCTGAATAGTTTCCCCCCCCCACTCCACTCTAAGTAGGAGAAGCACAGGAGTCAACTCTACAGTACGATGACTATGGCAGTGGACCAACAAGGGGCTTCGCGGCTGAAGGACCCACGCAGGCTATGGCTGCTCATGGAAACCAGGTATTGGAACCGGGATTTTGGAGGAGGCTGAGGAAAAGAAGGTCTCCGGAAGGGGTCTCAATGCTGAAGGCTTCCTGATCATTTCGGAGATTTGGACCTGGAGCTCAGGTTGCCGATGGTTTGAAATGGAATCTGTGTGGCTGTAGAGGTTGCAGGAGAGCTGGTGGCAAATCCACAATAAAAAGAAAGATCAATTATTGCAAAGCAAGGGCAAAATCGGAATTTATTGTCATGAACATGTCACGAAATTCGTTGTTTTTGCTGCGAATCATGGTGCAAACATTTATATAAACCACATTAGACAATAAATAAAATAGTGCAAGAAAAAGAAAAGGACAAATTTAGTTAGTGTCTTTGGTTCATTGTTCATTCAGAAATCTGATGGCAGCAGAGAAGAAGCTGTCCGTGATCTGCCGAGTGCTTGTCTTTAGACTCCTGTACCTTGTTTCCTGATGGTAGCAGAGTGAAGGGGGCATGGCTTGGGTGGTGGGGATCCTTCAGGTTAGAGGCTGCTTTCTTGAAACACCGCCTCTTATCATTGTCCTTGATGAAATGAAGTCTGGTGCGCTTGATATCGCAGGCTGAGTTAACAACTCTCCAGAGTTTTTTCTTGTCCTGAGCATTGGCGCCTGCATACCAGGCAGTGATGCAACCAGTCGGAGTGCTCGCCACAGTCTGCAGTCTTCAGTGATGCCCTGAATCTCCTCCAACTCCTCACAAAGTATAACCACCAGCTTGCCTTCTTTGTGATTGCATCAGCACCCAGGTATTTGAAGTTCTTGACCGTCGATGAGGACTGGTTCGTTAAGCTTACTTCCTGATAAGAGGAGAGAACAGGGAGTACATGTGGTGGGTCCTTTGCTAGGCCGCGGGAGATGCCGAGGGATTCCACTGAGTGGAGGAAAGTTTGAAAGACATACTGACCTGCATTTGTTACCTCTGTAGCTTCAAAGGTTCCTTTTATTGTCACATATTAACACAATAAAATTAGAATGAACATGTTATGCTTCAACTTTGTCTGCTATAAGGCAAACATGGAGCCATCATGAACATTGCCCGGAATCCCTAACGATAGGAGAAAGAGAGTCCCTTCAGAGTCACGGAATATCTGTAACCCTATACTCTGTAAATTCTGCCCTTTATATGGCTGTATGAATGTTAGCGGTAACCTGTGAGATTACTCATGGAACAACCATTCTCATTATTCTAAGTATAATAGATGTTTCACTTGAAACTTAAACCAGGTGCTGGCAGACAGATTGATATTCATGGGTGTCTGGAGGGACTATTTTGTCTCTCTGAGATTCTATGACAAGCAATGTTGGTGATTGAAATGATCAGGTTTCATTCCTTTCTCAAAGGCTTCATCCATTTGCCCTTTAACAATGTGTGTTACAGCTGGTTATGAATGGTCCTGGATGATAAACAAGTGCCAATAGAGGGCTCTGTTGCTTCGATCAGCATCGGGTCTGAAATCTGAGCGAAAATGAAACTGAGAGAGAGAAAAAAACACTTGAAATCAGGCACCCAAAGAAATTTAAGATGATTAGAGAGAGTCACTCGCAAGTTATCAGGTTAATGTTCAAATAATTCGAGCTTTTGGACAGAGCGGTCTTGAATGCTGCATAGATTTTATGGAAGCATTTCAGCAAGGTTTGATATTACAGACTCAATTTAAATTTAAAACACAAGCTGTAAAATGCAATTACGGAACCGATGGGCAGAAGAGATGTTAGTCCACCTCAGCGGAACTCCTTCACTATCCCAATTCCTCTCTAAGTTGACCTCTCCTTGGTAAAGGAAGATACCTTGCACTGTTTTAATTGTACTTTTCTCTATACCTTGCACTTTACTGTTACACTGCACCCTGCACTACGATTTTACTTTGCACTACCTGTTGTTTTTAAAGTGTGGGTTGACTTGCTTGGATAGCATGCAAATCAAAGCTTCTCACTTGGGTGGCACGACTGGTGTTGTGGTTAATGCACCTCCTTTACAGCACCAGAGATCAGGACCGGGTTCAAATCCTGCACTGTCCATAAGGAGTTTGTACATTCTCCCTGTGTCTACGTGGGTTTTCTCCGGGGGATTTGATTTCCTCCCACCATTCAAAATGTACCGGGGGGTGTAGGTTAGTGGGGTGTAAATTGGGCAGCATGGACCCTAGGCTGAAATGATCTGTTGTCATGCTGTATGTTTAAATAAAATTTAAAAATTAAAAAGTGTACATGACAAGTCAAGTCTAGTTTATTACCATCTGATTGCATGAGTTCATCTAGTCCTCAGTGTAAAAACATGCAGACATACAATCAGACATAACATACATACAGACAAACAATACACTGGCAGAACAATTATTCCATCTATACAGATAAATACTTGACCTGCTGAAGACCCAACTGCGCTGGGTGGGTCACATCTCCAGAATGGAGGACCATCGCCTTTCCAAGATCGTGTTCTATGGCGAGCTCTCCACTGGCCACCGAGACAGATGTGCACCAAAAAAGAGGTACAAGGACTGCTTAAAGAAATCTCTTGGTGCCTGCCCCATTGACCACCGCCAGTGGGCTGATATCGCCTCAAACCGTGCATCTTGGCGCCTCACAGTTCGGCGGGCAGCAACCTCCTTTGAAGAAGACCGCAGAGCCCACCTCACTGACAAAAGACAAAGGAGGAAAAACCCGACACCCAACCCCAACCAACCAATTTTCCCTTGCAACCGCTACAACCGTGTCTGCCTGTCCCGCACCGGACTTGTCAGCCACAAACGAGCCTGCAGCTGACGTGGACATTACCCCTCCATAAATCTTTGTCCGCGAAGCCAAGCCAAAGAACGAAGAAGAATGTATTGTTTGTCTTAAACAATTCATTTGGTTCACAACCCTTTGGAAGCAGATCTGGGAGAAACCCTGAGGGAAGAGGAGACAGGAATAAAGCAAATGAATGCATGAACATAATAGATAGTGGCAATTTCCATGAACCGTTATGACCTGGAAGGTTGAGCAAGAGGCACATTTTTTGATTGAGGCGTCATAGAGTCATATATCATAGAAGAACCTTTCGGACCCACCCATCCGTGTCAACTATTCTGGCATTTACACTAGCCCCATTTGCCTGCATTTGTCCCATATTCTTCTCACCCTTCCTCTCCATAGATCTTATCAACTATCTTTAGAAACTCTCGAGATACCAATCACCCTCTGAGTAAAAATGTTGCTTTCAAGTCCCTCTGAAATCTCTCCCCTCTCATCTTAAACCAATAACCTCATCTAAACATCATCTAAACTTGGAAAAAGACTTAAGCCCTCCAATCCTAGCAACATTTGGATGAATCTCCTCTGCACCCTTTCCAACTTATTGATATACTTTCTCTATTGGAACAATACTCCCAGTACAGTCTCACCAATGAAATGTACAACCAAAATATCTTTTTTGTCTATTTTCTATGCTTCAATGAAAGAAACAGCCCAGACAAGATGGGTCAATTTGCCTCCTAATGAACCATAATGATGGACCAACAGTTCTGGCCAGCCCATGTTTGTGGGGCTTACTGAAGTAATTTTCTGCTGAGATCAGCCATGAAGACCATTAGAAAAGGTGATTAGTTCCAGCGAGGACCTATTCCCGAGGCATTGCTTTCTCTGTAGAGAAGCCAGGAGCTCATTAGAGACATGGGGCCTTGGGATTATTCCAGGAATTGACTGACATCTAGTTGTTCAGCTTTCTTGCTCAAGCGATTGGATACAGAATTGCATTGGAGATGAGATTCTCAGCAGTCAGTGGGTGTGATGGTCCACATTGAAAAGAAGACATTCAGTGTCTGGTAAATGTGCAAATGTACTGGAAACATTTCAGCAGGAGGGAAAGATTTACAACCAATGCTTTGGGTCTGAGCCCTTCATCAAATTATGAGCAAAGAGCAAGAGGAGCCTGCATAAAAAGCTAGGGGGAAGAGGGAAGAGTGGGTGGGGGTGAGGGAGGGGGCATGATCCAAGATGCCAACAGCCAAGAGGCCATAGATGGACATGGATAGGAGGGCAGAAAAGAAAAAGCTGAGAATTGGTCATGGTAAGGGGGTGGGGGTAGTAGCTCTGTGAAACCAAAGCTGGAAGAAAGGAGACAAAGGGATAAGGAAAGAGAGAGCGAGAAAAGGGGAGAGTTGCTGAAGGAAAAGAGAACATAAACATAGCACAGTACATGCCCGTTGATCCTCAGTCATGTGCCAACCTATATATTTCAACCAAAAATAAATCTAAACCCTTCCTATCCCATAACCCTTGATTTTTCTTCCATCCATGCGGCTGTCAAAGAGTCTCTAAAATGTCTCTAATGTTTCAGCCTCCAGCACCATCTTTGGCCATGCATTCCAGGCACCCACACCTCAGTGTTAAAAAAAAAACTTGCCAGTGATCCCTTAAACTTTCCTCTCTTCATTTTGGAGAGATGTCCCCTGCTATTCCTGCCTTGGGAAAAAGAAGCTGGCTGTCCACCTTATGTGTCTCAGAATCGTGTTGATCTCTTTTAAATCTCCTCTCATCCTTCTTCGCTCCAAAGAGAAAAATCCCATCTCTGCCTCATGAGACATAATTTCCAATCCAGGCATCATCCTGGGGATTGAGGGAGGTGGGTGGGGGTGGTGGTGGGGGGTGCTAATGAAAACTGGAGAAGTTGAGGTTAATGCCTTTTGGTTGGAGGGGGCACAGACGGAATATGAGGTTTGTCCTCCAATTTGCTGGCGGTCTCAGTTGGACAATGCATATGACCATGAACAAGTGAATGGGACAGGTGGGGAACAGATTATGTTGGCAATGAGGAAGTCCAAAGAGGTCAGACTCTAAGCTCCCTAAATTATCCTGCGGAATCAATTTCTCTGATCAAATTCCAACTGGAATGGTATCAGAATCCTCAATAATTTAAATATCCCAGGGTTGGCGCAGTTGAAATAGCAGTTAGCGCAACGCCATTGCAGTACCAATGATTGGGACGGGACCAAGGTTTGAATCTACGCTGTCTGTAATGAGCTTGTACGTTCTCCACGTGTCTGCATGGGTTTTCTCTGGGGGCCCCGGTTTCGTCCGACTTTTTAAAACGTACCGGGGTTGTAGGTTAATGGGGTATAAATTGGATAGGACAGACCCATGGGTCGAAATGGCCTGTTACCATACTGTTTGACTAAACAATTTTTAAAAAAAAGAGAAAGTTACATTTCACTGTTTATTTTTTTTATTTCAAGTTATTGCTCATTTCCTCATGATTTAATATTTTATTGATTAATATTACATTTATGTGAAAAAAATTACAGCCATTTATTTAGTTGAATAATGTCGTTGAATTCAGATGATTGATGAGATTGGTAGAAAATGAGGATCTATCCACCAACCTTGCTTCCTGTCAGAGGCTGTATGGTGTAGAGATGAATTTGCTTGAATGGCAGATACAACAAAGGTTGTCACAGCGCACGACAATAAACAATTCAATTCACGATGTCCCAGGGATAGGATCTCAGGACTACACTGACTAGTCAAGTGAGTAATGAAGAAAAAGGTAGATGAGTTGAGATGACTTGAGAATTTATTATACACATTCAATTAAATTCTTGCTTGCTGCAGCACAGATATGTAAAACACATGAGCAAATGAAATTAACTTGATGTGCCACAAGACAAATAATGGTAATAAATCTAAAAGGATAGATCAATAGTTGGATTAGTGCATCCACATGTCCAAAGACAAACTATCTCGCTTTTATGCAGATGTATCACCTCATTGTAACAGATACAACAATGGAGATGTTTCACTGATTCCTATGTTTAGGACTTTCAGAGACTTGGGAAATAGTGGAAGAGAGTATTTCACCCTTTCTCTGTACTTTTTAAAGTAATTTTTAAGCCTAATCCATTGATTGTTTTGTTTAATGTTGTTGGAGAGAAAAGCATAACTTCCACAGCATCTGACTTGCATGAACAGTGCAACTCTGATTATCGGAAATCAGATTCTCCAAAATCCTCATTTATCCAAAGGTTTTTTAAAAAAATTCAGATAAATGAGGATATCCAAAACAAATCCTCATTTATCTGAATTTTTTTTCAGAGCAGAACTGACCTCAGGTTGAAAAATAAATTAACGATATGAAATTAGAATGACGATACTTTCAGGTAACTCCCTCCCCTCTCTCTTTCCATTTCTTCTTTACCTTCCCCTGTTGACTTTTCTCTCCAACCCTCCCTTCCAAATTGCGTGCTACTGTCTCCCAGCTGCAAGCATTCGGAAGAATCCCTTGTCCCGGCCTCATCAAGGTGAGAGGCCTCCTGGAAGGCAGCAGGGACATTGGGCTCCTAGCACCAGCAGGGCCTCGGTGGGGAGGTGTAGGTGATAGGTGGTGGGCCGCATTTTTTTGGTCAAGAATTAAACATTGTTTTAATGCTTAAAAACCTTTCCCTTGGTGTTTGTTGCAGTGTAAACACTTCTATAAGTGATTTGCTGTTGCTACTGGGCTATATATAGAAATGTTTTTAGGAGATAAATTGGGAAAGGTTTGTTAGAGTAGCTCACATGCAAACACTTTAAAACAGATCTTATTTGAAATACTGGAGGAATGCCGGACATAATGGCTTCTCACACCTTTTCGCAAGAACTTTGAAGAGTGCTCAAGAGACATCACTAATGGATTATTGTTGGTCAAGGCAACATGAAAGAGCAGGCTGGAGCAGCTATTGTCTACAGGAGACTTGCTATTGTAGGAGGGTCATGTGGTTTTGCAAGCAGAGAGAGTCAAACAGGCTTTCTCTCAGTCTCAGTGTGTGTGAGAGAGGGAGATACACACAGAGCATTTGAAAGTGTTAACAACCAGCAATAGGTTGCTGTGACTGGAACAGGACATTTGTCATGGTGAATATCTATTGCTGCTGGATTTTGGGGTCCTCTGGGCTCATAACAGTTTTTTTTAAATTTGACCAGTTCTCTGAAAATAATCATTTATCCAACATAGGGCCAAGTCCAGACCACTTCACATAATCGGAGTTGTACTGTATTAACTTTTATTTGTCTTGTGGCTAGGCAGGCAGTGATGCTTAGATGGAAGGACGTTGCTCTGCCTACTCTCGCTCAATGGTTATGTGACGTTATGTCGTGCTTAATTTGGAAAGATTTGATGCTCGATATCCAATTTGAATTCAAATTTTCAAATACCGTGGGGACTCTTTTTGAATTACTTTCAAAATTATTGATTTGGTATTAATCCAGAGGCGTTGGCTAATAAGGTAATTTATTACTGCGATAGGGAATTTTTTTTACTTTCTTTGCCAAACCGCTTTGGTTTTGGTAGTGGTATTAGATTTTCTGTTTATAATAAAATATTACTATAATATAATTTGTTTAAGAATGCAGGGTACTGTGGATCAAATAGTACTGTGGATGACATTAAAATCTATTCTTATGTACCCTGTTTTTTTTTGTGTGGAATTGCAATAAAAATATTGAAAAAGAATAGTTGCATTGGTGCAAAAAGATGAGCTGTTTCAATAATGCAGGCAGATTTTGATGTTCCTGTTTATGGTTGGGGTTGTATAGGGAGGTTCAGGGGTCTTTTCCACCTTCCGCAGGGACTGGTCCTTCCATAACTCCCTTGTCTGCCCAGTAACCATTCCATTGGCACGGACCCTTATGACCGCAAGAGATGCTCCACTTCTGCCCACATCTGCTCCCTTGCCACCATTCCAGACCTGAACAGTGCTTTCAGGTGAGGCAACACTTTATATGTGGGTCTGCAAGGGTTGTCCGCTGCATCCGATGATTTCATTGTGGTCTCTTCTTCATTGCAGGGACTAAATGCAGATTGGGTGATTGCTTTGTTGAGCTCGTCTGCAGCAATGCCAGGGATCACCCGTGGTAAGATTCACCACCCGACTCTTGCATCAACATATCTATCCATGGTCTCACACACTGCCAAATCAAGGCCAACAGTTAATTGGAGGAACAACACCCAATATTCGGTCAGGCCACTCTTCAACCAGATGGTATTAACATCGATTTCTTCAGTTTCTGTTACACCACTCCCCTGTTTCCCCCGTCCTTCTGACTCCAACCACTTTCCTCTCCATTCAGAACTATCCCCTCCCACTTTTTTTTCTTGCGACCTCCCACCCATGTCCACCTCTGACCTTTTGCCTGCTGGCCTGTGCTCTTCCCCCTACCCTCTTCTCACCATTTTATCAGGCACCTTTCTGTTCATACCTTGCCGAAGGGCTCAGGCCCAAAACATAGGCCATGTTTCTTTATTTCTGCTACATAAAGAACGCTGTGTAGCTTGCTGAGTTCCCACAGCATATCTGTTTCAAACTACAATCACACCATCTGCAGACTTTATTGTTTAAGCCAAGAGTGATTGCAATTAGAAATAAAACTGTAATTGAAATAGAGGTCCCAGACTTCAGGCCTCTGTACCTTCTGACTGAAAGTCACGATATGAATATAATGTGGAAAAATGTGATGCCATCCACTTCTGTCCATAAAATCAGTCCTTAGAGTATCATTAAATGGTGGAACATTGGGGAATATTGATGTTTGAAGCCTACTTATTTTGGACACATATTGCATCAACATATCTATCCATGGTCTCACACACTGCCAAATCAAGGCCAACAGTTAATTGGAGGAACAACACAGGTGAGGCTACAGACCTCACTAGAACTAACCATGGCAGGACACCAATGAGCTTATCAGACTTGAACAGTATCAACCTGAGTCTCAACATAGACAAGATGAAAGAGATAATTATACGACTATGCTGTTGAATCAAGCAATTAAGAAGACAAATGGCATCTTGGCTCTTTGAGTACAGGAGTAAAGATGTTGAACTGCAATTATATAGGGCCTTGATAAGACTGCACAATTTTGGACTCCTATCTTAAAATAGGGCAAACTTGTCATGGAGGGTGTTATATACTGCTTCATTCAAGACACAAAGTATTTGCCATGTGAAGAGAAATTGAACAGACTAGACATTTTTTTTCTGGAGTATAGAAAAAAAAATTGAAGTGTCTCGTTGACACATAATTCAACAGGTTGGATGCAGGTGGGAGGGTTTCTCTAGCTGCGGAGTCTAGAAGCAAGGGCCACAGAATAAGGGAAAACTGATTGTGGGCTAAGATGGAGAGACATTTATCAACTCAACGACTGAGCCTCCAGTGCTCGTTGAAGTTGAAGATTTATGATTTCCCCAGTAAAGAAATTTCTCCTCATCTCAGTCCTGACAGGCCCCTCACAGTGGGACTGTCGACTTATTCCAGACCCTCCAGCCCGAGGAACCAGCCTTTCAGTATCTCTCTGAATCCACAGGTAAAATGCTGAAATACAGTCCCAGCAATGATGAAAGGGAGATGGTTCAATTATCAATGCATGATAAATGTTCTGGAAACTTTATCCACCAATGGGACGCTATGATGGTTCTGTGGTGGCAATGACCTTTAGGCTACAGACCTCACTAGAACTAACCATGGCAGGACACCAATGAGCTTATCAGACTTGAACAGTATCAACCTGAGTCTCAACATAGACAAGATGAAAGAGATAATTATAGTCTTCAAGAAGACCAGGAATGACCACTTTCCACTACACAGCAGCAACTCTGTAGTGGAGAGAGTGGAGAGAACCAAGTTGCTTGGAGTTCACTTAACTAGTAACCTATAATGGACACACAACATCTCCTCACTTGTCAGGAAGGCACAACAGCAACTTCACATCCTGAAAGCACTGAAGTGGACAAGGCTACCGGCCACCATTATGTAAACCTTCTTCAGGAGCTCTATCGAGAGCATTCTGGCTAGTTCCATCATGGTGTTGTACGGTTGCTGCAGAGAAATGGATCGGAGTTCAATCCATAGGACCATCACAGTAGCAGAGAGGATTACTTGAGTCTGCCTCACCTCCATAGATGTGATCTTCCAGGATCGTTGTCTGAAGAAGGTGTGTAAAATCATGGAGGACCCCTTCCTCCCTGCACACAGGATCTTTCAGCAGCCCCCATTGGGAAAGAGATACAGGAGTATCAGAGCCAGAACCACCTGGCTGAGGAACAGCTTCTTTCCAGGGCAGTGAGAATGCTGAACGACCAAAGGAACTGCTCACACTAACCCTCCAAGGCGATCATATGTACAAAGCAAAATTTATTTAAATTGATGAAATACTTGTCCTGAAAATGTATTGTTCATCTGTATGTGTGTTCGTGCCTGGTCATGTTTGGCACTAGGATCGGAGAACACTGTTTCACTGTTTCAATCAGATGACAATAAACTTGACTTGACTAACTATCCCCTCAGCATCCATCCAGTCACCTCCTCAGCCACCGCAGATAATCCTCCTCCACATTCTCCTCCATCAACACCCAACCTCCTGCAAAATGCAATCCCCACCCTCAGGACTCTCTCCAGTAGTATGAAAGCAGGGATGAGAGGGCCACTGAGTCAGCTTCCATCACGCTATTGGGTAACTTGTTCCATGACACAGCACACGCTGCTTTGAGAGATCATGCCTTATCCTCCCCTGTGGTTCTACCAGTAAGCCATCACTGCTCTGCTTATCCCTGGAATATATCATGAGCCTTAATTCAGGATGTTATGATTGCAATGTAACCATTATGCATTCACTTTGAATAGGAATCAGGTGATAAATTGACAGCTATATTTGATACTGAGTATGCAAATTAACACCAATCAGCACAAGAGCATTTTTACATTAACCACAAGCTTATTTCTC
This sequence comes from Narcine bancroftii, assembly GCF_036971445.1. Taxonomy (NCBI): domain Eukaryota; kingdom Metazoa; phylum Chordata; class Chondrichthyes; order Torpediniformes; family Narcinidae; genus Narcine; species Narcine bancroftii. The sequence goes on from NC_091471.1 coordinate 19,249,296, forward strand.
TCCTCTAAATGCCAAGAGTAAAGATCCCTGAGCTTTGATCCTTTTCACCTTCCTCACCTCTCTTATAGCAGCTCTGCCCAGCTCAGTATCACTGTCGATGGAATGTTGCTTGACACAAAGTCAATCATAACATCCCAGGAGGTGTCATTATGCTACAGGTCATGAGAAAACTCATTCCTCACAATCATGTTTCGAGGAAAGGTCCTCACCTGGAGAGTTAACTCGTCGACTCTCTCTGACTGAGCTGTCCTGAATTCCAAGCAGGGAATTAATGTTACCTGTGACATTGGGAGACACTTTGGATATGCAAGCAGGACTCATTGGAAAGTCAGTGTGGAGCAAGGTCTTTCGGCTGTAATATCCCACCAGGGTCAGAGAGCAAGGCATTATGCACTGGTAAAATAGGCTTTGCCCATGCAGTGTTGTATAAATCATCCTTTGGATGCTGTGGGGCCCAGCTGAGTTTCTCCAGCACTTTTGTGCTCATATGAAGAGTTGCCATTTGTGTGGAGAGGGAAGATGCTGCAAGTGGTGTGGTGGATATCTGAGGAGAGAATTGGGTGGGGAGGGGGGGGTTAATCAGGGTGAAGTGAGCAAGAGGTGTTCTGCTTCTGCCGGCCATCCATATGGGCGTTGCCGCATGTGGTAGTAGGTGTTACATAATAGGAGTAGGGCCAAATCCACCTTTCAGTGAGATCATGTTCATCTCCACCTGCCCATATCCCTTTTATTCCCCTCCTCAGTAAAAATCAATCTAATCTTACCTTAAATAATATTTACTGAGGTAGCTTCCCTACTGCTTCAAACAGCTGTGAATTCCATAGATTCACCACCCTCTTGGAAAAGCAGTTCCTCCTCATCTCCGTCCTAAATCTACTACCCTGGATCTTGAGGCTGTGTCCCCTAGTTCTACTCTCCTCCATCTCTAACCTATCTATGCTTTACATAATCTTATATAAGATCCCCTCTCATTCTTCTGAATTCCAATGAGTACTGCCCAAGACGACTCCATCTCTCCTCATAGGTTAACCCCCTCATCTCTGGGGGGATTGATCACCATGAGGAAGACCGACCACAGTCCAGTAAGGCTCAGATCCTTTGTCTCATACTGGTCGAGCTTCTGAGCCTCTGGTTAAGTCCTGATACATCACAACATTAGGATAACTCCCTGGTTGTGGTTTCATCCGATATTGTTTGCAATCAAGATCCAAGCTGTGCACCTTCAGCTTGCGTTTGAAAGGAGGGAATATAATTTGTCCCTCTCTCCTGTGGCAGGAACAGAGCCACATTAAGAATACATTCCATTACTAATGATGCAATACTGATCTCATTAGCAAGAGAAATGTAAGCAATAGGACAGGTAATATGGGTTTATGATTAGGAGCTCTTGAAGAGCAAATGAGGCAGAGATGTGAAGAATGAGATTTAGCAATTGCATTAGAATGAATGCGTAGCTTAAAATGCAGGTGAAAAGGAGACGAGAAGGTTTGCAGAGTATTTGAAAGCAGAATATGGGCAGATAGTCAAAATCGGCCACCCCAGAAGGCAATAGCTGCAAAATATCTGTTCAGATGCATGGAGAAGAATGAGTGATTTACAGTTGCTTTGGGGCTCACGGCATCCCAGGACAGAACACAGCCAACGAACCACATTGGACTGTTTTGCTGGAGATGGAATAGTGCGAAAACAGATGGAATCATTATTTGGTTTCCGCCCTGAAGTTTGGCTTTCTGTGACATTCCACTTAGAAATAACACAGAAAGTGATATGGACAACTGCAAGTGCCACTCCAGGAGGAAGGGAAGACTCCAGCCGCCCACACCCCCCCAACCCAAACCCATTCGACTCTGTCTCCAACTCCTAGTGATAGATGTTATTATCGATAATGTTAACTAAAGACTGTCACAGATTTTGCTGACTATTTCAGACAGTCTCTGTTTTTGCATTAATCATTTTAACTTGGCTTAAATTTACAATTTAACATCGGAATTAGGAGCAGGAGTAGACTATTTATCAAGATCTGCTACCTCAGCATCATTTTCCAACACTATTCTCATATCACTTGACTTGTTTCATTCCCAGAAATATAAAGATCCTTGTTTTGAATGAACTCAGTGACTGAACCTCTTCAGGACGAAGAATTCTGCCTCTCTGGTCTATTATCCATCACACCTTATTAGAGATATTCCTTATTGACCAACTTCTCAAAATTAAAGTATTTTTAAAATCTCTTCCCCAACTCTGATCTCAGACCTGAAACATAAGCTCTGTATCATTTTTACATAGAATCTGTGTGACCTGTCTTTTTAATATTTTCTTTATTTATTTTATTTTAGTGAATTCAAGAGATTCATTAGACCACAAGACCGAGAGCAGAAATGAGCTATTCTGCCCATTGAATCTGCCATTCAATCATGAGCTAATCCATTTTCCTACTCAGCTCCACTGCCTGGCCTTCTCCCCATAACCTTTGATGCTTTAGCTCATCAGGAACTTATCAAGCTCTGCCTTAAATATGCCGAATGACTTGGCCTTCATCAAATTCCATAGGTTTACCACCCTCTTTCTAAAGAAATTCTTTCGCATCCTAAAGTTGTGTCTTCTTGTCCAAGACCCTCCCTCCATGGGAAACAACCTTTCTACATCTACTCTGTACATGCCTTTCAACATTTGAAATGATTCAATGAGATCTCCCCTCATTATCCTGAATTCCAACGAAAAGAGGCCAAATGCTATCAAATGCTTCTCATATGTATGATTTCAGATGTCAGATTTATTGTCAGAGAACATTCATGACATCACATACAACCCTGAGGTTCTTTTTCTGCAGCTGCGCAGTGTACACATGTAAACAATCAAAGAATTATAAAGAGATAAACAAACTGACTGTGCAATACAGAGAGAATAAAAAAATCAATTAAGTACCCAAGCAAGAGACCTGAAATGAGTCCCTGGTTGAGTTTATTGTTGAGGAGTCTGATGGTGGAGGGGTAGCAGCAGCTCCTGAACTTGATGGAGTGAGTCTTGTGACACCTGAACCTGATGGAGTGAGTCTTGTGACACCTGAACCTCTTTTTGATGAGAACAGCAGTGTGTACAAAGGGCGTGCTCGGTCGTGTGAATCCTTGATGCTTGCTGCTGGTCTCTGACAGCAGCGTTCCTGTACATGTTCTCGATCGTGGGGAGGGTTTTGCCTGTGATGTCCACTAACTTTTGGAGGGCTTTACACTCAGGAGTACTGGTGTTCCCTTACCCCGACCATGATGCAGCCGGTCAGCGCACAAGATAGAGAAACTATTTTGAGTAGCAGTTCAGAATGCACGTAGATATCAATTCCCGTTGATAGTACAAAGAAATAAGTTTTTTTTTTCTATCCAGATCTGAGTCAAGAAATTATTAGGAAATGTAAAGAGTTAAATTCTGCTAAAGAGGTGCTCTGGAGAAAGGGTTATAAATTTTCTTTCCGATATCTTGAACCATAACCATAACCATATAACCACTTACAGCACAGAACAGGCCAGTTCGGCCCTACTAGTCCATGCCATAACAAATCCCCACCCTCCTAGTCCCACTGACCAGCACCTGGTCCATACCCCTCCAGTCCTCTCCTATCCATGTAACTATCCAGTCTTTCCTTAAATGTAACCAATGATCCCGCCTCGACCATGTCTGCCGGAAGTTCATTCCACATCCCCACCACCCTCTGCGTAAAGAAATTTCCCCTCATGTTCCCCTTATAATTTTCCCCCTTCAATCTTAAACCATGTCCTCTAGTTTGAATCTCCCCCTTTCTTAATTGAAAAAGCCTATCCACATTTACTCTGTCTGTCCCTTTTAAAATCTTAAACACCTCTATCAAGTCCCCTCTCAATCTTCTATGCTCCAGAGAAAAAAGCCCCAGTCTGCACAACCTTTCCCTGTAACTCAGACCTTGAAATCCTGTCAACATTCTCGTGAACCTTCTCTGCACTCTCTCTATTTTGTTTATATCTTTCCTATAATTTGGTGACCAAAACTATACACAGTACTCCAAATTTGGCCTCACCAATGCCTTGTACAATTTCATCATAACCTCCCTACTCTTGAATTCAATACTCCGATTTATGAAGGCCAACATTTCAAATGCCTTCTTCACCACACCATCTTCCTGAGTATCAGCCTTGAGGGTACTATTTACCATCACTCCTAAATCCCTTTGTTGCTCTGCACTCCTCAATTGTCTACCATTCAATGTATATGACCTATTTAAATTTGCCTTTCCAAAATGTAGCACCTCACATTTATCTGTATTAAATTCCATCAACTCACTACAGTGGTACTGTCGGAAATTTGTATGTTGTGGTGCTGTCGAACCGAGTCATACAGTCATAGGCATAAATGTATAGAATAGGGGGCTAAGAACATAGTCCTGTGGTGCTCCAGTAGTGATGGAGATTTTGGAGGAGATGTTCTTGACAATCCTCACTCATTGTAGTATGGAGATGAGAAAATCCATGATCCAAATACACAATGGAGTGTTGAGTCCCAGGTCTTGGAGTTTTCTGATCAGTTTTGAGGGGATGATGGTGTTAAATGCCGAACTGTAGTCAATAAAGAGCATTACGATGAATGAATTTTTACTGTTCAGCTGTTCCAGGGTTTTGTGTAGAACCAGTGAGATGGCATCTGCTGTAGACCTGTTGCTACAAAAGGAGAACGATTCCATGTCACTGCTCAGATAGGAGCTGATCTACTTCAACACCAGCCTTTTCAAAACACTTCATCACTGTTGATGTAAGTGCTAATGGCTGATAGTCATTAAGGCAGGTTACTACACTCTTCCTGGGCACCAGTATGATCGGTGCCTGTTTGAAACAGGTGGGTACCGCACCCTGCTGGAGTGAGATATTGAAGATATTCGTGAATACATTGGTAAGTTGGTCAGCACAGATTGTTAATACTCAGCCAGGTACTCCATCCGGGCCAGATTCTTTCATCAAATTCAGTCTCCTGAAGAAAGCATGCACGTAATCCTCAGATACCGACAGGAGGGATCATCAGGGGATGTGGAGGTGGGGAGGGGTGGTTCTTTGCTGTTACTGTCATCAAATTGAAGACATTGAGTTCCCCTGGGAGAAAAACTTTGCCGTCTGCTACTTCAGTAGATTTGGTTATGTAGCAGGTTATGGCACATAGGCCCTGCCACAGCTGTTAGGTGCCTCTTGTTGTTTCCCTTTTCATTTGGAATCTCCACTTTGCCTGAAAGACAGCTTTTCACAGGTCATACCTGCTCCTTCTAGATTGATCTGGATCTCCAGACTTAAATGTGTGTGATCCGCTCTCAGCAGGTTCCGGATTTAATTTTTCATCAAGGGCTTCCGTCGTTCAAAATCTTTTTCCACCCTTAGTTTCGTACCCATACATTTCCATCATTGTACGTGGTTACATTCATTTCTATTTAAACTATTTCCACCACAGTAGAATCTTGTCGTTACTCCCTACTCTGTCGTTTGAAGGGTTTCCCGTTGGGGAAAACCAATATGGTGGGGACACACTCGTCCACAGCTGTTTTGATAAAGACTGTGACAGCCCTGGTGCAATCTTTCAGATCTTGAGCTGAGTCCTTGTACACAGCTCAATCGCTGGCTCGATGAAGGCCTGTAACCGTTCTTCAGCCTCCTGTGACCACCTTCCAGTTGTCCTGACCGCCGGAGCCTCTCTTTTTAGGCTCTGTCTGTATGAAGGCAGAAGGAGCACAGCCAGATGATCTGACTTGCAAAATTATGGTCTTTTGCAAAGAACATTAAGTCTTCTGTCTCTTGGTGTAGCCAATTTGCTGGGACCTCTGGAACTAAGATTTGTAGTGCATTGGAATCATCCTTGTAAACCTACTCTGAACCTTCTCCATTGTCAGCACATCCTTTCTTTTTTTTAAAATTTTTTATTTTTCACACCATAAATCACATTAGCCATGATACACACTTTTTCCTTTTCACACATATACAGTGACATTTTCTCCCCCCCCTCCCTCCTCCCAACCCACCCCCCCACCCCCCCTCCTCCCATCCATTTAAGGTATACAATCTAGGATACATTAAACCAGTCAGACAATGTTGTCACTCAACAAAAATACACCAGAAATTCTACTGAGTCCATTCTTTTCTTTCCTTCTCCTTCCATCAACTTAGGTAATGATTGTCCCCGGTAGGTTTTCGCTATTGTATTTAATGTAAGGCTCCCATATTTGTTCGAATATTTCAATATTATTTCTTAAACTATATGTTATTTTTTCTAATGGAATACATTTATTCATTTCTATATACCATTGTTGTATTTTCAAATTATCTTCCAATTTCCAGGTTGACATAATACATTTTTTTGCTACGGCTAGAGCTATCTTAACAAATCTTTTTTGTGCATCCTCCAAATCAATTCCAAATTCTTTGTTTTTTATGTTACTTAGGAGAAAGATCTCTGGATTCTTTGGTATATTGTTTTCTGTTATTTTATTTAATATCTGATTGAGATCTTCCCAAAATTTTTCTACTTTCTCACATGTCCAGATTGCATGAATTGTTGTTCCCATTTCTTTTTTACATCGAAAACATCTATCAGATACTGTTGGGTCCCATTTATTTAACTTTTGAGGTGTAATGTATAGTCTGTGTATCCAGTTATATTGTATCATACGTAGCCTTTCTTAAAGGAGGAACCGAAAACTGCTCACAATGCTCCACTACCCTACTATCATAGGTGCGAAGAAATTCTTCCTTAGGTCCAAATGGCCTGTCCTTTATTTAGCAACAGTGAACCCTGGTTGTCTACTCCTCAGCCTGGTGAAACTTCTCTCTGCCTCTGTCCAATCTGTTGAGTCCTGTAAGAATTTTGTAAGTTTTATGAGTTCACCTCCCATTCTTTTAAACTCCAGCATACACAGAATAAATGTTTTCAATCTCTCCAAACCCACCTTCCCAGGAATTTCAGTTGTACTCCCTGTGTAGCCAGTATGGAGTTGGTAATTCTGCTAAACTCTATTTATTATTTTCAAGGTGTTCTATAATTAGATGCTTCATTATAGACTTCAGCATTCTCTCTACGACTGATATTAGGCGAACAGTTCTGTAATGTCCTGTTTTTCCTCTCTTACGTTTCTTATGTAGTGTAGATGGTTTAAACTCACTGCTATTAAAGTGGACTGATCCTTGGTAAAAGATGAAACATATTTAGTTGCCCTAGTTATTTTAGAACCATATAACACTGCAGCACAGAAACAGCATTGAGATAGGAGGATTTAGCTGAAGAATTAATGAAGATGTTGATGGTGTGAAGTAGGTTACACGGGTCACGCAGGGGTGGGGGGGGAAGTTAAAGTTATACAGGGTGAGGTGGGTGATAAGTAGAGACAAAGGCTCCACCTTCTGACAAGGAGAGGGTGACAATAGTAATAGAATGGGAGACTAGACTGATCTGTAGATAGTGGGGAGGGGGGAGCAGTGTGGTGGTGGAGGGGGATGGGTTGGGGGGAAGGGGTTGGGAGGAGGGGTGCGGAGATGAGAGAATGGGAATGAAAAACCTGCACTGATGAATTTATCTATCTATTTATCTTTAAATGTGATTTATAGCAATATTTGCATCTGTAATGCTGCAAAACAATGAATTCTGTGACATGTTCATGACAATACATTCTGGCTCAGATAATGAACAGCTAAATCAATTTAAGCTGAGGCACTGAGCACAAGACTTGGGATGTCTTGATACTGTTGGGGAAAACATTAATTAGACCACACTCAGTTCTGAACATTGGACTACAGGAAGGATGTGGCAGTAACAGAGACAGTCAGAGGAGATTCACCAGGATATTGCCTGGAATGGAGGACTGTAGTTATAAGAAGAGATTGGATAGGGTGTGACTATTCTCATTGGAATGTAAGAGGCCTTACGAAGCTTTATAAAATTATGAGAGCCGTGGATACGATAGATGGTGAGATGTTGTTGCCCCACCCCTACACACACACACACACACACACACACACACACACACACACACACACACACACACACACACACACACACACACACACACACACACACTGGGTGGGAGAGTCTAGAACTGAAGGGCACAGATTTAGAATGAGGGGGAATTAAAAACGAGATCTGAAAGGAAAGTTTTTTTTACATATCAATGACTAAAGGGCATTTGGACAGATAGTTGGACAGGAAAGACTAGAGGGATGAGTGCCTAATGTGGGCATAAGGAATTACTGATAGGCCTTTTGGTTGGCATGGATTCACTGGGCTGAAAGGACTTACTTTCATAATGAATGATTCATGAAAATAATATAGTAAAAATCCCCATTATCAAGCTACTGGCAACCTCAAGCAACTGGCAAAAATAATCGTAGAAAATAAATACTGGTAAATAAATACTGGCAAAAAAAAAAATGAACATTTCAAATTGGCACCCCCTAGCAGTAAGTTCACCAATCCACGCAACATGCAATCTCAAGAAACCGACAGATCCACTTCTCCGGCATCTATCAATCCCTGTAGCTGCCAGATACCAGGGGTTTTACTGCATTACATTGCCACTTAAAGCTAGAGTGGAAATCGCTGTCTTGTCGACATTGAAAGTCATAAAACATCCTTCTGACCAACCAATCCCTGCAGGTGTTAATGTTTCAAGAGAGAGACCTTCTGACCCTACTTCATCAGTGTTACCTTAGGTTAAGCAGTCCACTGACCTTATTAACATCTTGGCTGAGGGAACGCTGGCTGGAATTATTCCTCGCGGTTGCTCTTTAAGAAAGAGCTGTTAATTTGGTAACCAGCACCACGAATACAGAGCACAGAAGTGGAAGGAATTTGTGCTCTCATCTCTATGAGGCTACCGAGATGTTTTCCATAAAATCGTCCAATTAACTGTTATTGGGCTCTAATCAGCATTCCTGTTGATTTAGAAGCTTGAAGCTGCCTCAGAGTGGGTAATCTATTCTAATTAGAAACTGTCAGAAATCAGAAGCAGTTGCTATTACGTATGGTGCACAGCGTGCAGGAGAAGGGCCTTGTCACTTTATCAGCCAGCCAAATTATTATATGCACAAGCAGAAAAAATAAGCAAATTCTGCATTTTGTACAAGAAAAGTAAATGATTGCCGAGCTGCCAGATTGCTTTAAAAGCCCATCTGGCTCAGAAAAGTCCTTAAAGGAAAGAAACCTGGCCTGTTGTCTCCAGTCACTGAGTGATGTGTTGCCTCTCTTGGAGTTGCTGACTGGACTGGTAATGAGAACAGCATTGCAGGCGAACCATTACCAACAGAGCCAGCTCCATCCAAGGTTCCAACAGTTTATCCATAGCAGACATCTGTGTGAAGAGTTGCCTTAAGTAGCCAGCCATCAAGGACCCCCATCACCCTGGTCACAAAATCTTTTCACCTCAACCTTTGAGCAAAAGTTACAGAAGCCTGAAAATTCTTCAAGTCAAGTCAAGTCACGTATATTGTCATCTGGTTGTAGAATAACAGAACCACCTGGCAAAACAGCATTTTCCAGTTCCCAGGGCAAAACATACAAGAACACAACCAGATATAACACACATACAGATAAATATACATCTATAGGACAGGTATTTAATCAATACAAATAAATAAATACATATTGTTTTGTACATATGAAATTCTCAGTTGGTTAGTGTGAGCAGTTCCTTTGGTTGTTCCGCATTCCCACTGCCTGTGGGAAGAAGCTGTTCCTCAGCCTGGTGGTGCTGGCTCTGGAACTCCTGTATCTCTTCCCCAATACTGTGTGCAGCCAGGAAGGGGTCCTCAATGATTTTGCATGCACTCTTCAAACAACTGTCTCAGTTGATCACATTATTGGGGGGGAGGGTGGTATAGGGTGGCTCCCATGATCTTCCTGCCACTCTTATGGTCCTGTGGATTATTGACCTCCAATTCATTTATCTGCAGCAATCCTATCACACTCTGATGTAGTCATCCAGGACGCTCCTGCTAGAGCTCCTATAGAAGGTTGACATAATGGTAGCTGGTATCCTTGACTTCTTAAGTCTTCTCAAAAAAGTGCAGTCGCCGTTGCGCCTTCCTGACAAGTGAGCAGATGTTGAGTGTTCATGGTAGATCATTAGTTAAGTGAGCTCCAAGGAACTTGGTGCTCCCTACTCTCACAGTTGTTGATGTATAGTGGTGGGTGATTATTCCTGGTCCTCATGAAGTCCATGACTATCTCCTTCATCTTGTCCACATTGAGATTCAGGTTGTTACTCTTGCACCGCGTCACGAGAGTTTCCACTTTGTCTCCGTGGTGCGACTCATCGTTGTTGCTGATGAGGCCGACGACTGTTGTGTCATCTGCAAACTTGATGACACCATTGGAGCCGGATCTTGAAATGCAGTCGTTGGGATAGTAGCGGGAACAGTCCTAAAGTGTGCCTGTGCTCAGCCTGACAATGCTCGATGTTCTGGTACCAACACGGACAGACGGTGATCTTTCTGTTGGGAAGTCCGAGATCCAGTTACAGAGAAGGGTGTTGAGCCTCAGCAAGGATGGTTTATCCACCAGTCTCTGGGGAACAATCATATTAAATATTGAGCTGGTCAATGAGCAGCAGCCTGGTGTTGTTATCAGGTTGGCCAGGACAGAGTGAAGAGACAAATCTAGAGCATCATCTGTGGAACGTTTTCTTCTATAGGCAAATTGAAATGGGTCCAGTGTCTCTGGAAGGTGCGTCTTGATGTGTTCCATCACCAGAGGTTCAAAGCATTTCGTAGTGATGGAGGTCAGTGCAGAAGGACGGGATGCTTGTTATTGTTACCGTCTTGGTTACCAGGATGATGGTGGCTGTCTTGAACCCTGCAGGAACAATAGACTGCGGCAATGAGGTATTGATGAAATCCATGAAGACCTCATCAATTTGTCTACCCAGTCCTTCAATATACGACCAGATATGTTGTTTGGCCACACAGCCATGTATGGGTTCATCTTGAAGAGGGTTCTCCTTAACTTGGCCGCATCTATGCAGGGCATCTATTCATCAGGAGGACAGGGAGTTTTCTTTGGTTCTATCCTGTTCTTCTCATCAAACTGTGCATACCCGTGATCTGTCATAGTTTTGATCCCTTGTCTCATGTCGCCGGTGTTGCACAGCAGTCTGTCGCTCTTCTGTGCGTAACCGTGCTTTGCCTTCTGGATTGCAAGGGAGAGTTCAGCCCTGACTGATCTTTGAGCCATCCTTTCCCTTGACCTGAAGCACCATCACAAACACTGAGAAAGGCCTGGACCTCAGCATCCAACCATGGCTTCTGGTTAGCCCTGGCTTTGAAGCATTTGATCTCGGTGACATCCCCAATGCACTTGGTGATGTAGCCAGTTACTGAGCTCGTGTATTCCTCTATGTTTACGTGACCGTTGTAAGAGGCCACCTCCCCTGAAACAGCTCCAGTCCGTTGTCTCAAAGCAGTCTTGCAGCAATACTATTGCTTCCCCTCCCCCCCAACCCCCAGCCATGTCCTGATCTCGCTTTGCCAGCTGTCTGAATGGCAAGGTTAGCAGGATCCAAGTAACCAAGGGAGTGGCGAGGTGCAGCCTTGCATGCACTAGGGGCGTTGGTCCACACCCGATCTAGACTGTTCTCTCTTCTGGTGGGAAAGTTTCACATGCTGTTGAAACTGTGGTGAGTCAATTTTCAGGTTGGCACGATTGAAGTCACCAGCAACAAACATGGCACCATCAGGGTGGGAAGTCAGGGCTTTGCAGATGGTACCATAAAACTCTTTGAGGGCTTCACCCTCAATAGCCAAAGGCGGAACATAGACTGTGGCAATCAGCGTGGCTGAGAATTCCCTGGGCAGGGAGAAGGATCTGCATTTCATCAGGAGGTAATCTATCTCTGTTGACCTTCACCAGTTCTTGTTGATGTAAATGCACCGTTCACCTCCATGAGTCTTGTCAGAAGCAGTAGTGTCTCTGTCTGCCCTGAAGGAGATAAGGCCATCCAGCTGGATCACTGAGTCTAGAATGGTGTCCTGGAGCCACCTTTCTGTAATCACTAGAGCACAGTGGCTGTGCAGTTCTAGATTCAGAAGTTTTTTCTAAAAACTTTCAGGGTCTTGGACCTCCTCTTGTTGCACTAATCAGGCACTGCTCTGAGACTACAGAAAGACTCTATGCACTACTATGTCATTTTTATTAGTACAGGGATTAATTTTAATATTTATTAACGATCTACCTCATGTATTTACAGTCTTTTAATTTAATTCAATTTGCTTACCATTGTCATTTTTCTTTACAAGTACCTGTTCAACTGCAGCAAGTGAAAATTTCAGTGTACAATGTGAGAGGCAATAACCACATTGATGTTATCATTATAATTTATCTCATGGTTAAAGTATATAGTCTGCATCCTGCATTGAGAATAAATGGGCCATGGAGTAAGAATGACAGAAATAAATGCAACAAACATAGGGTTTATTCGCCCTCCCCCTTTCCAGTTTTTCCATTTCTCCTCTCCTCCACTTACCCAGCCATCCCTCCACCCCATACCACTGCTGTCCCCTCCCTCCCTTCTCTACTGATCACCTCCTGCCTTTGCCCCCGCCCAGCCCTTTTGTTTGGACGCCTGCCGACATTCTTCCATACCTTGATGAAAGACTCAAGCCCAAATCGTTGGTTATTTATTTTGAACTTTGCTACAAAAAGGACATTGTTTGACCAGCTGAGTTTCTCCAGCATTTTGTGCTTTTACTACCCATGTATCTGTCCAATTTCTTTGTGAACATTGCAACAGTAAATGCCTCATTCACCTCCTTTGGCAGCCCATTCCACCCGCCCAGATTCCTATTAAACCTCTCCCTCCCCCGGTACGTTTTGGAGGGTGGGTGGAAACCTGATCAATTGGAGGAAACCCACGCAGAAACGGGGAGAACGTACAAACTCTCTAGCACTGTAACTGCGTTGCACTAACCATGCCACGCAGAGGTTTTGCACCCTCTCTAGATTAGTAGCATCCCACCGATGGGCAGACTGGCAAGAACCCCACAGATACCTGCCATTTTGTGTCCACCTGCCGTTTATCTCCTAAACTGACCCACGGCTAACTCAGCATATAGTTTTCACTGTGACAAATTGTGAATCTCTATTATTATTTATATATCTGTCTCTTTATATTATTATCTTTTTAATCTTTTTACAGAATATTTTATGATATGTTCCGTGCTATGTGGCTTAATGCATTTGGGAAGCTGCAACAAGACTTGCATTGCATCTGTACCATGAACATGTCTCTCTGTATATGATAATAAATGTCATTCATTCAGTCCGCCATTTCACATTGGTGGATCAGGATTCACTGATAATCTTGTCATGGAAAAAGTAGCAGGTTTCTTTGCTGGATGGATACTCGTGAACCCAATTGGTTTTCATGACCATTCAGTAATTTGTTGGTCCCTATTACTGATGTCAGTTCTTTATTGCTTGAACTTCCAAAGCTTCCACAATAAGATACAATGTCTCCAGACTATTATTCTGAGCCTTTTATCGAATCACCCTGTCTTCAGCTTTCCCTACTGGCCTGCTGCAGGTACTTAAAGATGAAATGTTAAGGTGGCATGGTTAGTGTACTGTTAGCACAACACTATTACTGCTATTACAACGCTATTACTTCTTCAGCATGATGCTGAACCAAGCCATGAAAGACCCCAACAATGAAGACGCTGTTTACATCCGGTACCGCACGGATGGCAGTCTCTTCAATCTGAGGCGCCTGCAAGCTCACACCAAGACACAAGAGAAACTTGTCCGTGAACTACTCTTTGCAGATGATGCCGCTTTAGTTGCCCATTCAGAGCCAGCTCTTCAGCGCTTGACGTCCTGCTTTGCGGAAACTGCCAAAATGTTTGGCCTGGAAGTCAGCCTGAAGAAAACTGAGGTCCTCCATCAGCCAGCTCCCCACCATGACTACCAGCCCCCCCACATCTCCATCGGGCACACAAAACTCAAAACGGTCAACCAGTTTACCTATCTCGGCTGCACCATTTCATCAGATGCAAGGATCGACAATGAGATAGACAACAGACTCGCCAAGGCAAATAGCGCCTTTGGAAGACTACACAAAAGAGTCTGGAAAAACAACCAACTGAAAAACCTCACAAAGATAAGCGTATACAGAGCCGTTGTCATACCCACACTCCTGTTCGGCTCCGAATCATGGGTCCTCTACCGGCACCACCTACGGCTCCTAGAACGCTTCCACCAGCGTTGTCTCCGCTCCATCCTCAACATCCATTGGAGCGCTTTCATCCCTAACGTCGAAGTACTCGAGATGGCAGAGGTCGACAGCATTGAGTCCACGCTGCTGAAGATCCAGCTGCGCTGGGTGGGTCACGTCTCCAGAATGGAGGACCATCGCCTTCCCAAGATCATGTTATATGGCGAGCTCTCCACTGGCCACCGTGACAGAGGTGCACCAAAGAAAAGGTACAAGGACTGCCTAAAGAAATCTCTTGGTGCCTGCCACATTGACCACCGCCAGTGGGCTGATAACGCCTCAAACCGTGCATCTTGGCGCCTCACAGTTTGGCAGGCAGCAACCTCCTTTGAAGAAGACCGCAGAGCCCACCTCACTGACAAAAGGCAAAGGAGGAAAAACCCAACACCCAACCCCAACCAACCAATTTTCCCCTGCAACCGCTGCAACCGTGTCTGCCTGTCCCGCATCGGACTTGTCAGCCACAAACGAGCCTGCAGCTGACGTGGACTTTTTACCCCCTCCATAAATCTTCGTCCGCGAAGCCAAGCCAAAGAAAGAAGAAGATTACTGCACCTATGAGCTGGCTTTGAATCTGGTGGTGTCTGTAAGGAGTTTTTATGATCTCCGTGACTGACGTTGGGTTTCCCTGGATTCTTCCTACCCTCCAAAAAATGTACGGGGTTGATTGATTGAGTGTAATTGGGCAGCAGGGGATTCAATGGCTGAAATTGCACGGTAATGGAATAAATAAAGTTGCTATCCAAGTGGTTATTGAACAGCAATCCGTGACAGGGTTTGGACAAGCTTCAACCATGCTTTAACCATATGCATAGTACAAAATAGCCATCTAAACAAATTGTGAGACTGTTTCTACCCACAGATGCTGCCTGACCCATTAATTTACTCCAACAACTCTGTTTGCTCAATATCAGGTGATTTCCCTTGTCATTGTTTTGACTGATGTGAAAATCAAAATCTGAAGATATTGCAATCATGAAATCTGAGATTTGATGAACGGGTTTGGACCCAAAACATTAGGTCTGTTTCTCCTTCCAATGAAGTTGCTGAACTGGTGACTTCTTTCAGCACTATTTGTTTATATTTTGGGAAGGTGCATTCGGAATGCTTCATCAATCCTGTGTAACACTGTCCCAGACATTGGATGGATGGATGCTTAACTCTGTTAAATCCATCATAACCATTAAAGTCTGGTAACCATGGAGAACCAAAAAGGCCATCATCAAACAACAACTCCAAGAAGTAATGATGAAACTGTACAAGGCATTGGTGAGGCCAAATTTAGAGGACTGTGTGCAGTTCTGGTCACCGATTTATAGGAAGGATATTAACAAGATAGAGAGAGTGCAGAGAAGATTTACAAAAATGTTGCCTGGGTTTCAGCATCTGGAATACAAGGAGAGATTGAGCAAATTGGGTCTTTATTCCTTGGAACGTAGAAGGCTGAGAGGGGATTTGATAGAGGTGTTTAAGATAATGAGAGGGATAGATAGAGTTGATGTGGAAAGGCTTTTCCCATTGAGAGTAGGAGAGATGGATACAAGAGGTCACGGGTGGAGAGTTGATGGGGAACTTCTTTACTCAGAGAGTGGTTACTTTGTGGAATGGGCTTCTGGGAAAGGTGGTGAAGGCAGGGTCAATTTTGTCATTTAAGAAAGAGTTGGATAAGTATATGGATGGGAGGGGGATGGAGGGATATGGGCAGAGTGCTGGTAAGTGGGGATCAGAGGAGGGTACTTGGATCAGTGCGGACTAGAAGGGCCACATTGGCCTGTTTCCGTGCTGTAATTGTTATATGGTTATATATGACAATCTTAGGGGTTTGATCACTCCTGCTATTTTTGCTCCAACCCCTACCTGCGATACTTTTTGTATTAATTGCGAAGAAACCAAATCAAATGTGACTCTTGCTTAGTCACATCTTTTCTATCTTCATGCGTATTTAAATTAGATGCAGCCGATATAAATAGGATAGTGGCACAGCAAGTACACCGCTTGGATCAGGAAACTTTCATGGTTGACTGATCTCCAAGGTACATTTAGTTTGTTTTTTTATTCTATTACCTCGGAATGAGCCTTTTTGCCCCCATTCATCCACGAAGCCTGCTCCAGATACAGACCTCTCTCTGTTTGAAAAATCTGCCCTTCAGGTCCCTCTTAAATCTCTCCTTCTTGCCTTAAATCTATGCTTTCTCTATCCTGCCCAAAATATTTTATCCATGCATGTCATGGATCACTATAAGCCCTCAGTTTCCTGCACTCTCGAGAATAAAGACCCAATCCATCCAGCCTCTCCCATTCATTCAACTCATCCAGACGTGACAACATCCTGGTGAATTTCTTCTGCCCAGCTTCCAACATTGATATCCTTCTATGACTGGGTGACCAGAAGTGCCCGCAGTACTCTGTGTGGTCTCACCAAAGCTCTGCACAGCTGTATCATGAGGTCTCAACTCTTGTACTGAATACTCCACCCAATGAAAGCAAGAGTGCCAGTCACCTCTTCACCACCTTGTCCACCTGAGTCTAGTGCAAGTTTCAATAATTGTTCCTGTAGTGGAACATTGAATGTCACAGCACATTCGGCCCAAAATGTTGTGCTGACCTACATAAACCTACTCAACAATCTAAACCTTCCCTACCTCACACCCATAACATCTGTTTATCTTGCATCTATATGCCTGTCTAAGAATCTTTTAAATGTGCCTATTGCAACAGCATCCACCACTACCCTCGGCAAAACATTCCAGGCACCCACTACTCTCTGGGTCAAAAACTTATCCCTGACATCTCCCCTAAATTTTCCACCCCTCATCTTGTACAAATATTCGCTGGTGTTTGCTACTGTCTCCTTGGTTAAAAAGGTACTGGCTGTCTATCCTATCGATAGCCCCTTTCACACTTGCGTCCCACTAAATTGGCCATTTTGTGTCCTGGGATGGGAATGACGGTTTTGCTTTTCACACTTGACCACTTCTAACTGGGGCACTTTCACACTTTCACACTTGCAAGGAGCCATTCCCGGGGTTAGGGCTGTTCTACCTTCTACTGGTGACGTCACGACACATTGAGTGATGATGGACCTGCCCTAAATCCTGATCAATATATTATGATCTTATATTTGAACAAAATTAATCATGCCTAACTATAATATATTTAAGTTTTATGTACAGCACAGTATAAGCCCTTCACCTTTATAAATTGGGCGCTATAGCACTACCAATTTTCTCACGCTGTTTAAAAATTGTACACTATTAGTATTTATTGATATTTATTTCTTCTCTCTCTCTCTCTCTCTCTCTCTCTCTCTCTCTCTCTCTCTCTCTCCCCCCTCCCACTGTAGCTTTCCCATGGCAAAGTTTATACCTTCATTTTAATCTTTTCTTCCTTCACGTTCCTGCACTCATGCAAAAACTTGGATCATTTCAATCCCACAATGCAATTACCCATTCGCACTGGCCTGATTGCAATGCTGGCATCTGCAGATGCTGGGGATTGTACTAGGGGTTGAGGCCGTCAATCTCCGGTGTGAGATGACATCATCTGGCATTGGCGTGAGCTTGATTTTGTTTTCACACTAGGCACTTTAAAGGCCAATTGGTGGTTAATTTTTGGGATGACTTGCAAGTGTGAAAGGTGCTAGAGACATTCATATCGGACCTAGGTTGGGCTCTGACACCAGTGGCCACCTATCTTACACAAGGTAATAAGAGTAAAACTATACTGGTGTAAGCAGACATATCAGGTGCAAGGGTCCTTGATACCGATGGCTACTTACCCTACCACATGTTCACACTTCATAGACCGGGTCTTCAGCAGACACTCCCGATCCCTGTAGCTTGGGGTTCAGCTCAGTGCTAAGTAATATACAGCTACTAACACACTCTAACAAGACAGGGTCTTAAATGCACACTTTCAGTTCCCTGTACCAACGGGGGCAGTGGCTCAATGCTAAGTACCGCCAAGCAATTCTAAGATCTACTCCAAGTGTAGTGCATACCTTACCAACAATTCTTCCAGAGATATCCACAGTTAAGCGAGCTGGCGCAAAGCAGCATTCATATTTAGGACCAAGGAGCCGAGAGAGAGAGAGAAATGTTTTATATTGTTCTGAGCTCGGTGTCTGATCAATGATGACGCTGAATCATTTAAATGAGCCAACAAGAAGGAGTGCACTAATAGGTGTGTAATGCCCGTCGAAAGAACCAAAGACTTGTTGATCCAAACCAAAGCTTTTATTAACTAAAAGACTGGAGCATATCACAAGTAGGTCGACCAGTCCAGAATGACCTGGTCTGGCTAGGAGCAATCCTTTAAGACCTGCCAGTAGGCGTGGCTACACTCTCAGCCAATCACAGTCATCCTACACTACCATCTGTACATATGTACATTGGTGATAGAATCTGTACTATCACATTCACTCCTTCTTTGAGAACCGACCACAGGGTGGATGGAGGTTAGGGGCTGTACCGGTCAGGGGGTCTGACCATCCGGCGTGACCGCCGTGGTGCCGGGATTGGAGTCGCTGGAGTCGTGTCGCCAGCAGGCCTGTAGGGTGCGGCCACTGCTTTGCTCAATTCCCCAACAGCGTCTGGCCTGAGCTGGTGAGGTGGTGCTGGTCCCTCTGTTCAAGCACATGACCTGGGGGAGAAGGAATAGGGAGAGGTTGGGTTAAAGGCTCTGCTGCGCCTGATCCGGCTTGGGCTAGGTCCCTTACCGAGACTGTGTCCTCCCGTCCGTCCGGGTACTCAACGTAGGCATAATGCAGGTTTGCATGGAGTAGAGTCATTCGGTCAACCAAGGGGTCGTTCTTAGAGTACCCGACGTGGCATCGTAAGAGGACTGGACTGGGAACCGTGAGCCATGCCGGTATGGTCGTACCCGACTTGGATTTCCTCGGGAAAGAGAACATCCTTTCATGGGGGGTGGCATTGGTCGCGGTGCATAGGTGGGAGCGGATGGAGTGTAGGGCACTAGTGAGCACATCCTGCCAGCGAGAGGTGGGGAGACCTTTGGACGGAGGACAAGCGTAACCGCTTTCCAGATGGTAGCATTCTCTCTTTCGACTTGCCCATTACCACGTGGGTTAAAGCTGGTGGTCCTGCTTGAAGCAATACCACGCTCCAGTAGGTACTGCCGCAGCTCCGTGCTCATAAACGAGGACCCCCTGTCACTGTGGATGTAACTGGGGTACCCGAAGATGGCGAAGATGCTGTGCAGGGCCTCTATAACTGAGGAGGCAGTCATGTCCGAGCAGGGCACAGTGAATGGGAAGTGGGAGTACTCGTCGATGGCTATAAGGATGTAGGTGTTATGTTTGGTCGATGATAGGGGCCCCTTGAAGTCTACGCTGAGATGCTCAAAGGAGGGGATGGCTTTGATGATGTGGGTGTTCTCAGGATGGAAGAAGTGGGGCTTGCCCTCAGCGCACACTGGGCAGGCTCAGGCCATGGAGTGAATCTCCTCAACCATGTAGGGCAGGTTGCGAGCTTTGACAAAGTGGGCAAACCTAGTGACCCCTGGATGACAGAGCTCCTCGTGGAGTTTCTGCATGAGGACGTCATGCAACGTGTGGGTGAAGACGTCACACAAACAGTTGGGCCTGAAAAAACAGTGTCGGGGAGTTGGTGTTGCTGCCTGCAGCCAAAGGCAAATGTTGGGGGTCGTTGCTTGCCGACAGCGGTGGGGTGGACAGTGGTGGGGCGGTCAGCGGTGGCGGGTCCCTGGTCGGCAGCGTCGGTGGATACTGGGTCAGCAGCGTCGGCGTGTCCCCGGTCGGCAGCGGCGGCGGCAGGTCCCTGGTCCGCAGTACACTGCCATCTGTACATATGTACATGTACACATTGGTGATAGAATCTGTACTCTCACAAGGTGGCTGGAATCCAACCTTGATTGGCAGGTGCTGCATCTTCTGACTAGGTTTCAGACAGAGAGGTCGCACAATCCACATATGTGAAATGAACTGCCAGAAGAAGTAAGAGATGTGGATACAATTACAGCATTCAAAAAGCACTTGTATGGAAAGGATACATTTAGAGGAAATTGGGCCAAATATGGTGAATCAGATCAGTGTAGATAGCCACTTTATATGGCATGGATGAGTTTCTGTACTATATAATTCAACAACTCTATGACTTGCTCTCCACACTAATTTAACAAGAACAGAATGCAAATGCTACCAAAGGAAAATGGGAAATAGAATCCATTCCAGAGAAGGATAGCAGACCTAAACGTTAACTGTTTCTTTTTCCATGAATGTTTCCTGTCTTGCTGAGTTTTTCCAGCATTTTCTGTTTATGTTTCAGACTGTAAACATTTTTACAATTTTCTTAATTTTTCACTCTATGTTGCAGATTTTTCCCATCTCTACCCTCAATGGTCCTTCCCTTAGTTTAAGTCAGTGGCCTTTGTTTCTAGACCAGTGGTCCTCAATCATTTGTTTTCTCACTCATTTACGACTTTAAGCAATTCCTTCGTAAGGGATAATTTAAGGTGGTATGTGAGTCAAAAAAAAGGTTGAGAACCACAGTTCTAGACACTTTAGCCAAAGTAAACATTACCCTTATATCTACCCTGTCAAGCTCTGGAGGAAGTTTTTAGGATCTTTACTCAGTTATCTAGAAATAATTGAATATATCCCCCATTTGTTTAATCACATAATACGTCCATCTCAGGAATCAATCCAGTAAAGTTTTGTTGCACTCTGTATATGTTTTTACATGGGGAAAATGCAACCTGAACACGATATTTAAAGTTAAACAGGAAATTCTGCAGATGCTGTGTAATACACAAATGTGCTGGAGAAACTCAGCAGGTCACGCAGCAGCTATAGAATGTAAAGGATAGCCAAATGTTCAGGCCAGAGTCTACGTCAATGTATGAGCAAAAAGCAGGCAGGCACCTGAATAAAGAGGTGGAGGGAGTAGGGAGGAGAGGAGGGAGAAAGGGGCAGGGGAGGAGCAGCAGGTAAGATGTCAAGAGGTGGATAGAGTAAAAGAGAAAAATGCTGAGGTGAGAGGGGAGGGGATAACTCTCTGCTTGGAGAGGGAAGGGAAGGGGGTAGGGAGCTGGAGGTAAAGAGACAGAGGGATAGGGAAAGAGAGGGGATGAATTCAGCAGAAATTGGAGATGTTGATGTTAATGCCATCTGTGCCCAGAAGGAATATAAGGTATTGTTCCTCCCATTTTTGTGTAGCTTTGGGTTGGCAATGCTCACATTTTTCTCTATTAAATTCCATCAACCAATCAGTTTAATTGGCATTACATTGCAGAGCTTAACGAGATGCTGTTCTGACTCTCATAGTATTTTAGCATCTCCTAAGACTGAGGTATGGAGTATTTAAACAGCATTACATATGTTTATTGGGAATATATTGTAACAAAAAGGTGGCAATGTTGCACCAGGTTCACCTTGCTCAGTGGCCTTCACCCTCTAGTTCTCCTCAAACCCTTTAATATCCACCTCTGGCCTTGACACCTGGATAAGCATTTAATGTTTGCACCATCATTTGGCATGCATTTATTTTCAATTTTGAGGTTGAGAATTGGGGACTGTGGCATAGAAGGTGGGTATTTCGCTCATCAAAACTATGCTAGCTCTCAGAGCAATCAATCCAAGACCACTCATAAATTGAAATAGCAATACCTAATTTTCCATCTGGACACTCTGCAATTGCCTGGCATTAATAGCAACTTCTCCCGTTTCTGCTTCCCATTCTCCCTCCCCATTCCCTCTAGGTGCTTTCAGGTGGCCAGAATACCCGAATGTAAAGTTGCTTAAAATACCCAAATGCGGCTGTTGGGAAGCCACCTGAAACTGGAGAACCCGGCCCTGAGGGGCACTTACCTAACCCTCCTGGGGGATGTGTAATGGAGTAGATAAATATTGGGAGAATTTGATAAGATTAGAGTAGGTTACATACATACACACATTTTAAAACAGATCTTATTTGAAATACTGAAGAATTCATATTCAGTGACTTTACAGAAATTATGGAGATTGCTATGCACATTTCACAAGTAGGTGCTAATTGAAGTGATGTCATGAAATTAATTGACCATTGTTTGGATTGGAGACAGGCGGGCTGGTTGAATAACTACAAGGTGCTCACTCAAAGGTCAATGAGAAGTTTTGTTTATCTAAGACAACAGATGGGAGCAGAAGGATAACTCCTGATGTTTGCTGAAGAAGGTGGGGGTTTTGCGGCAAGTGAGAGAGTCACATGGGCTTTCTAGCAGTCTCAGTTGGAGAGAGAGAGAGAGGAGACAAGCTCTCTCTCAGTGAGTGTATGGAACACTAAAAGTAGCTGAACAGTGAAAACCAGGAGAAGCTGGTTGGAAACAGAAAGCTCCAGAGTGGCAGATAGCTGGAAGTGCTATCTGTCTGATCTTTCTCTTGGAATAAGTGGAACAGAAAGGAACTCTGTGTTAGCCTGAAAAAATGAGGTTATCATCTGGAAAACCCTGATAGGGAAATTTTCATCAGCGAGACCTTGAGGTGACTAATGGTGGTACCTCAGTTGTGGAAATCCTGGAACAACAAATCTCTCTCTGCAAACCCTACAAGAACCTTCCTGAGCAGTAAACATTTATCTTTTGAGCACCAAAGCCTGGTGAACTTTATACATGTTTAATTCTGTGCACACTATAAGAATTGCCTGCAACCAGAGAACTTGGAAGAAGGAGAAGTGAAATTGAACTGTGAACTAAAGAACTTTTCTTAAATTTACTCATACATTACTTATACGTGGGCTTAGAATTAGAAGGGGGTTTAAGTTGGGTTAGTTAAGTTAATAGTGATAAGTTAAAGTTTGATTCTGTTTTCCTGTTTAAAGATAATTAAAAACAACTTTTGTTTAAGTAACTACTTGTCATGGTGAATATCGGGTCCTTTGGTCTCGTAACAGAGGTATATTCTCTATCTCCGAGCACTCCCTCTAAGCACCTGAAAGCAGCAAGGTAAAGTGGTTTCAGGTACCTAGCAGCAGGTGGGCTGTTGACAGCTACCTTACCTGCTACTGACACCTACCCTCCCCACTTACCCTCACCGGTGCTGACAGCCCTCCGGTGTGAGACTATGGGGCTGGGGTGGCTGGTGCGGGACTTCAGGCCCCTGTAGTCCTGTGTCGGCCACAATTTGGTGTCGGTTTATAGAGAATGAGGAAGGCTTGTTAGTTGCAGTTAATCTTTCTTATTGATTTTTGCACTCTGGAGAGAGTTCTACACGAGCATCTCTCAACCTTTGCGTCCTTAAATCTGATAAACCGAAACCCGCAGAAATTCTGCTATAAATTATGAAAGGATACATCAATAAGGAGCAAGGCGCAGAGATACTGTCCTCGTGTAAACAAACCAACAACTGTTTTGTGGACGACAATTAAAGTTTATTTCTTTTCCATTATTTTCATGTAGGGCTGCTACAAGATGCTCCATAAACAAGCCATGACTACGGCCACAGTCCACAGGAGCCGACATTTGTTCTGACGCCGCTCTCCTTCAGCCCGCCCATTCAGGTGACAGAAAGGCGTCTTCCCCGCAGCCTCCTGAACATCGAGCTGCACTCCCCCAGCCGCATCTGCCGGTGCGTTATCTGCGTCCGAGCACCTGAAAGCGGCTCCTGCCTTCTTTCTTCCAGCTCTCCACTCCCTTCCCTCTCCATTCACAGAGCCTTCCCCCTCACCCTATTTACTCGTGTGCCCTCTCTCCCTTATCCACCTATTATCTCCTGCCCATGGGACTGTGCTCCTCCCCCCACCATTTTGTTAGGGCGTCTGCCTATATTTTGTCATCCCTTGATGAAGGCCTCAAGTCCAAAACCTTGGTTATGTATCTTGATCTTTAAGATGCAGAGTACACTATTTAACCTGCTGAGTTTCTCCATCATTGTTTTTTACTTCAATCACGGCGTCTGCAAACTTTCATGTTTTACTCACTTCAACCCCATACCACCCACAACCTATTCTCTCTTAGATGACCATTAACTTGCCACTGATTCTCCAGTCAGCCCGCTTCACAGGAGATCATTTACAGTACTTATTAGCCCATCGACCTGCAGAGTGTCGGGATGCGAGAGGAAACAAGAACCCCCAGCAGAAACTCTCACAATCACAGGGAGACTGTGCAAACTCCACGCAGTAGGTCAGGAACAAACCTGGGTCCTTGGAGGCAGCAGCGCAGCCCCAACTCTCCGCTACAATTAAAGTTACAACTTGAATCAGATTACTCTTTACCTGGATGACAACCTGCAGCCTCAGCAGTTCTCACACTGTAACCCACTTCCCAGTGAGAATCTGACTTGGCACAACCAGCCAGCAGCTGCTCGGCCACTTGCACGTGACGACACTCTTGCTCATGCAGAAATATCTTAATTGCAAATTCAGATGCATGCTTTCTTGGGTTGCCAGCTCTCTAATGACTTGAAATCAGAGTTATGCTGACTGATGGCTTTTGGTATCTGCTTTAATAAAGCTGGCAATCAGAGATCCAACTCCGGAGAGCTGCAGCCACTGTGAGTACATTCTTGGCCTGTTCAGTGGCATCACTAAGGTTGGTGTCACCTGGTGCAGTAACTCATGGTGTCAATCCGCACACCGACATCCTCCCCCCAACCACAATGGACATCTTCCCGTACCAGACCACACAGAATCCTTAGTAATGTTTTTTGTACTAATGTTACTTGTAATTCCAGTATATCACTGAATATAATGGTAATAGCGTGAGATAAACAATAAGCAAAATTAAAATTACGCCTTTATGTTGGAATATCATAATGACTTCATTCTCAATAAAGTTATGGATATGGGTTCACAAATACTAATGACCACAATAATGTAGTTAAAACACCAGAAAATTTGACCAAAGCAGCAACTATAAAAACATTAGCAGCAACAAAAACAACAGCGTGTGCTTATAGCGCACAGAGGTGAAACATAGTTGTCATTGGGTAATAATGACAGCTCTGACCAGAGCACATTAGAAAGTTCAAAAAGTAAATTAGCATCGAGTTTTAACCTTGTAGATTTGTTGATACATGCAAGCTGAGCTTACAAAAAAATGGTTCTGTTGTTATAACTAACTACAGGGATATTTTTATTAAAAAATAATAAATTTCTGCTGAAATATTGTATACATTTTTTTATAGACAGTCATTTTGGTGTCACCCCCTCTGAGTGGTGTCACCCAGTACAGTCCGCAGCCCCACACCCACTATTGACGCCAGTAGATTTGCTGTCAGTTACGATTGCCGCTGCCAAATTCCTTGTTTAGAATTACTCACGGTCACACTGTTAGCGTAACAGTTAAGCACAACACTGGTACAATAGAATTATTCAGAAGCGTTTACAAATGCACATAAACGGACAGTGAAATGGGAGGGGAGTGGGGAGGTGGGATATAGGTCATGTACTGGCTAATAGCATTGATTAAAATTGGCACCATGATTGACACAGACAATGTGGGCCCTGAAGGTCCTGTTCCTGAGCCTGTTGTATTTTTAAGTAGGATTCGTTATTGGTTATGTTTAAGATAGAGATAATTTCTTAAATTAGGAAGGGAATCAAGGGAGAAGTAAGGAGAATGGGATTGTAAAAGGATGGTAAATCAGGTAGACTTGGTGGGCCAAATGGGCTTATTCCTCTCCTATGTCTTGAGGTCTTGTTGTCTTAACTGCTAATATGTTTTAATATTTGTCCACATTTATCTTCTGGCTGATATTTAACTCTAACAATGCCATCAAATCATATGTATTAATTAGTCATCTTACTGCACTCGTCTCCAGTGATACATTACCTCAAACCCATATGAAGCAACTAAAACAGTTAAAAGACCATAAAATAAACACAATGGCTTTCTCATGAACTTTTCTTTATTGCACCCTGTCCAATCACCCTGTCTTGCCTGATGCAATTACCCTGATACTTCACCTTGATGAAGGGCTCAAGCCCGAAACATCAGTTAAGCATCTTCATCTTTTCTCTATAATACTCACGAGTACTAACTAAATCACGATTAATCTCACTGTTCAACCTGCTGAGTTTCTCTAGCATTGTATTTTTACTTCAACCACAGTGTCTGCAGACTTTAGTGCTCATTCCTGGACAGAGATGCAGAAACATAAAAGAGAGGCCAGAGATCTCCCATCTATTGCTTCTTTGACCTTTGAGCTCCCTTAACCTGCCAGGAGAGCAGATGGTAAGCACTGAGTAATGGAGTGTCAGTTAACATTACTGAGCTGACATGGCAGTGCATGCTGTCTGCATGCATTTACCTACTGCTTGAGACAAAGTATCCTGAGGCTACATCCTGTGTCATGGTGTTGGGCGCAGCCAGTCCAGATTGTGTTTCTACCCCACCCCCACCCACCAACTGATGTTACCAACTGTAACCTTAATCTACGAGACAGAGGGCAGAATTAGACCAGTTAGCCCGTTGATTCTGTTCCGCAATTCAAATCAAAGTTGATTTGTATTTTTCCTTCCAACCCTATTCTCCTGCCTTCTCCTTTGACACCCTAACGAATCAAAATCCTATCAGCCTCTACCTTAAATTTACCCAATGATTTGGCCTTCACCGCTGTCTGCGGCAGCAAATTCCACAGATTCATCACCCAATGACTGAATAAACTTTTAATCTCTGTGTGAAAGGGACACCCTTTTATTCTGAGGCAGACTCTCCCACTACTCTCCCACCACATCTAGTCTATCAAGCTGTTTCAATTGTTGACACCCAACCTTGCACCTCTGTCCTGATCTTCCTCTGCACTTTCCCCAACATCTAGGGGACTTCTCTCTAAATGCAGAAGAGTTAGTCTGGGATGGATAGATAAAACAACCAACCCATCATAGTATCTCACTGGTGTCACTTCTCATTCTTTTAAAACTTTTAAAATTGGTTTTTGAAAAGAAATATCAAGTTACAGAGATACATGTGATATAATGATCAGGTAAAGTTAAAATAGAATTACAATGAATAAACACTGATGAAAGATACATATTATCTATGTTACTGATGAATAAAAAGAAAGAAAAAAAACTATTATTAATCTAATTACTAACCCCAACCTGAACGATTATGGCAAAGTCGGATGTCTAATGCTAATTTTTAGACTAATAGGTTAGAAAACAAATAAGGACCAAAAATAATTTTTAAAATAAAATTTAATCCTCTTTATAGTAGTTGAAAACCTAATTTTCTCTGCGGAATGGGGTGAAGAGATTCAACAGATTTTACCACGGATAGAGTGTTTCAGCTGTCGAGGTATATTGTCCAGGTCGTTTATGTTCAATTGAGAGGTGAAAGAGAAACTGTGCTGTCCAGAACTGTAAGCAGGTGATCTGAAATAAACTATTTCTTCCCTGAGTAGGTGGTGTGTAATGCAATGGTAGAGGTTAAAGAAGCAGGAGTAAGACAGCCTGGTCAAAGGAGAGGACTGGCTGTCTGGTATTTCCCTTTGAATAGGTGAAACAGAAAGGAACTCTGTGGTGACCTGAAAGAAAGAGGTTATCTTCTAGAGAATCCTGAAGGGGGCAAGTTTTGTCAACAAGACTGGAGTGGCTGATTAAAAAGGAATCCATTGTGGATGTCCTGGAATGAGAAAACTCTCTCTCTGAAAACCAACAAGAACCCTCCTGAGTGGTAACCATTTACCTGTTAAGCACCGAAGCCTGGTCAACTTTATAAGTAAAATTCTGTGCACAGTATAAGAATTCCCTGCAACCAGTGGACTTGGAGGAATGAGAAGTGAGATTGGACTGTGAACCAAAGAACTTTTCTGAACTTACACACACAAGACATACATGTGCGCTTAGAATTAGAAGGGGTTAAGTTAGGTAAAGTAAGTTAATAGTGATAATTTAAAGTGTAATTCTGTATTCATATTCAAAGATAATTAAAAGCAACTTTTGTTTAAGTAACCATTTGTCTAGGTGCATATCTATTGTTGCTGGATATTGGAGGTCCTCTGGGCTCATAACAATAGATTTCACAAAATACCTAGTATTGTGAGAATGTTTTTCTGCAAAACAGGTTATCTTTAACATTCATACAGTGATGTAAAGAGCACAATTTACAGTTACAATAAAAAAAAGAATGATCAATGACCAGTAAGAAGGCTAGCAGGGTAGCCCTGTGCAGAAGGGAAGAAACTGTCTCAAAACCTGTTTGATCATGCTTTCACACTCGTGTCTTCTCCCCGATAGGAGGAGGGATCGAAGACTTTGTCTGCAGTTGGATGGGTTCTTTTGTACATTGGCTGTCTTTCTGAGGCAGTAGTCCATCGGCAGGGTTTTCGCAATGTTTTGAGCTGTATTCACTACCAACTGTAGCTTCTTCCCTTTCTCTTGAGGAGAGCTGCCCCTACACCACACCAGCAAGCAGGTTTCAATGGTGCGCCTGACTTCAGCAGTAGTGCGGTCTTGCTGCAACATCACTTGTAGGGATAATGGTATGGAAAGGCAGAGCCGTAACCTATGAACAATAGTCCAACATAGATGTCCTTGGCAAGTCAAGTTTATTTTCATCTAACTGTACAACTTGTACCTCTCTAATCTGGTGGTCTGTGGTCCAGAAATTCCCGTGGTAGGGCACGTTTTGAATCTGCTGCCATTAGTTTGTGGATCTGCCACCAGGACAGTGCTATTACACCATTAATGTGCCAAAATCTGTTTACACTGCAGCTGAGTGTTTTGGTAATACAGTCCTGTTAATTTCTTATATTCAGCTGTATTTTATCCCTTCAGGCTGTCATCCAAGAGGCCAAGAGGTGCTGAAGATGGTGCTCGTGCTAATAAGAGTAAACGTAAATCATTATCTAAGCTTGAAAAGGTCAGAATCAGAATCAAATTTATTGTCATGAACAAGTCATGAAATTCAGTGTTTTGCGGCAGCGTCACAGGGCAAACATTCATATTATAATCATCTTACAACATTACTATATAATAAAATATGAAAAGTAAAGTGGTGTCTTTGCTTCATGGATTATTCAGGAATCTGATGGCAGCGGGGAAGAAATTTGGTCCTTGTGTTGTTGAGTTCTCCTCATTAAGCTCTTGCACTTTTTTTCCCAATGGTTGCAGAGTGAAGAGGGAATGCCCTGGATGGTGGGGGTCTTTGAGGACAGAGGCTACTTTTTTAAGATTCTGCCTCATGTAGAAGTCCTTGATGGAGTGAAGTCTAGTGCCTGTGATGTCGCAGGGTGAGTTAACAACCCTCTGGAGTTTATTCTTCTCTTGACACAGAGTGCTCTCCACGGAACTCATGTAGATGTTTATAAGAGTCTTTGTTGACATACCAAACTGCCTCAGACACCTTACAAAGTCTAGCCGCTGGTGAGCCTTCTTTGTGATTGCATCAACATGAAGGCTCCAGGACAGATCCTTGGAGATCTTGACACCCATAAATTTGAAATTCTTGATCATCTCCACTACTGAGCCCTCGATGCAGACTGGGTCATTGTCCCCTAACTTCCTCCTAAAGTCCACAATCATCTCTTTGGTTTTGCTGACGATGAGCACAAGATTGTTGTTGCTTTACACCATTCAACGAGCTGATCGATCTCCCTCCTCTAAGCTTCCTCATTGTCATTTATGATTCTGCTGGCAACTGTGGTGTTATCGGCAAACTTGTAGATGGGATTGGAATTGTTCCTGGCCAAAGAGTCATGGGTGCATAACAAGTAGAGGGCCAAGTCTCCTAACTTGAATGCCTCTAAGCAGCTTCAGAGATGAGTTAACTTCCCGGCTCATCCATCAAAAAAAAAGAACAAGAGTGAGAATTTATTAATAAAATGTAATCACCTGGTCCTCACCAATGAAGAAAAAAAAAATCATTAAATATAGTTTGGAAGGGAAAATAATTATACTAACTAAATCATGTGGAATTAATTTGTAAAAGTTCGCCAAGTCTTTTCCAAATTTAACCTAAGTATCACATACACGATTCCTAATTTTCTCTAAACTTAAAAAATGACCTAATTTGAGAGAGCCACTGAGTCAAAATAGGTGGAATAGAATCTTTCCATTTAAATAAGATAGCTCTTCTAGCCAGCAATGTAGAAAAGGAGACAACCGATATGTGGAAGTGGGAACTCGTCCCACTTCTGGAATTATAATTACAAAAAGAGCAGGTCAATGCGATAGGTTGCAAACTGATATCCATGACCTCTCCAACATAGGGCATGACCAAAACTTATGAGTTAGGGAAGCCACTTCTGATTTACATCGGTTACAAATAGGACTAATTTTAGAAAAAAATACAGGTTGATTTGTCTTTTGGCATAAGATCCCGACACATCACTTTAAACTAAATCAAAGAATGATGAGCTCATATTGAAGAGGTACTAACCAATCGAAAGATCTTCTCCCATGATTCCTCTGTAACTGAAGTTCCTTGTCCAGGCCCTTTTAATCTTGTCATTAGAATTTGATTTCAATCTTAATAACTTATTATAAATGTTGCCTATGAGAAAGGTTCAAATGGAAAAAAAAAGTATCAACTAAATCTGATTGGAACGATTTTGGAAAGTTAGGCAATAAAGTATTCAGAAAATTTCTAATTAAAGAGCATCTAAAAATGTGACTTGGGAATATTATATTTATCAGATAATTGTTCAAAAGACATTAAACAAATCTGAAAAAGAAACAATTCCTTTAACTTTCCAAAAAGAGACGGCTTGATTAATTATAGATGGTTGAAGATCTGGCAGTTAATGGGTAAAGGCAGCAGTTTAAGTCTCCGTCCATAAGCTGCATGTATTCGCTCAAATTCGCCAGGGATGTAAACACCCGTTTAAAAAAGAAATCAGGGTCATCAATATTCGTGGCGTACGTATTAATCGAAGCAACTTCCTGATTACACAGTACACCTGTAACCATTAAAAATCTGCCAGTCGGATCTGTGACCATATTAAAGTGTACAAAGGAAACACTAGAGCCAATAAAAATGGATACACCTCTAACTTTAGACTGAGAAGAAGGGTGAAATTGAAAACCCTTCCAACGAGGCCAGTAGGAGATGCAGACTCATTATAAAAAGAAAACGTTACTGTGGCTATTATGGAAATAAAATCATTGAGTGTGACTGTGCATTGAGTGACATGACAGATAGATTTTTGTGGTTCTCTGCCAGCTTGTCATTTTCGCATTTATGTGCAAATGATTTATCATGTGGCAAAAAAAAAATATATTTTCAATCTATGCTTTAGCTAATAAGGCTTTCTTAACCGACTTACCTCACTGTGGCCTTTGCCCTCAGGGATTCTTGAACATTTGCACCAAGGTCCCTATGTAACACAGTAATTCCTTCGGGGGCAACCATTCATTGTTTATACCTCTCATCGGTAAAAGGATGATGCCCTTGCACTGTTTCAATGGAACCTTTTCCTCAGAAAACACTATACTCTGCACTTTTGTTTTACTTTGCACAACTGGTTGTAATTAAACGTGTTAACCTTCCTGGATAGGACACAAAACATTTTTTTTTTAAATTTAATCTTGGTACACATGACAATAACCAAATCAATTCAATTAATCACTGATAAAATGTAACACCTCATTCTGATCAGGATTAAATTCAATCCACTATTTCTCTGTCTATATCACTCATCAATATCATTCTGTGGCCAACAAACATTTTCTTCATGATGTAAGCTGCTACTAATTTTTGTGTCATCTGCAAACTTGATAATGATACTGTTACAAGCCTAAAGGACCCCAAAACCCAGCAGCAATAGATATTCACTATGACAAATGGTTACTTAAACAAAAGTTGTTTTTAATTATCTCTAAACATTGAAAACAGAATCAAACTTTAACTTATCACTATTAACTTAAATAACCTAACTTAACCCCCTTCTAATTCTAAGCGCACGTATATGTAATGTGTGTGTAAATTTAAGAAAAGTTCTTTGGTTCACAGTTCAATCTCACTTCTCATTCTTCCAAGTTCTCTGGTTGCAGGGAATTCTTATACTGTGCACAGAATTTAACATGTATAAAGTTCACCAGGCTTTGGTGCTTGAAAGGTAAATGTTTACCGCTCAGGAAGGTTCTTGTAGGTTTGCAGGATTTCCACAACTGAGGTACCACCATTAGTCACTTCAATGTCTTGCTGATGAAACTTGCCCCATCAGGGTTCTCCAGATGATCACCTCTTTCTTTCAGGCTAACACAGAGTTCCTTTCTATTCCACTTATTCCAGGAGAAACATCTGGCAGTTTAGAGTCTCACAGAGATAGAGAGATACAGAAAGTGGTAACAAGCAAGAGAAAGTTTGTTGGAACTAAAACAGAAGCTAGAAGGGCTATCTATCTCTGTGAGACTCTAAACTGCCAGAAAGCCCATGTGACTCTCTCACTTGAAAAACCCAGAAAGCCCATGTGACTCTCTCACTTGCAAAACCCCTAACCTTCTCCAGCAAACAATAGGAGTTAGTTTTTTTGGTCAATCTGTTTTTTAGGTAAACAAGAACATCTCAATGACCTTTGAGTGAGCACTTTGGAGAGTGGTCAATAACCTTGCAAAAAGGTTCAAAAGAGACAACCTGGCTCTGGTTGTTCTTCCAAGACAATAGTCTATTCATTTCATGATATCATTTCAATTAGCACCTACTTGTGAAATGTGCATAGCATTCTCCATCGTTTCTGTAAAATCACTGAATATGAAATCTTCAGTATTTCAAATAAGATCTGTTTTAAAATGTGTGTATGTAGCCTACTCTAATTTTACCAATTTATCTCCCAAAAACATTCCCAAATATTCCATCACAATACTTCCTATAGAACACAACATTACAGTACAGGGTTTTCAGCCTTCGATGTTGTGACGATCCATATTTAATTTTAATTTAGACATACAGTACTGTAACTGGCCATTTTGGCCCATGAGTCCTTTCCATCCAATTGCACTCAATTAGCCTTCACCCCTTGTACGTTTTGTTATAGTCCTAATAAAAAAAAGTACTATAACCTCCCTACCCTCCAACCTTTCACTTCTCTTCCATCCATATGCCTGCCTCAGAGTCTCTTAAATGCCCCTAATATTTCAGCCTCCACCACCATCCCTGGCAAGCCATTCCAGGCACCCACAACTCTCTGTATAAAGAAAGCACCCCTGATATCTTCCCTGAACTTCCCTCCCTTAACTTTGTACGTATGTCCTCTAGTATTTGCTATTCCTGCTCTGGGAAACAGATGCTGACTGTCCACCCTATCTATGCCTCTCATAATCTTGTAGACCTCTATCAAGTCTCCTCTCATCCTTCTATGTTCCAAAGAGAAAATCCCAGCTCTTGCTTCATAAAACTTGCTTTGCAATCCAGGTAACATCCTGGTAAATCTCCTCTGCACCCTCTTCATAGCTTCCACATTCTTCCTATAATGAAGTGACCAGAACTGAACACAATACTCTAAATGTGAACTTACCAGAGATTTGTAGAGTTGCAACATGACCTCTCTACTCCTGAACTCAATCCCCATATTAATGAAGTCCACCACCCCATAGGCTTTCTTAACTATCTTATCAACCTTAAAAGATGTATGGATTAGAACCGCAAGGTCCCTCTGTATCCACACTTTTTTTTTAGTAACCAACCATTAACCTGTACTTAGCCTTCTGGTTTGCTCTTCCAAAATGCATCACCTTACTTTAATCTGGATTGAACTCCGTCTGCCACTTCTCTGCCCAAGTCTATATCCTTTTGTAATCTTTGACACCATCAGCTCCAACCACAACTCCTCCAAACTTCATGCCATTTACAAACTTACTGACCCATCCTTCCGCTTCTTCATTTATGTCATTTTTAAACATCATAAAGAGCAAGGTGCACAGAACAGATCTTTGCAGCCATAAAATCAATTATCGATCATCATAAAACCGTTTTTGTTTGATCACCCTCCCTGATCAAGCCGATTTTGTACCCATTCAGCCAAATTGCCTTGACTTACTCTTTGCCCTAGACTTGGGCCTTAAGTTTTGGGCTTCAGCAGTGCAGATAATGTCCCATTTGCCTTCGAAAGTATCTTATCAACATGACCAACTGCCACTAACATTTTCCTATCTGCCAGAACATCATTACCTTCGCTGATAAAACTTTTTGGAATATTGTCCTGTTGATTGATCCAGATTCATATTCAGATTTCACATTTATTGTCAGACTACAACCCTGAGATTCTTTTTCCTGTGGACGAGGCAGGCAGAATTGGTCGTGCAAAAATAACTTACTCAATGTTCACATGTAAACAAATATAGAAATGTAAACAGCTGATTGTGCAAAACAGAGAGTGCAAATAAAGCGTAAAAGTGAGAGTCCTTAAATGAGTATCTGACTGAGTTTGTTGTTGAGGAGTCTGATGGTGGAGGGGGGTAACCTGATGGTGTGAATCTTGTGACAGCTATACCTCTTTCCCGATGGTAGCAGTAAGAGGGGAGCGTGTGCTGGGTGATACTGATCCTTGATGATTGCTGCTGCTCTCCCACGGCAGCGATCCCTGCAGATGTTCTCGATGGTGGGGAGGGTTTTACCTGGGCTGTGCCCATTAACTTTTGCAGGGCTTTACGCTCAGCGGTATTGGTGTCCTCATACCAGACCACGATTGGAAAGGACATTTAGGGACTTTGCTTAAGATCTTTGCCTTAGGTTGCTACCTGTATCAAAATGGTGTGCTCCAAGCACTTTGCAATTCCTCAAACCCTTAGTTCACCAGTTATATCTCTGATACAAAGAATACTACCAAATAAGCCACGAGGCCAGTCATAGATGCAGACTCATTATAAAAAGAAAACTTTACTGTGGCTATTATGGAAATAAAATCATTGAGTGTGACTGTGCATTGAGTGGTTTGACAGATAAATGCACAGCTTTAACTTTTAAATATATGGTTCTCTGCCAGCTTGTCATTTTTTGCATTATATGTAAACGATTTATCCACTACGCTATCGTGTGGCAAAACAAATATATATTTTCAATCTTTGACATACAAATAAATAAAGACCCAGGCTATGGAACACTGCCGATATAAGTTATGTGTGAAATGCAGTCTGCCTCTCCCAAAGATTCCTCTAGCAGCCTGGAATTATTTCAGGAATGTTCCATCATTTATCAAATGAAAGAACAAATTTGCAATTCCACTGTATCTTTGGAAACTTCAGGCTCTTTATGGTCAGAGATGTTTATTTTTTTCAAATTTCTGTTTCAGTGATGTGGTAGACGAACTGATGGACCGACTGAGGGTGTCAATTGGTTGCACTGGAGAGTCAAGAGGGGCGACTCATCTGGACTTTATGTCTCAGATGAACGTATAAATAGGAAATATGCTGTGTTTGTCTTCTAATCAATAGCCCACCTCTTGTTGAAGAATCCATTTAGCTGGGGTTGGAACCAGCTACTGGAATATTGGAGAAGGGTGGACCATGGACATTATTTTCCAGACCAATTGAGTAGGACCTCTCTTGGAGCCAGCACAACAAGGCATACGAAACCTATTACTTATGAAGAAGTCTGAAGAGATTTGGCATGATTAGTGTTGCTGTCACAGGTGCGAGTGAGTGGGGTTTCAATTTGCTGCTGTCTATAAGGAGTTTGCACCTTCTCTCTCTCTGTGGATTTCCTCCTTGTGCTCTGGTTTCCTCCCACCCTTCAAAAAGTATGCCAGTTGTAGAGTGTAATTGGATAGCATGAGCTTGTGGGCCACAATGGCTTGTTACTTTTGGTGTATGTTTAAATTTAAAGTTCAGTGGTGATCTTAGCCTTGATTTATCCCCCAGAACCAACGTTATCGTCCCACACTCAGGCCAGATGACATTTTTAAAAATTCATTCTTTCTTAACTCTATTTATCAAAACTTTTAAAATTTACTGAACAGCACAGGAAACAGAATATTGAAGTCACAAATCCAGAGAACTGAATCTTCTTGTTTGTGTCGGAATTGTCAAGTTCCACTGTGGGGTCATTTACAGTAGCTCCAAAATAAAGTCAGACTTGCTTCCACTGTAAAATACTATCACGACTGGAGAGTGAACAAATGCTTTTATTACCATTTAACTGAGGGTGGGGTCTTACAGAGGTCTTCAGAGGGGCTCAGGGTTTCTGCAGGAAACCAGGGTAATAGATGGGTAGATGGGGGCATTCATCCCTTCCTACAAAATTTATGGTCTGTGGATGAAGATAGAGAACATTGACTCAGAGAAAAAATTTAAAAAGAAGAGTTATTCACAAATTTAAGCTGTTGGGGGGTCTGGAGATACTGGTGGAGTGCCTAAGCACAGGAGGGCCTTGGGCTCCTTGAGTCTCCTGGACCCCTTGTGGGGGAGAAGTGGCAGTAGCGTCTCTGGCTCAATGGTGGAGGGGGATGCATTTTCCTTCTGAACTGGATTCCCTGAGGCCTTGACTGGGGTGGTGGGAATGAGCTCTATGGCTCGCAGGGTACTTGAGGTCACAGACTCTCTGTTCTGGAGGGTGCTTGATCCCTAATGCAGATGGTGTCCTCTCTTCCATCTGGGTACTCCACATAGGTGTACATGGGATTGGCGTGGAGCAGTTTCACCCTTTTCACCAGGGAATTGGTCCTCACGTGCTTCTTGAGAAGGACTGGACCAGGAGTGGTCAGCCAGGTTGGGAGTGTGGTTCCCGATGCTGACCTTCTTTCGAAATTGAATAGGAGCTCGTGAGGAGTAGCGTTGGTCATGGTACATAGTAGCGACGAGATGGAATGGAGTGGCATTGGGAGGAGTTCCTTCCATCATGTGTCTAGAAGTCCTCTTGACTTCAGGGCCAATTTGATAGCCTTCCAATCGTGGTGTTTCCTTTTCAAACTGCTCTCTCCCCCAGGGGTTGTAGCTTGTAATCCTGCTAGATGCGATGGCCCTCACCAGCAGGTACTGACACAGCTCGTCACTCATAAAGGATGAGCCCTGGTTACTATGAATATAGCTGGGATACCCGAACAAGAAAAAGGAATCTAGGGCCTTTATGGCTGACAAAGTGGACGTGTCTGGACACAGAATTGTGAACGGGAAGAGGGAGTACGTATCAATGAAAGAGAGGAAGGTTTTGGGATTCGGCCGACTGCGAAGACTGTCCGAAGAAGATGTGGGAGATAACGCGGCTCGGTGCTGGCCTCAGTAAGGTGCAGGACCCGGCCTGGTGAGAGTGGCGGTGGCCTGAGGAGAGAGCCGGAGAGAGGGGAGGGAGGGGGTGGAGGGAGCCGGAGAGAGAGAGGGGGGGGGAGGGAGGGAGCCAGAGAGACGGGGGGGAGGGAGCCGGAGAGAGGGGGGGAGGGAGGGAGCCGGAGGGGGCGGAGAGGGAGAGGGGGTGGGAGCCGTAGAGAGAGAGAGGTGGGAGGGAGGGAGCTGGAGAGATGGGGGAAGGGACGGGGGGGAAGGAAGGAGCGGGAGGGGGGGAGAGGGGAACGGGAGGGAGGGAGCCGGAGAGAGGGGGGAGGGAGAGAGGGGGGGAGGGAGGGAGAGGAGAGAGAGGGAGGGAGGGAGGGAGCCGGAGAGGGGGGAGAGAGGGGTGAAGATTTAAAGGATTAATAAAATGTAGGATGGGTTAGAATTTACTTTGCATCTGGCATGGGGAGGATTCAGTAAGAACGGTTTATCCCATTCACTTTGAAGGTTAAAAGAAAAATACTCTAAAGCCTCTAGGAATAGGCCAGGGAACTGAGACAAAACCACTGTCTCATGTACTCTCTCTCAACATCACTTCTGGTCATCTCCCATGGCTTCCAACCTCATTGCTTCCTAACCCACACTGCCCTGTTCTACCTCCTACCCCAGATCCACGAACCCAGTTGTCCTGGCAGACCTATTGTTTCTGCACGCACTTGCCCTACTGAACTGGTATTTACTTACCTTGACTCTTGTTCCCCTGGTCTGTCCTTCCCCACCAACATCTGGGACACTTCACAAGCCCTCTATTACTTCAACAACTTCCAGTTCCTTGAATTCAATTGCCTCATGTTTATCTTGGACATCTAATCATGACACACCTCCATCCCCTATACTGAAGGCCTCAAAGCCCTTTGTTTCTTTCTGGACGATAGACCCCTCCACCACCACCACCCTCCTCTGGCTAGCAGAACTTGTCTTCTCCATCAATAACTTTTCCTGTGACTCATCTCACTGCCAAGGGAGTAGCCATGCATACATGCATGGGCCCCAACTATGTCTGCCTTTTTGTTGGCTACATGAAGCAATCCCTCAACTCTTCCTCTACTACCTTTGGTGCCAACTTCTACCCTGACCTCAAATTCACTTGGTCCATCTCTAGCAACACTCGCTTTTCTTGATTTCTCACATCAAAAAAAAATTTTAAAGAAGATAGAGAGGAAAAAGGTGTTCCCATTTGTGGAAGGGAGAGATCCCTTAAAATCGATGTTGAGCCGTTCATAGGGCCTGGATGACTTGATCAGATACGCCTTTGTGGGGTGGTAGACCTGGTAAGACGACTTCCATAGAGTAGGGCAGATTGCGCGCCTTGACAAAATAAGCCATGCAGTGACCACTGGATGGCAGAGTTTATTATGCAGAGACCGTAGTTGGCCGGTGTGTGCAGAGGCACAGCTTCCTCTGAATAAGGCATCT